>NW_027466930.1:2122500-2272500 GCF_046128005.1 Genypterus blacodes
GTTTGGGCCAACATCACAGATTCTCCGGGCTTTTGTCATTTGCGATATTAACGTTTGGTTGAAGAATACACTCAACCGAATAATAGGTTGAATCCTCTACACATCTCATAATAACTTAACTCTCACTGGATTTTCAAGGTAGCAGAAATGAAAGCTGTGATGAATCTAAACGCTTTGCCTGCTGACAGACAGACACATGCACACACACACACACACACACTGTGCATACACGTCGCTGCCACAGCTGGCTGATGGGATAAGGGCAGAGACAGGAAGTCCCAGGCTCCAAGCCACAGTTTTCACCTCCAGGGCTCACAACATAGAGGAGGGCAAGAGGAAGCAGACAGGAAAGAGAGAGCCACGGCGACACTCTTATCCCCGGGCTGTTCAGAGCCGCTCCAGCCCGGGCCAGAGTCGATGGCGTCGCTGCCCAGCTGCGGGCCTCTGCCACAGCCATCGAGTTCGGCGGAACACCTCCAGAGCTCCACTCCATCCAACGGCACGGAGCCCCCTGCACTTAACATTTACACAACACATACCCCCAGCCCCTGCTCCCTCTGACTAAGACGCTACGGTTGAGATGAATAAAACAACACACACACTGTGAAGTTATTCAGATTTAAAGGAGAAACTGAAATGAATGAGAAACAGTGAAAATTAAATGCGATCTGTTTTGCGCCTCGGGCTACAAGTCTGGTGTTGTCCCGCATCCCCCCCTGTTTTCTAGACGCTCACCATGGATGCGAGTTTCTGGCAGACCCTCGCCTCTAGGGTACAGACCCTCTGCATGCACGGAGCAAAACCCATAAACAGGCCATTTATTCCCATTACAGAATAAAGACTCAAGTCTGACAGCATGTGGGTAGATTGCTCCCACTTCTACCACCCACATACTTTACACGCAGAAGCTTCCTGCCACAGGTGACTCCAAAATAATATGAGAGAAACAAATAAAAAAAATACAATCCTTCTTCCTTGGATGAAATGTACATGTCATCTATGGGCCAAATTGTAGTAAGGAAGCTACAGCCAGGAGCGGCTTCACAATACTCGGCTTTTGTTTATTTATTTTCTTAGAGTTGACCGAAGACACAGAGCAGCAGGAACACAAATAAGAGCACCCAATAAAATGGTTGGGCTTGTTTTTGCAAAAGTGCAGGAATTGCATTTAATTTTGCTTCATAAATTGAGGGAAAAAGAACACAGAGCACAAATGGACCAGAAAATGCAATGAGAAGAAAAGAACAGAAGAAAGAATGCACGCAATGAATGAATATGTATGAATTATGGATGAGTGCGAGAATCCAAACTAGAGACTGGGGTAGGGAGACAGATGCTGTAAGAGGAGTGTGAGGGCGTGTGTGTGTGTGTGGGGGTGGGTGGGTGTGTGAGAGAGAGAGAGTGAGGTTGGGTTGTGGGGGACAAGAGGATGGAGTGTGTAAATGCTGGTTGATTGAGAGGAAGCTGAACTGGGAGAAACAGTGAGCTATGGTCGCTACAGCACAGCTCTGTCACACACACACACACACACAGAGAGAGAGGGCGGGGGAGAGAGAGAGAGAGCGAGCGACAGGCTGAATAGGGTCCTCAGAGCCTAGTTTCCTCCTTTTCTTTTGCCCTCCTTGAACTGCATCCTGGCTTACATTGAACTATGAGACGCCGGCGAAGGAATGGCATTTTATTTACGCCCTGCTGTAGCCGCCAGAGAGCCGCCTACGCTGGTGTGAGTGGAAGCAAGTTGTTAACTCGGTCAGACAGAGAGATGTGGAAGAGGAGTCGACCCGGCATGCCGAGGAAGAGAACGTCCTCTGTGTGGCCTACAGAGGAGAACACACTAAATCATCTCATCTCTCCACATTAAAAGATGTTTGCCCTCAGTCTGAAAACAAGTGCACTACTCATTTCTGCTGTTCTATATACAGTCCATATTTCATACACACTCATGTAGGATCACACCTGAACTATGGAGACACTGCAGGGGTTTCTTTTGTTGTGCAAATCCTGGTGCTGTGTTGACACGGCGTGTGAGGTGAAGAGCCTGAGGCGAGGTCCCTATTAGCAGATGCCTGCAGCAACGAGAGGGGAGCCACGTGCTGAATCAACTACGACGGGGGAAGACTGTGGTAGTATCAGCTCAGCTTAGAGGCTGCGAAGGATACGAGGGCAAACTGTCACTCAAATGGTCGACCTGAGAATGTTCCTGTATGACAACTGCAGATAAGGCACAAAGTCTGTTCATTATCTATTTATTTATGTTATCAATTGAACATTATATTGTATTTAGTTGTTTGCAATGTAACATGAGAGTGAATCTGTTTAATTTTGTTTGTAGATTGATCTATATCCATTTATATTTACTCATTGGGGAGATCCTTTAATCCAAGCTGACGTACATACAGTATGAGATTTATGTACACAAGCAAGGATCTGGTCAGGAACAACAAACCAGAGTAAGAGCCATGGGGCTGAGCTCCAGTCGGACTGTATAGGTGCCAAGAGGCAGTTCATGAAGACAGGTAGAGATAGAGCGAGAAGTGTGTGTGAGCTCGGCCTTTAAGTGTTTTTTAAAGGCCAAGAGGGACTCAGTGGATTGAATGGAGTTTGGTAACTCACTCCAGCAGCTCAGTTCAGATAAGTGGGTGCCATATTGGACTCAGCTTTGTAGTTGAGCATCAAGGACTTGAACTTGATGCGTGGCAGCGACTGGGAAGCCAACAGAGGGATGTGAAGAGTTTTGGGTTGGTTGAAGACGAGACGAGCCGCTGCTTTCTGGATCATTTGCAGAGGTTTGAATGTCCACAGCGGTAGACCTGCCAGTTGAGGCGTTGCAGTTGTCACAGTGTGAGATGAAGAGTGTGTAGCAGGAGGTGTGCTGAACACTCAGACAGGTACAGGGTCTGATGTTCCTGATGCTGAACAGAGCGAAGCTACATGACCCAGAGACTGAAGCTACAGACTCACGGATTAGTTGTTCATCAGTTGTGACACTCGAGTCCAGGACACACGTATGAGTCAAGTTATTACGCAACACATTTGCATCTGCTAAAACATTGCATTCCATCACTATAATTTAATTTAAGAGCTTTGGATGATCTTTTAGCTCCAGACGTACTTTATCTTTTTTGAATTTGGTATAGCATTAAAAGTCCTGACACCAAAAAAAGAAAATATTACTGTTAGTTATTATCAGAATTGAAATTAATAATAAGAGAAATTATATTTAACTGCATGACCTCAAATAGTTTTTTTTAATTTATTTTCGAAAATGGCACGAGTAAAAGATGCCTTTTTTAAAAAAGTCTAAAAGCGTCTAAAAGCAGATGTTGAAATGTTATCCACTACCAGTGTTTATTGATCAGAACCTCTCTGCCTTGCTTGTCAATACGTAATTTCATTACATGACTAATAAAAATGAATCAATCAATTAAGGGCTATAATCTGACAACCACTATCCTGATGCACCACAGAGCCCACTTAAATTAATCAACCAGCACCCACTGATCAATCCATATGGACAATGCTGTATTTTCTGCACCTCAGCACACACACACAGACACACACACACACACACACACACACAAACACACACACACACACACACACACAAACACACACACACACACACACACACACACACACACACACACAGTAAATGTTCTTAATGTCTTACGTTTTTGTATTTCATTTTCTACATTAGTGTGTGAGCACAAAAGTGAAAAATGCAGCTGGGCTGAATGTCGCAGGCACATAATCATACATCACCGCAAATGAGTATTGCTCTATTAGTCCATGTCAAATAATGTTTGTAATTAAGGGAATGGCCTTTACTGTGGCTACTACAACAATCCTGAATGTTAACTGCAGTTTAGAGGCCATGTGTGTAGATTTAGGCTCCCTTCAGACCTGTAGCTCCTTTGCTTTGCTACAATTGAGGGAAAATGTTAACAAACTATTCTTGATTGGGTTGACTTTCGACCCCTTAGCTGGAAAGTTTCTACACCCTGACAAAATCACAAACACAATCGATAATGGAGCAACAGCAGCATGTGTGCGTAATTGTTGTGCTGGTTGTTGTGTCATGCTTGGTTTAGCGACAACACATTAATTTCAAGGCTCTATCCCCAAAACTGACACGTCTGCTCTGTTTATCGAACGCAAGCGATACCACTCTCATGTCCATTAAGCCTTTTTTTGTACTTTGGGGTCAGAACTTATCACTCAAACGTGTGTGTCTGTGTATAGCTGGACAACTACGACAATGTAAAAACCAAACAACGGCTAATTCTAAGCCACTAGGACACGTCAGACGAAACGGTGCCAATTACTGAACGGCCTCTTAATCATTCAGCTAACAGCCATTAGCAGCCACATTTAGTAACCCAGCAAAGTGACATCACATTACCGAGCATTATTCTAAAGACACAGCCACTGCATTAGCGCGGGTGTCGCACAAACAGACAAAACAAGTGAATAGACTTTCGCTTGAGTCTGAGGGAAAAACGAGACTAGAATTTCTATCGGTGAAGTTGCTACAGTTTGCTCCCACAGGAATCTCCACTGAGGGAATTCCGGGCTCCCTGGGTAGCGCCGGTGTCTCGGTGTAACAGCTGGCCTCTGTTCTCTGTCACTTGATCACTCTCAGTAGAACAAACTGTGTACCAGCCGTGTTGTTTTGGTACATCGGGCTTCCGTATTGAATTCTAGCCAGGTAGGTTAGACGGCGCCAAACAATAGTAACGGTAAGAAAACATCCACGCGATTATCCTTCCTATGACAGAGTTGTTTGACGAGAGCAATTGAGCTACAGCTACAGCTCAAATCCTGGACTCTCTCCCTTTGGCAGCGATGTATAATGTGGGATTTCCTATAGTCCACACCATTATTTACACTGTGAAGCAGGTTAATTGCCTCTCCGGTGCGTCTCTGGTGTGTCCGCCCCCCCCCCCCCCACATCTCTCCGTGATATTTCACATTTCTTTGTTGTGCAGGCTTGCCCGGCACAATTATGTCTTCATCTAATCTGTACCTTTCCATTTATTTGTAAATGGTTTAAACTGACAAGAGAGCGCAGCTGTGGGGATTACAGCATGTGTGTGTATGCGTGTGGCTGACAGGCGGGTCAATAGTGATCTGTCATAGAGCAAAAACGCAGCACATATCACAGTAGGAATATAGATCAGCCATGTAAAATGTAAAACATTGCTGCATTTAAGGTGATACCCGTACTTTTACCAAATGTCAAGGTTTTGAGGTCATTTGCGCACAGAAATGACTAAACTCGACTAGACTAGGTCACCGACATTGACTGATGTTGGTATTTGTTGTGAATTGGAGCTGTCTGGACATATTCGCTGTTTTCTCGTCAGGGCTGTGAGCCATTGAATACACGCAAATGGATCCCTGAGCAAAACAAGTTCAAAAGCTTCAGGCAGGGTTTATCTACGAGATTTTACCCTGAAAAATTGGCATTTTTAACCTGGAGTAGCTGAAAGAATGATGGCAGGTGAGAAACAGCAACAAAAGAAATGTACTGCACCGTTAACATACCACAAGATCTATATGGAGAAACAAAAGATTCATTTAGCCTTAATGTTGTTAACCTCCATCTTTGCACTGCACAGGGTTCCGTAACGATCCATGACAAAGAACCATGAAAGGAGAGATCGCTCACACGTATCAGACCTTGCAATCCCTCTTTGATCATGTTTTAGTGCTTTACTCTTTATCAGCAGAATATCACACAGTGGTGAAGCTGTTTCTTCCACCCCGAGCAACAAATCCAACACATCTCCACCTGCGCCCGCCTTCCTCCTTCACCTGCTCTGATCTTTTATTTACCTTCACCCCTATGGCCACGTTTAACACTGCCATTGACCTCTGCCACTCCCCTGCGCTCATCTCCAGAGAAGGAGCTCATGGTAGGTTGCCCCTCCTTACCCCCGTCCCCGCTCCAGATGTACAGACCCACACACACACGCACACGCACACGCACACACGCGCGCGCACACACACACACACACACACACACACACACACACACACACACACACACACACACACACACACACACACACACACACACACACACACACACACACACACACCCTGCAGTGCCACAATCAGTCTGTACCACCCACTGGAGCAAAGAGACAGAGAGACAAGATGTCACTCAACCCTGACCTCGCACCCAGGGGGCTCAAAGCAGGTTCATAACTGTTGTCAGGGCAACGCCGCAGGGTGTCTTTCAGGTGTCATTTATGATGGAAAAGGTAACTCCCCCTCCTCCCCCTCCACCTGCACAGATGCACAGATGCGTCGCTGAATATGGATCGTTCCGTGCTCTCGTTACGCTCCCACTGCTCGCGGCGCTCCTCCTTTCACCAATCATGCTCCGGTGGCGGGAGCGGGTAGCCGGGTCTCCGGGTCTCCGGGCTCTGCTGGTGGGAGAAGTGATGAACAAACTTCTACTACCTGGGAAATGTCTGTTTTTATGTTCACCTCCGATATCTCTGATCGACTCGGGCGAGCGGAGGAAGGCAAAGGCTGGGAGTTGTCAGATGTGAAGGCGTTTGCAGAATGACAATGGTCCTGCTTGTGCTGCTTTTCCTGCCTTGTGTATTGGCAACAATTACATATGCATCTGCTTGCTTCTCAGCGAGCCAGCCAGCAAGACAGACAGCTTGGAGAATGAGGGCTGATAAACGCCCCATTAGACAGGTAATTGCCAGAGTATTCTTTAAATCTTAATTACATTACAAGTCAACAGTGATGCCATCTTGTGATAAAGAGACAGATGTTCAACAAATACTATGTTTTTGCCTTTTGTGTTGGCAGGAAAACACAACATATATGGAGAGTAAACCAAAAGTATAAGAGCGTAATGAGTGTGAATATGCCACACTCCCACACACACACACACACACAATAGAGTATGTTCATAAATAAATTCCAAACCTTGCAATGGCGTTTCATCTATTTACAATAGAATAAAGATAAATTGCCGGTGTTACATCAGCTTCCATCTTGTGATAAAGGGGCACATTATCAACAAAACAACCTTTCACTGTGTTGCAGTGCTGAAGGTTTTCAGTTCATAAAAAAAAAGAACATGCATATGCCCTTTTTTTTTTATACTCGACGGGATCTGTGTCCAGTCGCCTGCCAAAGACATTTCACTCCGGCTATTTACTATTGTTACAATCGCTGAAATAGCTGTTCTGGCAATGGAACAAAGCGGAACATGGCCGCCAAATTCCATGGAGCGGTATAAAAGGTTTACCAAGCTTTCAGCAATGTTTCACTATCAAAGAAACCTAAGCTAATGACTGCCTAATAACCTTCCCGGGAGGTTCCTGCGCACACACACAGCTGGATTTACGTAACGGACGACACAGATTTTTTATTTCCTGCATTGAAATTTCAATCATTTACCAGAATTCTAGCGACACGGCCATGAGTGAGAGCTGCTGTGTGTGTGTGTGTGTGTGTGTGTGTGTGTGTGTGCAGAGAGTGGCTGCCTTGTATTGGAGAACACGCCTCACCCACGGCAGCACCCTGAGCAACAAAGGTGTACCGTGGTGCAGATTCATCTTCATTCTGACAGCTCCCCCTCCAGTGGTAATGACATTAAGTGATGTGAGCCAATCTAGCATAGTTTCCATTTCCTGGTCTCTACAGGAAGAAGCTTCTTAAATGGCCACACGCTGAAACGAGGACCTTTTTAAAGTTTGTTTGTGCGCTAGATGATGCAACTGATTGAAATCGAGGAAACTAACAGAAAGTGAGCGCAATAACAAACAAAGGGGGGGACTCAAACCTGCCCGTATCAGGACAAAAGACAGACCTGGAGGACATGTGCCTGGTCCACGTTCTGGATTCCTCCTGTCATTTACCTAATCCTAGTGTTCACACTCCAGTGGCGAGACTTGAGGGACAAGGAGACGAGCGGTGAGAGGGAGAGAGTCGGAGGGAGGTAGGGCCGGGGCTGTGATGGCTGTCTGTGGCCGGTCCCAGGAGTGCCAGCCGAGTTGGGGATGGCTGGACCTGGCTGAAGTCGGAATGTGCCTGACAAGCCGAATCGGAGCCACTGACACATCCGCGGCGTCTGACTGAAGTGGACACTGCCAGGACGTAATGCGGCCAGAATCTCAAATCTCACGGCCACCCAGACAGGGCCATTTAAACCATATTACATATATGGATTGTATAGATTTAAGAGGAAAATCTGATCCTGTAAAATGTGAAGGATGTCCCGTAATCCTGGCAGGAGGAAGAATTCTGCGTAAAAATAGCTTTGGATGGAATTCCTCTAAGAAAATAAAGCATTTCAGGGTTAAAGTACGTCAGAATCCTTGCAAAGATGTGCTTGACTTTACAGGTAACACAGCAAATGAGTAGTTTGCTTGTTAATACCCATGGAGCAGCTCTTGTAAAGGTTCAGGTGAGGCTACTCTTGGACTGTCAAAAGCTGTCAGCAGGTGAATTTCGACAATATCCTTTTTTATCTGACGCGGTGAGAAGAAGAAAAAAAACACGAAACTACGTCCCCAAACGCTCTTTGAAGTCTTTGAGAAAATCACTTATGGTTCTTTCTCCTTGATTCAACTTTCTTTTATATATATTTATATATCAGAGAAAGTTTGGTTTAACCCGCAGAGTGCAAATTGCTCTCACTCACTTTGCACTGCTACTCTTCCACCTGGTATCACTGTGCTTCAATCTCTGGAAACATCTTTCTGAGATGGGCTTGGCGCTGGGACATTCATTTGGGCCTGGAATTGCACACATCACTGCAATATTGAATCTAACCAAGCCAGACTGCAGCAAAAGGACATTTGGACTGGATGAAATTGGATATTCTAGTAGTTCAGTAAGTTTCAGGCCTGGACTGGATGGAGGCAAATGCAATTATTCATGTTTAACAGAGAAGTCGGCCAAAGCCTGAGATACTTTTAAATATAGCAATGCATTTAAAATGCGGCATTACTATTATTATTGGCATTAGTGTTTTCTAGATATGCGTTGACCTGAGAGTCTTTGCATACATCACCGCTAACCCTGCTTTCCTTGTGGCTTTGCTTCGTCCCAGTGGATACGAGGATCTCTCTTCTACAGCCTCGCCAAACAGAAATAGTTCGGCAAAGTCAACACCGTTAATTATACACCTCGCAAGGATGAATGTCCCTGGAGATGGCTTGTGTACATAAAGGGTTTCTAACTGAATGGACAGGTTTGAATCTTTAATGTGCCATTATTGCTCTTTGAAGTACACTCTCTGAAACATAATGTTTTGGACATGATCCTTTCCAACTTAAGGAGGGAGAAATTTCAAGTCTATTAGGCGTGAAATCACGAGGCCCTTAGACAGTGGCATTTTAAGAGGAATGAGAATTTGCAGAGTGTAATTTTCACCACATCTCAGAGCTCTTTTGCCTTTGTTTAAATTGCATTTGTTCAATGGACTTGAATAATTCAAGCTTTGAAATCAGCTTCATATCTCTGACAGGCAGTCCCATTATAATTACAGGCCACATACTTTATTGTGATTACAAATTCAAGCAAGAGGGAAATTAAAAGGAGGAAACTTTCTACAAGTATCAGTGACAATTCCGAAGATGGGCGAACTATTGCAAAGGAGAAAGATTATCATCCACCAGAAGTCCTCTCATCGGCAATCACTTCAGGCTGCCGCACGAAGCCGCTCGTGAACACACAGGAAAAGAGAAAAACACCTATCATGTAAGGAGAGTGCAGATCATTAGCATTAGTGAAAAGAGCAAAATCACTCCGTTCACTTTGATGAGACATTTAAAATGTCTTGATTGTGATCATTTTGGAGAAGATTGGATCTCTTTTTCCAAATGCCAGATTGCATTACTGCCATCTCTGGTGTTTTCCACAGCTCCGGCACTTCATGCAGGCTAATTTTGTGGATGATGCATCAGAATAATAGCTGGAAACATGATACGGGTCATGTTTCAGCATGTTATGCGAATACATAATGCATGAGAGTCGATTGATAAGTTCTGAGCCCAGAGCAGACAGCCGTAACTCGGAGGTGTTGCTGTTATTTATTTTTCAACACGGTTACAGCTTGACACACTTCTGCCACCGATGCTGGAGGGACTTCGTCCTGGATTCAAAGTTCTTTTCTTGGCACTTCAAAAAAAATCCTCCAGAGCTGATATTACGTTATCATCTGAGGCCAAACTGACTCCAGTTAAAACCCTTTTCATGTTTTGGAAGAGGTGAAAGTCTGAGGGGGCCAAAGCAGTTGAGTGAGGACGGATGCCAAACTAGTTCAAAGTCACAATCATGGGAAGCAGTCAGCAAGTTCGTAATCCCTACACATTCACTCAGTTTGTCCATCTTGGGCAACTCACAGACCCCTGGGTACATCTGGGACTCAACATTTATGAGCTCAAATGAATGCAGCTGGTGATCAATAACAAAAGTTCTCTACAAAGCACAGCAAAAACACTTCAGCTCTTGTTCAATTGCGTATGTGTCCAGTTTAGAACTTATCAATCAAACCTCATTATTTATGTGATTTAATGGAACACAGGATAAAACACTGAATCAAAAATACATATTGCACAGTGCACTAATGGAATATGTAAGTGAACGCTGAGATGAGGAGGAGTATCTTTAGTGCACTTACAGGAGCTGAGTGTGCTGCTGCTACTATTTGTTTGCTCTCAGAGTGATGTGGGGCTGGGCTGCAGCGCTGTGGGGATGCGGCTTGATGGATGTTGAGAGGTGCTTGGCTGTGGCCTACTGTAGTAGCTGATCTGTCTGAGATCAATATGAGCTAATTACAGCCCACATTGATCCAGAGGGCTCACTAATTTAGAGCCTAACCCAGGTCCTCTCCACGCAGAGCCAGTGAAGCAGCTCCAATCTGAGCCCTCTGGCCCTCCAAACATCTCACTCAGCACTAAGCAGCTCATTATCTCTGTGGAGCAACTGGTGTGTGAGTGTTTGTCTGCTGGGATCAGGTCTGTGTTTTAATAACAGTAGTAATAACAATAATTTTGTTTTTATGTCTTCTGCTGTTGAGTTTGTCAATTTAGTCCGTGTACACTTTGTATCTTGACTGAATAAATGTGATGTCATTAGACTTTTTGGGAGTTAACCAGGAACAACAGATGCTGGTTTGATTTTGTCTTTTCTCCCGTTGGTTTACAGATTGATAAACATTCAGTCACAAATAAACTGTACATTTTCCTTTTCCTTCACATCTTTGTTTATACTGTATGTCAAAGTAATGTGTTTATATACAAATACTGTAAGATATTTATACTATTTCCAACATTCTACTCAACAAATCATTAACAATAACACATTTCCCTTTTCACTAATGTTCCTTGTATCTAGTTAATCTACATGATGTCCCTGATAGTTAAGTGATAATCCATAGAATGATATTACAATGAGTGCATGGATGTCATTGCTTTGACAGTCAATGAAGCGTTTAAGCCTTTAGGGAAATTCCGTGGTTATACCATTTAAAAGCAATCCATATGATGTTGATTGATTATTTACACCAAGACACCAAGGTGACATATGTAACATCATTGAGTCTACTGTGAGGCTTTTGCTGGTTGTTGCATGGAGTTGCAGACACACACAAACTTTTCATCCCCTGCTCTCCTGTGAGCTTTGACCTGACATTTGAATGCTGTGCCTCGTTGTCTTCAAGCATTCTGCCAGCTGTAAGCAAGCTTTTTGTTCAAACTGACCAGTGGCCGATGACCCATCTCCAATCAAAACTGCACCAAAGAAACAACGCATACAGGACACTCACAAAATTGGACATGGGTGCAACTTCCAGACTCATAAACACACACATAGAGAGCAGAAGCTGTCAGTCCAACCGATTTCAAAGCATCTGTCCTTTGGAGCATGACCTCTGCTTTACAACAGCATTCACTTCAGACTAAGCTGTTTTTGCCATTCTGTTTTGGCACTTTCAACACAATTCAACTCCACAAGATTGCCTCACTCTATAGCTATTAAAGCACATCACCACTCTTCCAGATTGAGCGTTTTCGCTCACACACCTATCCCTTTCCTCTCCTGTTTTTCATCCGTCTCACCCCATTTCCGTCTCTTGGTTCAATTGTCGTATCATGTCAGGCTCTGCTCAGAATCCACACTGGCTGCAGCTGAATTCTGCATATGGACACTGTAGCTATGGTTGTAATAGCTTTTATGTACGATGGTGTGGTCGTATAATAGCACGCATGAACACAGACACACACACACACACACACACACACGTCGACCCACAGAATATTGGTGCACACACACAACCCATTATAGGGACTTGTCATTGTGTCACCGTGGTGTCTGTGTTAGGGGAATGGGATGATTTAATTCTCAGTGCATTCTTTTCTATAAATGTTCTGAGTACTCTGATTAGTATGAAGGAGAAAAACTGAATACAAACTGATGTATAAATAAGAAAAACTGAATATCACCTGAAACAGTTCCAATTAGGGTATCTTTGTTTTAACTTGCAGGTAACCATAGCAACAATAATTAGAATTTGTGCTATTCTGGCTTGTGAAACTGAATTAAAACCATGGATTTAATTTGAAAACTCGAGGAAAATGTGAGCATCTTGTTGCCTGAGTGATTTCACAGCCTGCAAGGTGAGCAAATACACAAAATAATAACATAGTTCACTTACTAGTTTTATCTCAAGTTTTGGCCTTGTAGCCCAAAGAAAGTCACAAATCCTTTAACAATTTGTCTCTAATTTCGACTTTTTCCAAAAATTGTACGTTATCTTAAAATAAAAAGTAATTTCAGTAACAGACAGCACCATTTCAAATAAGACCCGGAACTGTGAAATAAAGTCAAATGATTTGTATGAATTTTTCTTGAGCTATAAATGAGCAATATTTTTTTACCCCTGAGGCAGAAATATAATTGCTAATAATGCCCAAATGACTATGATGAGATAATAATAATTACTAGCTGAATGAAACTAATTAATGATCACATTTGAGTGTTATTCTGTAAATACAACGAAATCTACTGTTCAATTATAGGTTCATAGTGCATTGATTTACATTTGTTTCTAAACAACCTCCATGTTTAGTAATACTGTGCAGATGATACATTATGGACATATTGTTATTATATGTACTACAATTTTTATAGAATCTTAATTCTAAGAATAAATCTTAAAAATCATAAATTTATTTTTCTTATTTATAATGCAAACAGCAAAGCATCTGTTGTTTATTTATGAGTTAGTTATTTGTAGCAATGAAGTAATAACTTTAATTAGATTGAAATACTCTTCAAATCACTTTCTGTCTTCAGTTATTGAGGCATCAAATCCATCACAGTTTTCATTTTGGCAAAACATGGCACTTCAGTTTAAATTAATCGCACAAACTTGTAAATAGCCGCACACTGAAAAGACTCACACTAACTCAATAACACACTTTTTAGATTCTCTCATTTGATCCTCAAATATTTGTGTGTGATTTCTCCAGAGTGAGAGCAGAAATTTGACTCTGTCCATTCCCTAATCATTTGAAATCCAATGAAACCGCCGTTTTTAGCTTGGGTTGAAAAATACAGAAAAGGTTTCCTGCAAGCAAATACAGAGCAGAAGAAGTGTCAAGGCAAGGCAATTTTATCCATAAAGCACATTTCATTCACAAGGGAGAGTGAATGCGCTTCACATAAAAACTTATTAAAAGACATTTTGAGATGCAATAAAACAGGATTTCAAAGAATGCACAAAAAGACATTTAAATAAAGAATAAAATAATTAAATCAGTGTATTTTATCAAAGTGCACGCTCAGCAAAAGGCAAAGTGCCATGGACCTTTTTAGTCTAGATTTAAAAGTAGTCAGGGTTGTAAATCTCAAAGCTTCTGCAAGTATAATCCAGCTATTTGTTGCATAGTAGCTACATGCTGCTTCTCCATTTTTTGTTTTGACTCTGGGGACAGCTAACAGACCGGTCATGGATGACCTGACAGGCCTACAGGGTTCATCCTGTAAAAACATGTATTTTGTCCCTAAATCAATTTCAGTGATTTATAGACAAGCAGCAGTATTTTGAAATCAATCCCCTGACACAGCAGGAGCCAATGCAGGGATTTGAGAATTGGTGTAATGTGTTGAAATCTTTCAGTCTTTGTAAGAACTCTGGTAGCAGTATTCTGAGCAAGCTGAAGCTGCCTAAAAGCTTTTCTATGGAGGGCTGAAAAAAGACGATTACAAAAGTCTAACCTACTAGTAATAAAGGTAATAAAGTCTTATTTCAACATGAGTCCTCTTAAGTCTTAAGGTGATAGTAGGCTTTGAGTTTTGGTTTTCAAAGACGGGGAGCCAAGGTGCTGCCAATTGCTTGAAGGTTTTCCTGAATGCTGAACAAGTGCCTAAGAGATTGCAATCTGAAGGCCTGAAGAATGTTTGAATGGTTTCTGTACCTGAATGAATGAATGAAGTTAAGAGTGTCTGAAAGTATGACAGCCTGAACTTATGAAAGCCTGAAAGTATGATGGTCTGAAAGCATGACGGACCTGAAGGAATGAAGGTCCTGAATCAGTGTGAAGGCAGAATATGCCTGAAAACCACATGTCAAACAACTGGCTCTCACCCAACTGGCTGAAAGCAATAACAGCAATTATGTCCTGAATATTCTGAGTGCCAAGGAAACCTAAAGAAGAAAACAAAAGTTTTGTCCTCATGTCCGCATGTAGAGGATGAATACAGATGGCCCTGATATTGGACCTTGGAGGAAGTCACACGTCACATTAGTTAGCTCAGATACATAGTTGCCAATGGAAACAAACAAGACCATGTTTTGTAGCTATGAAGTAAATCAGTGCCAGAAAGCCCAACCCAATTTTTCAACCTGTCCAAAAGTATTGAGTGTTCAGTGATCAGTGTTGAATGCAGGACAGAGATCCAATAACAGCAGTATTGAAATTTTTCCTGAGTCACTGCAAAGACAAATATCATTTAGAACTTTAATAAGAGCAGTTTCGGTGCGGTGAAGGGGTCGAAATCCTGATTGGAAGTTGTCATAGCAACCATTTGGGACCAAGACGTAATTAAGTTGCAGGAAGACAATGTTCCCAAGGATTTTACTTATGAAGGTTAGATTTGATATCGGCCTATAGTTGATCAAAGCATCTAGGTTTTCAGAGGTTTAATAACTGCAGTGTTCAAGGCCTTTGGAAAGTTGCCTGATTGGACGGAACAGTTTAGTATTTGTAGTATGTCTATCACCAGGCAGTCAAAAATGTCCTTAAAGAAACTCGTAGGCAGACCATTGAGGCAGCAGGTGGAAGGCTTCAGTTGTCTCACCGTTTCCTCAGGAGTTTTGTCGTCTGAGGCCTGAAATTGTGTCATCCTTGCCACATTACTTGTATACAAACATGGTGGTGATACAACATTTTTGTTTGACACGGATGTATTGATGGCTTGTTCTACGCATTAATTTTTGTCAGAGAAAAAGGACACAAACTCGTTGGATTTATGGCAGGAAAGGTGTTTGTGTCGGTGGCTTTGTCAGCCTATAAACGGTTCCAAATTAGGTTAGTGCATTATTCATGTTGTTGTTAATGGTATGGAGAAGATGATGGACTGATCTGACAGATTAAAGAGCATTCATCCAAAAGGAACTGGATAATTGCAGATTGCATTCAGGACATGGGTAAATAAGTGACTCACATTTTCTTTTGTCTTTGCTTTCAAAATAACATCTTTTTTTTCTCAATCTTCAGTTGCAACACGCTGAAATTATTCTACTAATGGAGCTGAGTCATTCTGATACACATGTTAATGTACCTCACTGCTCCCCAGGTACATTTGGAGGCTTCTTGAAAGTATCTCCGGTAAACAAAGTCCTTGTCGTCGTCACACCCAGCTTTTAAATCACTTCAGCAGCAATCACTTACTTTATATGCCCCTGAAGTACCCGGCTACACTCTGCCCTGATACCTCCACTCTAACAGCCTTCCACCGCCATTTCCTGGGAACGAACGGCCAGCCGCGGATTTGGGCTCTCCAGGAGGAGCTCCGGACAATGGAGCGCATTTCCACATGAAAAGGCGAGGAGATGGAGGAAGCGAGAAGAGTGCTGTGCCCTTCATCTGCGTTACCATGGGGATCAACTGCACGCGCGCTCCAGGACTCTAATTGGCTGAAGAGGGTTTCATTTGGTCTCTAAGAGTTCCACTTACAGGTTTTTTCTGTTGCATGTTCCATCAAGCCACTTCACAGAAAAATAGAAATCATAGATGTGGAAAAATAGAAATCTTTTAGTCCAATTCTTTTCAAATTTACAGATAATGTCTATTATATTTGCTGGCCAAGTCTTCCAGAGCACTTTAGCCTCCACACAGGAACTTCCTTAAACTCGGTGCCAAACTAACTACTTTATTATTCCAGCACCTCCTTTGATACACTGCGCATGAAATGCGACAAGCGAGACACATTACGCGCCAAAAGGCACAAAAGACGTTGGCAATATCTCACGATACGATCACACCGCGCTTTTATTTCTTGATTTCCTTCCGTCTATTCTACCCCCAAGGCCTGGGCCTCCTACATCGCTTTTCAAAGTTGAAAATATCCTCCACAAAGGTTTATTTCACCAAATCCGCTCGCGTAGCCCTTTCCCCCTTATCAAGATGAACTGCTGATGTGCGTCAGTGCTGAAGACAAATGTGCAGAGTCAGGCGCCACTCTTGCCCGCCTCGAACAGAAAGCGTTCAGTCAGACGAACGCACTTATCTCCGATGTCTTCTGTGCTGACAAAGAAGTGCAACTCTGAACCGGAGTTTGGCTCGATGCGTGACAAAACATACGGGGGAAACTATACAAATGGCGATAACACCCTGTTTTATGATGTTTTTATGGCGAGAGCGAGAATCACAGTCATTACGTTTTAATTTTGCTCTTGCTTAGTCAGAATCCTTTCTCTCCATTTCGCCATTTCTGCCCTTCAAGACAATTATCCCCGACCTTCTCCTCGCAATCAAGACAGCAGCTGGTGTGTTTCTGTGCTCTGTAGCGTACCGTTCTCCACAACATTAACTCACACATACAGTTTATGCACAAACGTAAGTACACACACACACACAAACACACAGTATCACGTCAGTGCAAGTTAACTACAGCGTGGATGATTCACAGATTATTAGTGGATCTAATCACCTCTTCTCTTGTACGCTGGGCACCCTCTGTCTCGCCTTTTCTCATCACTGTTTGGCTTCCTCACCTCTCTTCCGTTGGCTTTAGTTTGTCTTTTTGTCTTTTCTTTGGTTTGCATTTATAATTCTAGACACATTTTGCGATTTACTAAGGCTCCCTTTGATCTAACTTCATCACTGTCATTCATCTGTCTCCATCTGTCATCGTCTTTTGTTGCCATCCTATATGTGTGTGTGTGTGTGTGTGTGTGTGCGTGTGTGTGTGTGTGTGTGTTTGGGGTGGGGAGTTACTTCTTAGACGAAAATAAAGCATCCTAAAAACTCCACTGACTAAACATGTTGGTAGGAGATCTTCTTCATTGATCAGGTCTGACAGCATGGCTCCCCATCTGATGGACAGATCGTTGGCGAAAGCCTTCAGAATGCCCCAGGACATCATTAGCGGTGTAGGCCGGACTAAAACGCAGGGAAGAAGAACCTTGCTCATCCAGAATCAATCAGGTCAAAACCTCACCAATTACCAATAGAAATGCAGTCCAAAGCCGTGTTAAGCTGAGGCACAAGTGCATCCAAACATTCCAAAGGCAGTGCCAGGAGAATGTTTGAATAAGATGATCAATAATGTCAGAAGGTCCTGACATGTGTCCTCAGTCCTCTCACCCACCAATTCATGAGGCTTTTGTAAGAATTAGCGAGGTACAAAGCACTTTGTCGTATTCTTTATTTTAGCGGTGACATTCCATCTGTTGTTGCGACAAGTACTCGAGAGTTATAGTCGTAGGAAACCTCGAATAAATGCCATAAAGAAAAATGCACAAACGCCTCGTATCCTCAAAGTAATCTCACGGAAGCAGCCGAGCAAAATATCGCTCTCCAAATCCAGTTGATGCGATGCAATTAATATTGAAGTGTTGAAGTCAATATGTTGAGGCGAAGACAGATGCATTTTAAAGAGGTTTTTTTCAGACAAAACACATTATGCAAAGATTCATTTGAATATACCACAGCATTAATTGATCACTCATATACTAAAAAATGATTTTTCCAGACAGAGGGTGTATCCTCCGGCACTCCAGCAGTCTCATATGCCAGACACGGTGACCTGAATACTGCGACAAGGAAACTGTCAGCACCGTCTTCCTTTCTGGGCTCATTTACGAGTCGAACAGATGCGCAGAGCCTAAAGGAAAAACAACCCGATAACGTGATGGGTTCAGTCAGAAGCGCTCTTGTCGTAGTTTACGATTATGGCGAATACAATTGACCTTGGTGTAGCGGCGTCTGTTCGGAGCAGCTTCCCCCCGTCCGATCAGACAGCCGTGTCGTACTGGGCAGGCAGGGAGACAAACCGGAACTCCTGTGGGAATTAATGAAGCTACGGTGTAACGAGGGGAATCAAATGAGATGCTGCTGCAGCGACTGCAGGTGGCCGTAGCAATTGCAGCTAAAAGCGGATATAGAAATTAGCGTATGCTGAAGGGAGATCACAAATCATCCTGAACCTACATTATAAAGCTAAACATTCATACTGACAGGCTTTCAGAAGCCAACAACCAAGGCAAAAGTTTTGATTCATACAAATCTTACTTCATTGTTCACTATGTCTGTATGTAGCTGGCACAAATTGAGATTGAAAACCCAAACAAAATCATGTAATTGTATCATAGATTCACAGTCAATAAAGGCGTCAAACGTGCGACCAGAAGATTTTAGCTATTTCCGTTGTCCTTGTCAATTATAGTGGCAATCTGATCTTGATTTGTAATGTTACAGCTGTCTCTAAGTGGAGCAGACCTCCAGCTGTGTTTAATGGTCTCCTGTTCTGTTCAATGTGAGGTGTTATTTACCGGTAAGACCCTGTGACAGCAGAGCAATGTACAAACAAACACACTTAAACAACTCAAATGGTTGCGGTATTACTGTTAGACATTGAGAACTTTAGACATTTTTAACTAGCGTACTAGTCTACATCAACCCTAATCATAATCCTAACCCACCCTGCCGTTGTTTAGTCTATGAAGATTGGGGGGGGGGCAGTGCTTCTTGTGTTACTCCGCCCCCATGTGTAACCCCGCCCACAATGCATGCAGTCACTATAAGTTGTGGTAGCAGGACTAAGTTTTATCATTTTTGAGGTATTCAGGATCTAATCACAAACTTTTACCAGTTAATTCCTAACTATCACTCGCTGAAGACAAATGACTGCAACTGTTAAAATATAACATATGTTCATCCAGCAAAGTCAGCATGGTTTTGTTACTTTCCCTGTTTTACATTTCCACACCAGAGTGATTATCACCTCTGCTATGACACAGTGGACAACAATAAATGATCCTCCAATTTACAGCTCACAAGGCGTCTGGTGGTGTTTATGGGCTTTTACCCACCACTGTTGTTTACTTCATATAGTTTTTATTGCACAATTAGATAAAGTGTTAAATAGATTGAACCGTAGGCCTCTCTGTGTTTGAAAAGCTATTTGTCCATTCTGGTGGGAGAAAGAAATGTGTGAATGACATCAAATGTTTTTGCTCTCTCTCTCAGTCAGTCGGACTCGACAAAGGAAAAGTGTTTCATCATTTCCACAATAGCAAACACAGAGAGAACGTGCCCGTGGATTAATTTGACGCCGCAATAAGAGAAACCTCCTACAACGGGGGCAACGTGTGAGACAAGATGAACAATTGTCGTTATGGAAACAAAGTGCAGAATGCAAGAGGTAGCTTTGTCCACATAAAAACATATAACACGTGATTATGGCTCTGGCTCTGTTCTTATTGTGTTGGTGAAATAGAATGGAGACGAGCGGCGGAGGAGGCCTCTGAACGGCTTAATGCACCGTTATTGTCTATTAACGTGAACCCAACATCAACCATTCGCCTCCAGTAAAGACATTCTTACCTGTTAGGGGCGCTGCTTCAATAGATGCGGGGGTGTTCCTTTCTTCAGGTGTGTGAGTGGGAGGCTTCATATTGCTTCATTATGCTCATGCGGCTGATCCCAACCTAAAAAACACACATATTGGTGTGCGAGGTTACACTTAACAGCTCCCATTCTTCAGGAGAAAAGCAAACAGTATTAAAAAATACAAACACGTGTGACACGGGGTTATTTTCCTACTTAGCCTCTGCAATTCCTTTTTGAGTACGTTACATCTGCCAAGCTTGAATAAAAGGCATCTTCAAAGTGCACTTAGTGAAAATTTGTCATCATAAACTCAGCCATAGGGCAGTTATTCACACAAATTTACTTCAAACGCTCTTAGCCAATGGAGGAATGAAAGGTGTTTTGCAAGCAATTGGTCCCTTTCCTCCCACTGTGCGGCGGCGGAGCGAGGGAGCCTTGACGGAGTGAGCTGTGGCATTGTGCTAGCATCAGCAGGCTCCGACGATCCGCGGCTCCCTGGCACGCAGGAGTTAGCCGGGATTAATGAAGATGCCAGAGTCGCTGCTCGGCTCCTGGCTCTAATGGCACAACACACAATGCAAAGTGCAGTCGACACGAGACGCCATATGGCACCATTGCCACTGACACAACGGGATCTTTTGGGGGCTGAGACTCTGGCGCAGAACAGAGAACACCCCCGCCCTCCTCCACCCCCCCACCCCCGCCCACCACACACACATAGGATTGTTAAAATCACATCAGAGTGCATCCCCAGCTAATTTAGGCGAGCCTTTTAGCTGAACTTCCTCTGGTGCCGTAGCATGAGTGATATACACATCCATCCACCAAGGCCCCGGCTCCATCCGTCTCCCACATCATTGGCATTCTAAAGCTCTCAGTCATGCCTGCATCCATAATGGCCCAATTACAGCCGATGGGGATCCCACTCCCTATCTGACAATTACATCTGTTAGAGTTTGAGAGCGTTAATGCCTAAAAAATATCAATTAAGGTGATTGATCAGGATGTTAATATCCTATTAAACAGCAGTGTCGAGCTGGAGAGCATTTCCGTTGATTAGGCTGAAATGAGAGAGACTCTCCACGACAAGGCTAGTCGCAGTTTAGTGGGCCAGTTAGATTGCAGATCTAATGAACACAGAGATGGCCCAGAGTTACATTTTATTGCCAAATAAACCTGGACTAGAACAACTTTGGGTAATTGCGATTGAATGGCAGCACGCGGACCCCACAAAAGCAGAAGGGACTGGCAGCGATCTAGGCGGCTGAGCCAGAAACAGGCGGGTATCGGTGACATTTTACACAGAAAATGGAAAAAGAGACTGAAAATTGTACTTAAACATTATATCAGATACTCTTTGTGTTTTTTTGTCAAAGGTTTCCTCACTTGAACCAACATTTATTTTTCATTAAACTCCCTGGCAGTTATAATTGAGGTGCAGTGCGACGCGCTGATTCTCATTTCCCAGATTGTCTGAGTAAACTGCGGTGGCGGCGGCGGCGGCGGCGGTATCTTCGCCGGAGTGGTAAAGTTGATTCAACAGTGTATTATCTCAAGGTGATGATAGGCTTTTTTTTCAGGCATTTGTCATTTTTCATAAAATATTTGAAGAGCTCCGCCAGTGGAGTCGGATATTTACGTTATGAGCGCACGTCGAACAATACTGGATCGAAATGAAAATTCCCTCTCACCAACCACATACGGCCCCAAGTCATCACTTAAAGAGGATATCTGCAATTTAAGCTCCCTGACATGATTAGACACATTTTCAATTGCAACAGGGCTCCTTTCTACTCCAGCGATTGTTTGAAAACATAAAGGACCTCCTTGTATTGTTGGAGCTCAGGGTGATGCCTTGAATGGAGGGCAATTAAATTCTAAAGTGTAATTTCATGCATTTGCAGTGTGTCACACAATGTTTCCCCTTTTTAAGGTCTTGTCAATGATCACCAGAGTGCTGCATTCATCCGTCCCTTTCTCCTCCCTCCACCCTTTTCCCCTCCCTCCCCCTGCCTCCGGCTTCTGAAAGGCTTCTAGCTGTTCCATTCTTCCCCTGGCGCAGCATCACACACTCATTTCATTTCTCATTTACAAACTGATAATCAGAATGTCATTACAGTGTCCACACTGGGCCGCTGGAGGGGTAATTGAGCAGCATAAAAGGCATTTGAAAGAGGGATGAATAATAGAAGTGGAGTGGGGGGTAGGGGGAGGGCGAGTGGCGATCTGGACCTCGGCCGGCTCTCTCAGGTGTCTGGCTCCTATCAGGTGGCAAGCGGCTTGGCATTATGGTTAACCGTGTAGACGTCCACCTCCCTTTTTTTCCCCCGCCTGCAGCACATTAGAGGCCGAACAAGCGTCAACACTCATCTGAAAGAATGGAGCGAAAATCAATAGGAGGGTTTAGAAGGTCAAAGTCGAGCATCAACAATCACTTTACATCGCGCGAGCCGCAAGGATTTATAAGGCAAAAAAAAAACAAAGCGGCGTTGTTGTCCTTGATGCAGGTGTTACTAATAACGGCCGGGGGGAGGGGCCAGTCGTCGAGTCGTGGAAAGTTACATTAGCACACGCAGCACGTCCGCCCAGGTAGAGGTTAAGAACGCGGCCCACCAGGGTGCAACACACGCTTTATATCTCTGACGACACTCTCTCTCTCTCTCTCTCACTCGCTCAGCCAGCTGCTTTTATTTCCTCTTCGCACACCCGCTGATTAATTAGTCCCTCGCTGGCTTTGAGCCATTCGTGTCCATATGACTTTTAAATTAATGAAAGCCACTGTGTGACATAAACAATAAATTTCATCTCGTGCCTTTTTTAAACACCCAAAAAAATTGAGCTGGACTCCTCCGCTTGCGCAGAACACAGACAGCAGCTTGTGTCTGTATTAGAATCCGACGTTATTTGTTTTGTCGCTAGAGCCCCACCCCGGCTGTGGCGTGGCAGCTTTGGCACGGCGCCAGCCCTCTGTTTGGCCGCGGCGGTACATTTCCATCTCATTCATCACATAAAGACAGATAATCAGAAAGTCATTACAGTAGCTTGACACCAGTGCTTGCCCCGGGAAGACAGAGTAATTGAGCACCGCGGAAGGCAAGAGAGCAGACCGAGCCAAGGCCACGCGGTAATGAATGTGAGATATCGACAGGGGAGGAGGGGGGAAGAGGATCTGGACGCGGGGAGACGAGGATGGACGGACAGGAAGCCGTGCAACAACTGGGGGGGGAGCGGCGGGAAGACTGATACAAGATGGACAAAGGAAGAGAGTGAGAGAGAGAAAGAGAGAGAGTGAGGTGTACACTCACAGACAAGAAGATCCAAGTAAACCCTCCAAACCCGCCCACAGATTGCAGGAAAACAGTAATCAGCTGTGTCTCATTATGTCACTATTCAAACTCCAGCGTCTGCTCTGCTGTGCTGTGCTGCTGACCTGCAGAGGGGCCGTCTGAGGTAAAATGGCCACCGCAAAAGTACCACAAAGGGTAATCCCAGGGTACTGACAGTAAACTTGGAGAAGTAATGATGATGGCGGTAATAAGTGCTACAGTCTGTGTGTGCATATGTGTGTGTGTGTGTGTGTGTGTGTGTGTGTGTGTGTGTGCGTGTGTGCGTGTGTGTGTGCGTGTGTGCGTGTGCGCGTGTGCGTTAACTTTCATCGGCTCACCCCAGATATTACCTGTCTGGTCCTCATGTTGCATTCTAGACAACGAGAACGATTGTTAGTGCAGGAATGTGAGCCGTCTTCTCCTATTCTTTATTTCCGATTGGATGCAGAAAGTTTTTCGGTGCAACACAACAAAACCGTGTTTGGTAGATGTTTACTTCGGTTCGGGCAGTTTTTCCTTCTTTTAACGACATCGGTGCTGCGTTATAATTCATCGTAGACACCAATTAAATGGACTTTAGCTTTAAGACATCTGAAAACAAACGTGGTCTGCATCCAAGTATATCGTCTCGCACAAGGTCGCAACAAATGTTCTCAATAATACTTCCTGATGTGTAGTTACAAATGCCAGAAATTCTACGCTGAAAAGCAGGTGAATGTTGCTAATTAGCAGTTAGAACAGAGGGGAGAGAAGCTGCATTTCTGTGAGCCCGGAGGGGGATCAGGACTGGCATCAGCTTCCCTGTTTTGAAATTCATTCCACAACTTCTCCTGCGGTACCAGACTGAATTCTCACCTAGCTGTCTTCTCCTCACAGTTGGAATGTATGCATGAAGGTTTAGACTCCATCCATCAATACTTCACCCGAGGATTGACAAACTGTTGACCGGCGCTCCGTGCTTTCACTTTGACTCGTGTTGTGTTTTAGAGGGAATCTATAAGTTTGTTATGGAAAACTCCCGACTTTAAAACGGTGAACGAACTTCCACGAATCGCTCGGTGAAAGACAATCTTCAGCCTAGCACATGATTAGAAGAAGTTTCCAGACTTCATTTTGATTTTTAATCAGGAGCCTATTATGTCAAGAGTTTCTTTATTAGGCTTCAGAAGTCTGCCATGAAAACTAAAAGACTTGGAAAAAGCTAGGCTCTCTCTCTCTCTCTCACTCTCTCCCTCCCTCCCTCCCTCTCTCTCCCTCCCTCTCTGAAGGACGTCTGGGCTGTGGTGCGGGGCAACAGGTTTATCGACAAGATAAATGTTGTTTTCTGGAGTCTTCACCTTTCCACTTGCCACGGATCACGATGTACCTCCGCTCCACTTACGGCACCTCGAGGGTCTGAATCACGCTGAGGCGCCTCAAGTTACTTTGCTCGTCAACTTTTTGTACAAGAAGGGACAGGAGGGGTGAGTCTCCAAACTAAGTGACTGAATGTGGGTACTTTGTTCTTTCTCTTGGCCAGGCAGTAGTATCAGTACTCATTGAAGTATTTTGAGGATACTGGATAATTTCCTCACTCGTTCAGGACAGAATTCATCACGCTCTCATTGGTCAAGTACGTGAAGGCAGCTGACTTACCCGCTGACCCCTCGCGTAGCTGTTGCCATGGTAGCTAACACCGTAGTAATAGAATGATGAATGGGTTCTTGTGGTTGTTAAAAAATTAGAAATGTAAATTATTGCAAATGTAAAAATATCAGCTGGGGGTTCGGTTTCTCATTTGCATGAATCAATATGCTGAGCGCTCTCTTATCTAGCGATTGCGAAGATACCAGATGAAGAATTCTCTGTCAACAAATTAAAGTCTAGATCCTGCAGGTTGGTTGCTCAGATGAGAGATGATGATGGTGTGTGTGTGTGTGTGTGTGTGTGTGTGTGTGTGTGTGTGTGTGTGTGTGTGTGTGTGTGTGTGTGTGTCAGCTATAGGGTTTGACCTCAGCTGCGTCCAACCACACACACACACTGAGGTTGGCTGTAGAGTCTCTGGTAGACCACAATAAGTCCATTATGGTGAGGGCAAAGTGATAGTTACATTCATACTCCTTCTTCATATATGTTTCTTTCCAGTCTACCAGGTCTTATATTTCCATCATGGTACAGTAATGGTATTTCATCATGGATCATATATGAGGAGCAGAATGTGGCACACGACTGAAATAAAATGGAAGAAAACTCTGCGACTCCGATCCGCTCACTACCCAGAGACACCGGTGATGTTAAAATCTTCATCCATATATTATTTCATACCTTTTTAGATTTATGAGTCCTGGTCTCCCTCGCTCTCTCTCTCTCTCTCAGAATAACCACCTGCTCCCTAGTGGCAACAGGTGGAAAGTAAAACATTTTCACATCCTCACACCTGTGCTCTTAGTTCTGATTTGTCAAATGATGCTATGGAAAAAAGACCCCAATGCCAAGTTGGTGAAAAAAAAATGTAATGGTTTCAGACTGTCCAATGAGAGCATCTGACCTAGTTCAAACAGCCAATGGAATTCCTTGTAGCTTGCTGCTCTGGTCGCTCTATGTATATCTGCTTTTTGAAGGCTGCTGTCTTGTGCGGTCTAACAACAGTAGAAGAACAGCCGCTCCTCCCCCCCGCGTCTCTCATGTCGGTATGAAGGTTGTTGTACCCGAGGTGCAAATACTGCCCGAGGCGAAGACCTGTCAGATCGATACCGCCCCCAATATCGACCTGACAGGAGGGGGGTCCATTCTTCCTTAACATTTAATCAGCTGTGATCCAAATACTTCCGTCTACTGTCTGTGTGTGGTCCAGGTGCCAATGTGTGACACCAACTCCTTACAACCAGAGCTGAAACCATGGAGTCGGTCCATTCTGCAGCAGAAATCATGGCAGAATTGCACGGCTCCAAGATCAAGAAGGCCGATGTTCCTCCATGGGAAATAAAACAACAACAAAACCAACAACAAAACAAAGCCGCTTTATAAGACGGCTCAACTACAGATGAGCCCGCTGAAGAAATTCAATAAGATATCTGTCACTGATGCCCCGAAGACATTTAATCAAAGGCTTACGGTGGCGAGACCTAGGGAATGCCAAGGGACTGGAGGCCAAAAGGATAAATAAAGTGCACTTACAGTTGCAGAGTGCAATCATATACCAAGTTAAAAACCCCCGCAAAAGCTGGAACTGAATTGGGATAAATGATCTTGGCATTGTACCAACGCCTACTGTTACCTCCCCTGGAACATTAGCGGCCACTGTCACGGGAGTGAGACATCAAATCAAAGACAAGACTGGTCAGCGGCGAGAGCGGCAAGAGCCCTGAGGTGACCCGCGCTTTCAAGATACTAACAGCACCGCCACAACGTCAACACGAGGCCATCAGAGCGCCATTACACACAGATACGACCGCACGGGTCAGCAGAGTGCAAGGGGAAGAAGATATATAGAAACTGATGATCATTACTGTGGGTCGATATGGTGAAAGGAGTGACTTCTTCTTTTGTTATTGTTCTTTTGTTTCTGTTCACACTTGCCTAAAGGAACCAGAGTCTGATTCAATCAAACTAAAACACACTTAAAGACTGCAAGATCCCACACATGCCTCCCTTACCTGTTCACACACACACACTCATCTGTTAATCGAGATAAAGTGAAGAGAATCCAAGAATTGTCCGATATCAACTAGAGCTTTTGATTGCGTCAAACAGGTCTGACGCTCCCCGAGGAGTCGCGAGCGCCTCGTTAGAATCGTTAGAGCCTAATTTTCAGCACAGCCACGTATTATAGTTTTTTAACATCGCACCCAGTTTAGCTATATTTTTCCACTTTTCTCAGTTCATTAACACTGCCTAGGTGTGATTACATGCCAGTGTGTTCATAAGTGGCGGCTGTGGTGGCGTTACGCTAACTAGATTCAAATAAAAGAGCAGAAAAGAGGAAATGGGTGGGCAGAAGATTTCCAAACTGCTTACACTCATTTCTTGAGAATAAAAAAGCGCAATGATATTAATTTGCTTGTCTGAATCTCCCAACCTCCCCTATACACACGCACACACACACACACACACACACAGCAGTGGTCAAGGCATTTTTGCTTTGCTACAGTGTTTTGCCGGCGCGCTAGTGGGGCCCATCTCCCTCTTTTGTCGAACCTATTTATCAGCGAGCCTTTGTCCTTCCCTCTCACCTAAAGGTTTAAACACAGAGTGAGAGTGAGTGGTCACACGTACCTGAGCAAACAACACACACATACACAGGCACACACACATTAAACACGAACAGATAAAACTCTCAAGCGCTCATTTCCCCCCCGAGGGACAGCAGTTAAGAGATTGTTCAGTTTAACAAAACATGGCCACACTGGCTGACAATGATGTTTCCATGGTGTGTGTGTGTGTGTACAAATAGGGAAAGTCATTTGTGCATTGATTCAGACAATATAAACTCTCTTAAACATCATCAAACTTCAGATTTAGCATCATCTTAGAGTGTGTGTGCATAAGTGTCAGTGTTCCTGTACTACAGTATCTACAGTACTTAGAACATGCCTGTGAGCGTGTTTTTCGTGTGTTCACAACCCACATGTGCTTCTGTCAACGTTTGAAGTGTGAGAAATGTCGGTGGGGGTCTGAACAACGACACGTTTGAAATTTAAAATGGATGAATTTTCCTCTAAAGGCCCCCCCCCCAGGTTACAGGGAGAAGGAGAAAATGTTTTAGCAGACCCCCTGCTGCTCGAGCTGCTGCCTCCACACCGAGCGCTCTTATCCTGCATTTCCAGGGAAATCGCAACTGATGACACAGATGGACGCCCGACTCCTGCTCACAGAAAGTACGGCTATGCTGCGTGTGGTTTGGTATGTGTACATCCATGTTGGTATCTAATGGTATAGAGGGGTAAACAACAACGACAATGCGTGAAGCTCCACTCGGCTCTGCTCCACAAAAACACTTTGAAGTGACTTTGAAGCTCTGCCTGTGTCGCCTCTGTTGCGTTTCCGCCGTTGGGAAGGGGGAGGTGCTCGCATTGTTATGTCTGAGGGTAAACAGGTTGTAGAATGGATGATCTGCTGTCAACACAGTCTCTGTGGTTAAACAGCTACAACATAGACGCCAAAGATGAACTGTTAAAAACGTATAATTAGCGAGGAGGCAATGTCATACTGGAAACACACGCCACGGGTTGCTATGGGTACAACCGCTTATATAACCATCTCTCCGCATTAATGTGATCTCCTCGCTGTAACTTGAGACATCTTGAGATTTCCTGCACTCGTTCGGGACTTCAATGCACAGTTCAACACTCCAGCACAATCAGAGCAGAGGTCAACTTCTTCAAGAGCGTCTGCTTTATTGAACCAAAACCTGCAGGGGCGCAATTTCGTTTAAATTTGTTCAATTTGTTTCAACTTCTAATATTAGATTTGTCATTATGCAGAAAAATGCTAACTTTGATCCAATACTATCAAAATAATAAAAATCTCAATGACTGCATGAAGCTACAATAGTATTTGGTCACACACACACACACACACACACACACACACACACACACACACACGCTCCACTAAAGCAGCACATTTAAACCAAACTTTCAGTCAACACCGACCTCTTTACATCTCGGCGTGCATTCAAAACACCAGCTGATCATTTGCCAGGGCAAAACGCTGCAGTCATATTAAAATGTATGGCCCTCTACGCAGGCCATTAACTTTCCAAAGCAGTCGCTAAGAAAAATGACTCGCCCCTCAACTCCACTGACCTGCTGAAGGGACGGCCATTAGAAACTCCAGCTGTGTGCAGACAAACTTTGTTTTAACAGTTTTTATCTTGAATTCTTGTCCAGATCATAAACGCATCCAACAGAACGATTAAGCAAGAAGTGATGTATGTGGAAAATGATGCACGAGCCATCTTAAAACATTGGATATACACCATATTACACATTTAGTGCAGCTATAAAACACGCCAGCATGGAACTGAATATTTTACTCCGTCTATCAGACGGCGTGATAAACATGTAACTCAACCTGCTGCCTGTGTTTACTGTCGACTTTCCCTCCCCGCTGTCGCATCCGCCTCTTTCTCTCGTCCTCACGTTCACCCAGACTACCTCACTGCACCCCGCCGCATCCTGCATCGCCCCAACGGCGGACATGGCCGCCCTTAAGCAGACATTTAAATCAATAATTCACAACTCTCAAGGTTTTTTTATTCTGCCTTCTGACCAACAGATAGTTTCAGTGCATCTACGGCTTGAAATCAAAGTCAGATGATGATTTATGTGCCTGATACTTACTGGGTATTACTGCCTAATTCAATACAGCGCATCCATACATGCATCCTCTTTACCCGAGTGCAACGTGAGAGCAATTTATAGCTTCCGGCTGACCTAACCTGCATGCCTTTGGACTACAGAAACTAGAGCACCTGCAGACATGGGGAAACCTCAGCCAGATGCAAACCCACGACCTTCTTTACTATTCTAACCAACATGACTTCCCCACATATAAAACAGCTGTATTTTCAAGAATAAGCCCTTTAACACAACCAATATGTGTGCACCTCTTCTTCATCTACGTCTTCAGCTCATTAAAGGGCTTTGTGCGTGTTCACAGAGCCAGGATTAGAACATGCAGCCCACCACCGTTGTTCTCACACAGGCATTGCCCTCTTTAATAGGCTGCTCTAATTTAAAGGGAGCAGGAGCCTGACAACCGTGCCCGCTGCTGCCATGATGAGACATAACAACACAACATCTCAGCCCGTAGCTGGCCACAGAGTGCACGGACGCAGCATGTGAGCAGTGGCCAGCGAGGCCAAACCACAAAATATCCGCCGCAAAAAGGTTTCATACTGGTTAGAAAAACCTCGAGAAGGGAGCAAATGAGAGAGGAGGAGAGAAAGAAGCTGCTCCTTCATTGTCAAGGAAGACACAGCCGGACAGTGGACAGAGAAGCACTTAGACACCTGTGTCAAGGACGAGGTCGGCACAGGGCAGGGGGGAAACCACAGGAAACAACAAACATCAGCGGAAAAACAAGCACGAGCAGAGGAGCCGTCAAGAAGAGGTGAAACAAGCAGGGTCAGGGCTTGAACGCGGGAATGCGGAGAGCTGGGAGAGTGCTGGCGTAAAGACCTCCTTCCTGAGAGTTCTGCGTCGCCCTCGTCTTTGACTGGCAGGCGAGAAGCAGACACCCCTCCCCCTCAGCGCGCCCGCTGGACTTTGGCCGTGCTTCTCCGCCAGAGCGCCCCCAAAGAGCGTCTGGATCGAGATACGTGAAGCTTCGCCGGCGCCCGGTCCGCTGAGGCGAACGGGCCTGGATGAGGACGGAGTCAAACAGAATCCGAGATGAAACCATCTGCGTGCGTTGACCGAGTTACGGGATGAAAAGGCGCCGTGGGTCAGAGATGCCTCGCGACATACCGTGTGCAATATGTGTCTATAGATCCGCATTAGAAGGTGAAACCAAACAGGTGTTGCTGTGTTGCCTGACAAAAGCACAGGCTGTGTTTGACATCTCAGGTGTTCACTTCACACCTTTGTTTCCCCTTCAACCTCGTCTCCTTCTTTACCCCGGGTGAGTTCCTGTTATCTCGTCGGTGAGCAGGCTGTTTCCTTCTTTAACTTTGTATGATATTGCGGTTTGCTCGCGCTCGTAGCGAGACGGAGAAGAGAGAGAGAGAGAGAGAGTGAGAGAGAAAGAGAGAGAAAGAGAGAGGGAAAGTGCGCTCGAGCCAAAGAGAAAGCGATGGAGAGATAAAGGGAGAGAGAGGTGTAATGGCGAGGCCGTCTCTCTCAGCTCTGAGGCCGGGTCATGTCAGTCTGATCTCATTATCCAGCACTTAGTCCTAGAACAAACAGCCAGTGGCCTCCTTCCCTCCCTCCTTCCCTCCATCTCTATCTCCCTCCATCCCTCCATCTCTCTCTCCCTCCATTCCTTCCTAACGACTAGCACTGCTCATGTCCTAACAACTCGCTTGGCTCACTTACTGTCTAATGACTGCCACTCCTTATAGCCTGTGCTTCAAATCCCATTTATCTCCACTATTGTAGGCTCACGTTCAGACCATTTCTGTTTCTAATGCCCGGGGAGAGCACACAGGAGGGAGAGAAGAGAGTGAGAGAGAGAGAGAGGGAGAGAGAAGGAGGGAGCGAGAGAGGACAGGAGAGACAACTTCCTCCTCAGTGTAAATCACGTTGTTAATCCAGGTTTTAGGTCTTTCCATCAAACCCGTCCTGAAAATAGTTTGCGGCCTCGTTTCCTCCCCTTCCTCCCTCGCTTCATCTCATGTCAGGCCTCAAGTGGCAGGATGTGTTTTCGCGAGATGATGATCTCCTCCTCTCTTCACTTTGATGTCATCCACTTTCATCCTCTTCCTCTCTCTATCTCTCTCCTCCTTGCCCCCTCTCCCCTCTGCCGTCTTTTGTCCTGCGAGTGTTAATGTGTTAGATGGAGGTCTCTCACACCAGCCAGCACCATTACAGTCATTTCCTCCGTAATGTGAATGACGGCGATCCATTATTTATCTCTCCCTCTTTCTCATTACTCGCCGGGCCTATCGTGTGCCCTCCCAAGACGAAGCTCCCGCAGCCACTCCAGACATGACTTTGAGCGGAGATTGAGGCATAATGCAGGTGCGGCGCATGCGATGGTTAAGTTCATTATAGGAAAAGAGAGTGAGATTGGTTTCACCGCTAACTTTGTAGGAAAGAGAGTTGATAATTTAACTTCTGTGTTTGGCTCAATCAAAGGCCAGAGTGGGTTGTCATGAGTCATTTATCTCAGCGGTAAGATCTTTATACCTGAGTCACGCTGTTCGTCACCACCCCCCTATCTTCTTTTCTCCAGCGTCTCCTCCTGCAGTGCAACCAAGGTGAGCTGCAGCATATTCCCCAATATCAATCAGGCATGTTGGGAGAAAAAGCGGGATCGGTGCAAACGTGCTGGATTTGAGTGACGGGCAGAAGCGTGAAGCAGAATCTTCAGCATCTCATCGAATATGGACCGAGTTCTCCAACTTTTCAAAAGGAAATTCCACACCCGCTGCATATTTACTCCATGTGCTCCGGAGAGGCGCCGACTGGCAAACATTTCATTTGCTTGCTATGCAAATGAGAGCTGACACATTTTGGTTTGAGGGTGCACATGGACCACTTATGAGCACCCCTGGGGGTTGAATAGGGAATTTTTTTGGAGAGTGGTGGAACTATGAGGAGTTCTTAGGATCTCCTTATTCGCATATGTTGAAGGATCTCTGCAGGCTGATCTGCTACATTTATAAATGTTAAAGATTTTCTTACAGAAGTACTGAGAACACTTCTGTCACCGTCCTCAGCTGTGGCATGAGCCAAGATGAAACTAAATTCTCATTACTTTCGTATAACATCAGTGCAAAAGTACCCTGAAAAGTAATCTGTGAGCAACTTCCTCTTTGCTTCTCTTCCTCCGTCACAGTGACTTGAAACACTTTGTCACATTTCCACCGATTTGATGTGGTTAAATTTAAAGCTTTATAACTTCAGACAGGCGTGGATAATGACAACTGGACCACAAGGCCCCATTGGTAAATAACTTCTTTATACATAACACGTCTGTACATCCACATAGAGACAGAGTTTGGTCTCATTTTGACATATTTGGGCATAAGTTTAAAGTAAAAATTACAACATTTAGAATATAAATAATCTCTTTGCAGCCATCTAATTCATCTTCCTCGCACATACTGGGGATTCTGTCTACTTCTGAGGTCAGACATTCAAACAGAATCATAATTTGGCTGCGGCCTGATTTAAACCCGATGCCGCCCTGTTTACAACAAACCCACAGCAGCTGCGCTCTCCTCTGTCTGATCTCAGTGGGGGGGGCTGTTCCTTTCCTCCTCGCTCCATGGACAATTGCTATCCATGCGTAAAATAACTATTTACTTTTGTGCGTGGGACACCGCTGTCCAACACATTGCCTTTGACGGCGTGAACGCGTCCCCACTGTGCATGTTGCATTTGCGCCAAGCAACGGGTGACAGAGGCGCCATCATAGTCTCTAACACGTGACCTCCTAATCTGGATATCAGGTCACAGATGATGAATATGAAGAATGCGTGTATTAACGTTAACTTAATACTTCAGATGGTCCGTGATGTACTTGAACATCTTATCAAACTTGCTGCTTGTACAAAAAATATCATCTTTTAATATCAGCGGTTTAATCAGCAAAGACAAGAAAAGTAATCAGGCTCATCTCCAACATGTGATGATACACTGAGAAGAGAAATAAAGCTTAATGAGCAAATGTGAAATAGGGGAAAAAAACTCATATTTCTATAAGAATGTTATGATTCCAGCTCTGAATACATACGTGGACAAATTAGCAGCAAACCAGCATCATGTGGAGACAAACAGTGTGATTCATCTCCGAGCTTTAATAAAGTCTGGAGCTCTGCAGGACGTTCTTTGCACCGACTGGTAATGATTATGAGATATTTGTGTCTCAGTAAGTAATGAATCTGCAGCACACACATGACCTCTTTTGGCACCCAGCTGCATTACAGTGTTAACTCCCCAGCACCTGAAATTCTGCCCTCTTCCCTGCACTGGGATCCATCCTCCTCCACCTGTAACAGCTGTATCACAGTCGCCTGGGACCCTTTCCTCTTTATGTCCCCACTCTCTCTCTCTCTCTCTCTCTTCGCGCTCTCTCTTTCCTTTCACTTTAAATCTCACAAGGCTACGTTCACACCTCCTCCTCCGGCGTGCAATCTCTCCTTTACACCCTCCCACCACTACTGCCGCCGCCGCCTGTGACATCAAGTGCAGAAAGAAGGAGTGAAGAATCCAGCGAGAAGCCTCCGTCTCTGCTGTCAGACGGGCCTCAGTCACAGTCTCTACCCCTGTCTGAGGTGCACACACATACACACATGCGGCAAATTAATCCCAATCCCCCCCCCCAACTACCCGTCTGCTGCAACATAGCGCCCGTGTCAAAAGTAGTACGCCGCGCAGGAGCCGGGGTGACATTTTCGAGAGACAGACGCGCTGTGGGAAGCCATTACGCTCAGAAACAACAGATACGAGAGCGAGCAAGCGATGGCGAGACAGAGAGAGAGAAAAAGAGAGAGAGAGAGAGAGAGAGAGAGAGAGAGAGAGAGAGAGAGAGAGGGAGTGAGGGAGAGAGAGAGAGTGGCAGAGCTAATGAATGGAGAGACTTGGAGGAGGAGGAAGAGGAAGAAGAGAGAGGATGAAACAGGCAGGCTAATGAAGGGTAAACGAAGGGACACAAATAAAGCGGCTAATGAGACAGATGCATCAACCTGCTGTGACCTTTTCCTCTTTATCTAATCATGCATGCCTTATTATGGTCTTTTTATTCACTGTTTACCATTAATAATAGTTGTTGCTGTCTCATAGGCCGTCTCCCCGTGCAGCACTCACAAAGATTATGGCCTCAAATCAAAACCATTTGTTTTACTAACTCCCATTTGTTTCACTTACTCTCTTATCTACTGATTGCAGTTACTCCCGTTACGGCATTAATACACTTCAGCCGTGAGGATCTGTGTTTACGCGGCAACAGGGAAATATTACATCCTTTATTCATGCTCGTGTAGCTCGTTCAAAAAGTGTAGAAAAATGCACTGAAGGTCAGGCTGGTGATTCATTTGGGTCAAATCTAGAAAAAAAACTAAAAAGGAAAACACTCTCCAGCCTCCTGACATCACTTAAGGTTACCTGAGGTTCCAGCAGCCAATCTCACAGCCAACCCCAGTGATCGATACTAGCCAGGGCACAGGGCCACATGCCAATACTCCCCTGCTGCTGTCACGGCGAGAGATCCGGGCAGGGGGAGGTGAGCGCCCTTTTCATTTGCCAGGTGGCGAGGAAACTTTTCTTTTTCTGATGGATGTTATTTGACGTCACCGCAAGCAAAGCGGCGGGAACACAGATTTGTGGAATAATGCGATCACGTGCCATTCTGATAACGATGACTTGGGATCTGCTGTTCTTCCCCCTTACTAATATGTTAGTCCTTCAGCAGATGTTCCACTACAGCTGGATCAATGCCGTCAGGTGCATCGAATTGACCGTACTCCCTTGAATTGCTTGGTTACTTTGTTATCTTCATCCAAACGTAGTTTTTGAAATCATTTTACAAGCTAACTACATCAGGCTGCCATATGCCTCCGTGGCTTTTTCCTTTTTTCTTCCCAGGCTGGAATGAATGGAGCTCTTAAACAACAACAACTGCTGCTGCCGCTGCTGCTCTCCCCCTTGAGGATCCTGGACCGAGGCTGGAAACATGCTGCTGTTTTTATTGCGTAATACTTCCCTATCAAAGATGGAGGGGACCAACCAAATGACTAATGGCGTTTTTAACACAGACGCGCTATTATTTGTGTGTACCTCAGGGGCGGAGATGACAGAGAGGCTTGGCAGTATGGATGGCATGATCATGTTTTCTTAGAAGGGGCTTCCACAGAAAATGAGCCCCTTGAGAAAAAAACCCAAAAGGTCCATATTGCAAATGAAATTAAACCGGGATTGTTTGAGATGTTTGAAACAGCCGGGCTTGTTCTGTCTCATGGGATACTTCAGTACCAATCACTGTTTCCGAACACAGCTATCAGCCCAGCAACAATCAGCTAAATGTAAAAGCAGAGATGCAGTGGAACCAGAGTTATCATCTTGACTTTGAGTGTGTATTTTGTGTTTGGCAGCTGTGAATAGAGCAATGAAAGAAAAAAAAAAATAGCAGATTTATTTTGTAACATTAGAGTCTTTCCCATGCAATCCTACCACGCGCTGTGTGAGAGAGAATCCACGGTGCCTCATCAAACCGCCGCTCTGTTGTGGTAAGAGGTTGCTCCCGGGCAAGGCTATTCGTTACACGGAATTTTCAAAGAAATACAAATTTAGACATTTCTAAATGAAGTGATTTCTTCAACAAAAAAAACAACATTTCCATCGCTTGCACCCCTTACATCTCTGCTGGAAATTACTCTTGCAAAACCAACTCTGCGGGGATGGGAGGGAATGGTCTCTGTGTAAACAAGGAGCGCACTGGCTGAGGGAATTGCAAATCCTATTAATGCTTCAGAATGTTCAGGGCGAGGACGTGATGCGAACATACAGTATATCTGTGTGTTTATGTGACAGAGGAGCTGCTTGGCTTTGTTTGGGGAGCGAGTGGATCTGTGGGGGCAGGAGCAACAACAGTGGTTTGGTTTGGGGGGGTGAAGGAGGGAAGTGGCAGGGCTACAGGGATCAGAGATCAAACCAATCGCCTGCAGAGGAGAGGAGAAAGTAGAGGAGGAGGAGGAGGAGGAGGAGCAGAATGTTTTGATGGAGCGCGTTCCAGAAAAGTGCTCTTGTACACAGCCGTCGGGATTCTCTGGTGTGAGGGAGGAGAGGGCCACTCTGTCCAGATCCCTTATCCCTTTCTCCATCCATGCTATTTAGGGTTGTGTGTATGTGTGCCTCTGTGTGTGTGTTTGTGCGATGGTATCTTCCAGCTTGCCTGGAGACATGGCACTGTGTTTCACAGCTAGATCAGCAGTAACAACCATTTCCACTAGCAGAGCTGTCACACGCCGCCGCTAACAAAGCTACAGCTCCCACTGCTAACACAGGTCACATTTAACAAGGATAACAGCATGGATCGTTCCCATACTGAGCTTAGCGCTTGTTTCACATCAAAACTCAAAATCTAATTTCACATCATCTGCAGACCTAATCACAGACACGCACAAATACACACACGCATGTGTTACACGTGCTTTTAAACATCTAACTTTAATTGCTGTGATTGTTTCAAGCAATCACAGCTTATGTTCTTCTGCGTGTTGATTGTCTTTTTGTTATTTACTTTCTTGCGGCACTTTTTGGGCACTCAACTAGTTCCGCATACTTCATTCTACAGACACCATTCAAACATCAAACTGTTCAGAATATTCAGGACATTGTAAATTTCCCCCATCTGGGCTAATGTTCAATTTTCAGCTGAGAAAAATCTATTACATATCTTTTAACCCACTGGTTTTTCCTATTTTCTGGTATTTTAAGATCATAATACATCTCTACGTTCAGGAGGTTCTCCTGCTTCACAAGGTTCAACTGTTTTTCAAATGGGAGCTACGTTTTTTGAGTAGGAGCATGCGGTATTCAGGCATTCTCAAGCAGATTCAGCTCCTTGTCTCAGCTCTATGTTTCTGCTTAATTGGCTGCACCTGTTGTTTACAAACAATTGGAAGCTTCAAAAGATTTGAGCTTTAGCTGTCACTCAAACTGCCTGTAACTTCTTCATCCATTCACATTTTTCAGGCCTTCACATTTCAATCTCTTAGGCAGTTTTTCAGCATTCGGCAAAACCTTTCAGCACTTGTAATCACAGCACCTTTTCTTCAGGAAATGCATCTCTAGTTAGAATTATGTTCTTTTGCAAAAGGGGTGACAGAAAATTTTCCATCTCTCAACAGACCGTTTCCTAGCTACCAATGGATCTGAATCATTTAATGTTTTGTATTTTATTGTCATCATCTATTTTGTTGTTTGTACGTTTTTACATATTGTACATTTTACTGCAGTCTGCTGTGGGCATTACACTAACCCAGTGATTCTAAAACTGTGGTACGAATACTTGCAGTGTGATTACTTTTACCACAGTACTAATGAATGCTGGAAAAACGCTGAAAAATTATCAGAGATAAGACTGTTTTTTTAATGAAAGTGTTTAATTAAAGTTGAATTATAAGTCGCTTCATTAAGATTTCGTACTGTATTAGTCGAATTTCAGGCTCAATTCCAGTACAACACACACACACGCACACACACACACACACACACACACACACACACACACACACACACACACACACACTCACACACTCACACACACACACACACTCACTCACACACACACACACACACACTCACACACACACTCTCTCACACACACACACACACACACACAAGGTGGTGCATGGTTCAAAAACTTTACGAGCCGCCACTTTAACCACAATGAAAGCTCCTAAATAATTTGATGGTTCAATGGGTTTGTTCCTCGATTGTTTATTTGGTTGATTAGTTGTAAATCCAATAAGAACAGATACGTTAAAATCTCACTGTAAGGATAATAAACATAACATTACAATAATGGGACTCACTAACACAGGCACTCCACTGTATAAAACTATATTAAAGAAGACACCATTTTGTTTTCCTAATTTGTATTGATTTTACCATGAAAGTAATGGAATGATAATTAGATGCACTTATTTGGCTCTGGCTTTCCCACTTTCAGGCTAATCCTTAAGTGGATAACAAAAAAACTAAATGTGGAATTGACAGCCATTACGTGGAGAGAATTAGTCAGAGCTCGGCTCAGGATTTCTGTGAAAATCTCCATCATGCCGCAAAAAAACCCAAAACAATTTAACTCGCAATTAGTTTAGAAGCAAGGAGAGGAACAATAAATACCCTTTAATACCTCCAGTTTCAAACCAGCCCATCAAACAAATACTCCTGCACAGTTCATGGATCCAAAATAGTTTTTCTTCTTTAGATACATCTCTTTTCCCTTCCACTCCCTGCTTGTGTTGTAAACAGTAGAAGGAAAAAGGGACAGAGTACTCCATCTAACACCGGGAGACACTATAAAATGGAAAGGAAGATGGAAACAAGAATAGAGAGAAGCAAGGACACGGAGAGGGAGGGGAGGTGGACGGCGACGCAGGCCCGTCCCCGGGGGAGTGCTGGCCTTAATTATACCAGCGTGGCTCATCAGTCTCCAGGCTGGCCTATGGCCCCTCTGTCCTCTCTCGTCATGGACAGGGGATTACACATCGCCGCACTGTTTGTCCATAAAATTACTCTGACAGATTAACAGCAAAACACCGCAGATCGCATCGGAAACCCGAAGGGACCCGGTTGCTCGGGGAGCCCGGCCTAGACAAAGAGATGGAGATAAAGGGAGGAAGAGGAGGCGAGGAGTGGGGAGAACTTTGGCTGCTTGGTTATTTCCGTCCAAAAAATCTCCCGAGTCCCAAAGGCAGCAAGGAGGCTAAAAGTTTGGATATAAAGAAAACCGAGTGATGAGAGAGAGAGAGAGAGAGAGAGAGAGAGAGAGAGAGAGAGAGAGAGAGAGAGAGAGAGAGAGAGAGAGAGAGAGAATGAAGTTTACTATAATGGGGATAGATGAGGTGACATAAAGGGTGCAGAGAGGAGATGAGAGGGAGAGAGAGCAAGTCAGGCAGGGACTTACTAATTGGAACAACACCAGCAGTACTCTGCTCCTGAGTGACTAATTCTATGTCAAGAAGTATTGTTAGTGACATCTTCAAGTCAATGTAGTGCTTCCCCACTACAAATGTTAAGAATGGTGACAAAAACCCAAGAGACGAAGCTTTTCATTGCTTTATAATGGCTCAATGGAACAAACCAGCGTTCTAACTCAATAGAAACATGAAATGCTCAATATTTACCGCCACCAAGGAGGTTTTGTTTCCGTCCTATTCATCAGACCTTTTGTTCGTTAAAAAGATATCTCTTAAATTACAATGGGTGCGTGTGAATGGTTTTCCCAATGGAGCGATCCATCCCTCCATCCATTTTCTATACCAATTTATCCTGTGCATGGCTGTGGCAGGGGGGAACAGAAACGTGTTATTTTCAGATTTTCCAAACCTTAAATCTGAAAATAATGAAAGAGTCTAAAGAGGCAAATTCTATAATAACACGTTTGATGTGACGTCCATCTACACCCGCGGCTAATTTTACAGTCAATACTTTTGAATAAACCTGATCCAAGATAATGGTTTTGTTTGCCGATTTCCAGCTTTGATAGAGAGGCCGCTTCTCAGAATTGATAGTGATCGTTTGAGAAAAATAAATTTTCAAGCGCACAAGTAAGAGTGAGAAAGGGGTAATAAAAAGCAGTCACGCCAAACCAGAGGAGTGTATAGGACAGACAAAGTGTGGCGCGACCACAGAACTACCTGAGTCATAGAGAGCAGCACAAGAGTCCATGAGGTGCTGGTGTGACATTGGGAAAAATGGAGGATGGAGGTTTTCCATTTCAGCACAGAAACTTAATATGATTAAATTAAGGCAGTCTGAGCGTAACAGAAAGGGCAATAACCCCCCCCTGTGCACGGCACTGTGTATTGTATTCAGGATGTACAAAATGCAAACAAAGAGGTGCAACTTTCACACGCACGCCTTGCCCACTGAACAGCAGTGCGAGAGTTTAAATGAAAGGGAATATCAAATTCAAAGTGCAAAGACGTTCAAGATGTTGCTCTCCCAGTGCAAAGATGATGAGAGACTGTTGCAAATGACATGAATTATTTGTGAAAAAGATGCAAGACCAAATGTCAAAACATGTGGATGCATCTCTGGGAGACAAGCGTCAAGCAGGCATAACAAGTTAGTTGTGGAGAGTTTAACGGCGTTTAACATCATGAAAGTAAACAACTAACAATGTTCCATCAAAAGGCACTCATGCATGTGTCAACTGTGGCGTAGGATACTTTGAGTACCTTGAACGTTACCTGAAGTGGAGGTGCTGTGTGAAACAGTGGCGAAGACTCAGCGGTTGAGTAAATTAAAGGCTGTTTATGTTTATTTTCATTCATTCCACTCAAGCGAGCTGAGTGCATAAACACCAGGTTCTTTCACATCCATTCATTGTTCTGCGATTTTGCTTGTGACAGCATGACTGACAAAAGAAAAGTGGTTGCGACGACAGCTTATGTTTTTCCATGCAAGGCTCATCTATGCACTTAACTCCAGCAGAAGATATTAGACAGCGTTATTGCCGCGTGCTGTGGCCGGCTGTACTTGCTCTCCTGACAGTGGATGGCTTTTCAGGGGGAGACAATAGTCCCAGGCTCTAAGAACCTTGTTGTAATTGAGTATTAATGAAGGTGGCGGGGAGGGGGATGCCTGATGTCTGATCTGTTAGCAGTGGCATGGCCTCTGTGGTGCAGGCAGCCAGCGTCTCTGTGTTTTAGAGGATTTGGTTATCTATTATGTATGAAGGATTAGTCTCCTCCTGCTCCCTCCACCGGCGGGATATCAGCTCTCCGATAGCCTTGACTGCCAGCCTGCACACTTGTTTGCAGATTTAGAGCCCCCGCGACTACACCCACCCATCCTCAGCGTCCTGTTTAACCTTGAAGAAAGGAGCTGAATTCTTGCTAATGATCATTTCCTGGCGGGAAATTGCTCGTGGTCTCTGATGCATAACTGATGGCCCAGGTGGACAGGCAAGTGCAGGGTTAAGTGGTCAGTGTCAAAATGGACACAGGGGACAAACACACATAAACAGAGGTACTGTACGCCACACAGGCGCGGGTGGAAGTATGTAACTAACACATCGTACAGACATACACACAACCACACACACAGTTTCCTGCATATATAAAATATAAACTGTATGTATATAAATATACATCTCACAGTCACACAATGGGACTGAGGGGTTCAGCTGCTCACCGACAGCTTAGAATTGGCTTGTTTCATATGCATATAAATATTAATAAAAGATCCTCGACGGGCCACAGTCCGGCTATGCTCCTGTAATCTCCTACAATTGAAAGCCAAGGCTCATGAGATGAGAGAGGGAGAGAGAGAGAGAGACAGGGACAGAGAGAGAGTGGGAGAGAGAGGGAGAGACAGAGGGAGAGAGTAAGAGAGAGGGAGAAAGACAGACAGAGAGAGAGAGAGAGAGAGAGAGGGAGAGACACGGAGGGAGAGAGAGAGAGTTTAAAAGGCCTTTGTGATTTATCATTCTGAAAATGTCTCAGATGTGGAGAAGGTCTGTAATCCATCAAGATCTCTTTTCTTATTAAATTCTTCAGGATACACTTTCCACTCCCTAAATGTGGTTCACTGTCCCTTTTGATTTGATGCATAAATAGATAAAAGATCCAAGAAGTGAGCGAAACACCCGTGTCACAGAAGACAAAGGAAGGCATTTAGAAAATTACATTCACACATGTACACAATGACACCAACAGGACAAACAAAGCACAAACACGCCTGGCCTCTTTTCTGACAATACTCTGAGCAACACACAACAAAGCACAAAAGTGTGACAACGACAAACCTCAATTGTGTCCATATAGGAACATACCAGCAACCAGGAAGCTAACCAGGGTCTATGCAGATGTTGAGCGTGATTTAACTCTTATAACTGCAACCGTTGTAAAGATAACAATAACAGCTGTCAAGAGTAACATTACATCCATCAACAACAGCTTTACTTTAAGTCCGAACATTTGCGTAGGAGTGAATTACTGATGTCAGGCTCAGGATTGTGAGACTGGAGACGTGAGGTGAAAATGTTTAGAGAATATGCCAGAACAATGCCGTATATGCTCCGCTAGCCTTTGTAATTACAGGCTTGCATGAGGAAACTGTCTGGTAGTATAGGATTGAGCACAGTTGGAAATGCGGCGCTTTGACACTTTGTATTTGTCTCAGATGTAAATTAGCTTAAAAAGAATTGGAGACAATATTGGTAATTATGTAATAAGGATTAAAGTAAATGTTGCATGCGTTTAGATGATTTTGATGGCACCACATCAAAACAGAAACATATACTTCATTTGCTCTTTTTACTTTTTTTAGTTGTGTTAGTGTGCTTTGGTTGAATCTGTTTCACACAGGAAAGATTTCAAATGTCTGGAGGGAGAGAATCAAAGCAGGGAAGGGGTCACTATGCCGGGGTAGCAATGTAACACGGGACAATGACAGAACTGGGATGCAGCGCTAGTTGTCTATGCCAGCAGAATGCCACATATGAATGCATCTCAACACAGCCTTTCGGGCGTCTTTGTGTACGTGCACAATGGCGGCGTAGCCACCGGGACCTCCCCCCCCCCCCCCGCCCCCACTCTACGCGGCTGTAGCCAGAGAAACAGGACACATTGACACATTGTACACATATATTTTGAAATTTTTCATATTTGCCACGCCCACAGCAATTACCTTTCATTATTTATCCGCATTTGTAAAAAGAAGATTTTCAGTTTAACACTGTTTAAGTGGTAATTACAGCGCCACAAAGGAAGCAGAGAGAGAAATAAAGAAAGAAACAAAGAAAGGAAGACAGAGGGCAGTGGGCATCACCAGAGATTTTCTAATGAGGTAGTGGTTGCCATGGTGACAAGGCTTTATGAGATTCCACCAAAGAAGAGGCCTTGCCCTGTACCAGTATGGTGTGTGTTTGTGTTTCTCTCTCTGTGCGTGTACGCGTGTGCGCTTCTTCAGCACAGCCTTGCTAAGCTGTCTCCCCGTGTCCTCGGGCAGGCTTGGAGGCTGCGAGTCAGACTGAAAGAGTGAGGCTGTGATAAGATGCAACCGGCATCTCGCGGTCCAGATCTGTGCCCTTTCTCCCAGGCTCTGCTGTCCTGTCCATGGCTCTCTTGCCGTGCCCAGCCGGGAGAGCCACACACCACGGGGGCTGTATGTCCAATTATAGCCCCAGTCCTGACCTTTTTTCCGGGGCTGTCCTACCACCCTTGGCTTCCTGACTGACTTGATTTGGCCAGCCAAGCAGACCACCAGCCGTAGCCTCCGTCGCTGCGTGTTGTCCCTAATGCCACAGTATTGAGTGGAAATTCAGGCAGGGGACCACCGCCTAATGCTTCCCAATAGCTGTTAATTCAATAAGCGAGTGGCCTTGCCCTGATTTGCCCATGTGGGGAGAGTAAATGGACTGGTAAATAAATGAGCAAAATGCCGGGGAGAGAGCTGAGAAGGAGAAATGATTGAAAAGTTTCCCAGAGAGATGTTGTCTTTCATCAGTCTTTCTAAAAAGCTCAAATGTATATCAGGGGATTTCTGTCCATAATTTAAAATTAATGGATATGTGCTACTGCACTGGGGAGCAACATTTAGAACACCTTGTGGTTTTAACCAAGATAAAGGATTATTTTGTTGAGCATCCATCTGTTCTCAGTACCCACTGAGCCCAGCTCAGTCTCATTGCTTACCCAATGATGACAGGTTAGACCCTGGACAGGCTGCCGGTCCATCACAGGGCCGACATGCAGGCAGAACAATTCATCCGCTCTCACATTCACAACACAGTGCAATTCATAGTCATACAAATCACCGGCGAGTCCTCAAAGCTGGTAGGAAACCCAAACAGCCACAGAGAGAACATGCAAAATCCACTTTCCTACCTTTCTATTTCCTTATCACCATTGGAAAATTAAGAACTTTCTTACAAATTAAGATAATCACTAATGAAATCAAGAAGAGGAACGTGTGACAGCCCCTAAAATCGCTGCCTCGTTAGAGGAATTAAGGTAACATTAAAATTGACAGCAAGAGGAATATTAGGGGGAGGGCAAACGCATCGCAAAACCAATACAGAGTGAGAGGAAAGAGAGGCAGATTGAATCGATTTGGCAAGAATGGAGTCAGAGACGGAATAACATGAAAAACAGAAATAAATCTGTAACAACTGAAGAAGAAACAGTTCCATCTAACGCTACAGTATGTTCATACCTTCTGTCTGTTAGAGTGGGTTTGTTTCTGGGTAACAAATCTCAATTCTCACACAGGTACGGCATTTGCTATGCGAAGGGAGCTTGGGAGTAAATCTAGGTGGGGGCTAGTGTTTACGCTACTTGGCAAGGTGGCCATGGTGGAAACGAATACTATACAAGGTAGCATCTGTGGATTGTATGGCTTTTACAGTGATGGATGCCAGGATGTCGACAAGATGAAACTTTGATCCCCAACATAATCCAACATGTTTGTATATGTAGCTTGAAAGAGAGAGTGTAGGAGGATCTCTACCAGGTGATATATTGCTACGCTATCCAACTCTAATCCTTCCATGGGATGATCACGCATGAGGCAAAGACATACTGTAGTGAGAGAAACAGTAAGATATTCTTTGCTCACTCCAGTATCTAATGCGAGACAAACAGTATTCACAGTGCAGCAGGTGAAAACAATAGCTTGTTCCCTTTAACGTGTCTGCGCTCATCTCCCTTAATGCTAGAAAACACGTGGGTGTCTGCCCCATGATATGTTTCTGTCGTCTCCACCTAGCCGTGTGACAGGCTTTTCATTTGTCGCCGCCGCTGGTTTTGAAAGCGAGCAAAGCAGAGATGTGTGCGTCATACCAGGGTTCAAGAATGAGTCACATATGAAATCCTGCTGACAAGACCTCATCAATTAGACTGAGCTTAGATGATAAGGTAGCTGTGTTCACCGGCTGTGACATCGTGAGCCTAATTGAGAAGAAGCGGTGCACACAACTGTACGCCTAAAAACATAATGCATGAGGCGTGAAATGCTGAAAATGCATGCAGTATCCACAGGAGATCATCTCCAACCAGCGCTCAGAATGCACTTTGCTGAGTTTTCCTTCAACAACATGCAACTCTGAAGTGCTCTTAAAGAGAATACTGAGATGCAATTTCAACTCTGAGCTTATAAGCAGGTTTTGAGTTCTAGTCCAATGATAAAAAAGGAGCTTCTGAGGTCTACTTTTATGACACTTGAAGGGTCCAAGATCAAATCCCTTAGAGCCAAAAAGGACTGTGAATGGAATACTGAGATGGCCTCTGAGGCATCCCATTCTCCTCCAAAAGCCTAGTGGAGTGTGAGATTTTTCTCTTCTTCCACACAAACAGATCCATCTGACATGACAGACCTTAACCCCTGAGGGCCCACTTAACTCACAGCTACATTAATTGAATACAGCTCTTGTGAAGCTGCAAGAGAACCCCTACACAATGAAATCCTGTATAGGAAAAGAGGCGGATGTGGAGCAAAAGTTAAATCACATCACTGGTTCAGATTTGATGTGTTTTGAAGCCACCGAGGCAGAGGGCTGTGATGTGTGTTCTGCAGATCATTAACTTGAATCAACTGCGAGTCGTCTGAAAGTGCAGCTTTATGGGACAAAGCTCAGACAGTGTCTCAAACAGCTCACTGGTTACCTCCTAGTGCCTCGTTTAGGCCTGGAAAACACTCACATCACAATAATTCTGTGATAATATCATGATTATGCCATGTTGTGTTCTATGTAGATATGTAATAATACACCGCAGGCTGGGTATAGAGGTCTGGTTTGATGTTTGATGAATGAAAAACAGCAGAAAATAGCCAACTACTTCTGTGGTTGCTAGACTTAAAAGCATCAAGAATTGATACAATTCCGTTTCATACTTCACATTAACCAATAGCCAATAGATGGACTGTAAATGGGGGCTCACTTGGCTAAACAGCAGTGTCCTGTTCGTCTAGACAGAATCAGTCTCCTTGCATCCCATCTACACTATTTCAGCTTCTCTCAGCTTCACACCAAAATGGCATACTGTGACAATTGCATGTTCCAAAAAATGGAATGTGGACGCTGACGTGGCACACTGTCTCGTCCTTTGTGTCACTGTCGCCTTTGTTCGCTCTCTGTCTCCGTCCGTGTCTCTCGGCAGGGTAGCGATGCTAAAGGAGAGGCCTTATTATGGGAGTATTTCCTGCGTCTGCGCTCCTTCACGGATCTCCATGGAGATAAACATGACCTCTCGGAATGTAATCATCCCTCTCTACTTCACAGGTGAGAGGGGTAAGAGTGAGAACATGGAAAAGCACACAAGGTTGCACACACACACACACACACACACACACACACACAGAGCAAACACAACCCTCAGCAAACACATCGCTTCCTTTCACCTCAATATAACCCCTGTGTTTACTCCCTAGACCAACATTTTTACTCTGTCTCACTCAGTATGTGGATTAATTTAGTGACTTTGATAATACAGACCGACGGAGATGTTTGGCTCCGCCTTCTACAAATGTCAGATAAAGTCACCATCATCATTTTATTACACAAAGCCGATTACTCCTCCAACCAGGCGCATATAGGGATAAGAGTGAGGATCCGTTGGAGAGCCCGGGCACAAATTAAATTTCCACTCTCCTATATCCTTAAACATAAATGTATTATCCATTAACTCGGCAGTATCCCTTGCTAGTTGCATCACGGGGATTTGCTCCAATTAATGGAAAATCATGCAGTATATACAAACGTGTAATTCACTTTCTAGGACTTTATTTAATCTAAAGCAAGCAAATGTAAATGAGTGATGAGCTACTTTCCACCCTTTCTGTGCAGTTTTGTGACAATCCACTAATCCAGCTAAAGCCCGAGTGAAAGCGTGCGTTTAACACCGCAGCTATTGTGAGACCTCAAGCATGTTTTCTTCATGTTCACAGCGCCGGAATGCTTCCTATTAAGCCTCAAGTCTTGAAAGACACCGTGAAAATTCTGTTCTCAAGTGTAAATACAATTTCTTGGCTGGGTACGGTTTTCGTTTGAACATCGTTGAAGCTCCCAGCGTAGTTACCGCCACTTTTACAGGTTTGAAGCTCTGGCATTAAGCTTTACATTCTCTACTTTACTACTTACATATATTTCTATGCCATTTTTCTGAGAGTCTCTCATGTCTCTGTGTGTATGTGTGTGTCTGTGTATTCCCACGTCTATGCGGCAGAGCGCGTGTATTTAGGGTCAGAGTGTGTTTCTGTCCCTGGCTGGTTGCTGTTGGCAGGATTAGCGACAGGACAAGATGTTCAGTAAAAGCCCTCAGTTAGCGACGCCAAACGTTGCATAATGCTCCATTTAGCACAGTACAAATTTGAGGATTTACTCTCAACCCTCTGACCTAACTGTAGGCCCTTTCTGGATGGATCAACCTACAATGCGTTTTAGCAGATGGATAATGTTTGTGGTTATTTTCCTTGGCTAAGTGAGTAAAATATGTTTTTGCTTCGCCTGTAAGCTGTTGTCTCTGTGTGTATCACAGCTGATAGAGGAGCCACTGATTGCTAGTTCTATACTATACATATCAAAAACTGATGTCTGCAGGAGGCTTATGCTTTACTCAACACTGCACCCACTACCAGCACGACACACTACTTGGCCGTATAATGCTGTAATACGTGTTATCTTAATATGACTCTGACCTACAACATTGAGAAAAATAAAAACAGTGTAGAGGATTAGCTAGCTACAAGTAGTGTAGCACTATCAACACTACACTAACACTTTTAAAACACTGTAGCTTTTCCAGTAACACACAATTTGTTCCCCACATGTAGCTTCGCAAAAATGTTCCCAAAAAACACACTGCAATTGGCTTGAACATATCCCATCATGCATCACTCTTCCCAGTGACTTTGCCTTAGTCTCTAGAAACACATTAGTCAGAATACTACATTGTTTACCCATTGACACCGAAGTTGCAAAAATAGTGTTTTTGACGATTGTACGAATCCAATGGTTTGTAACAAATATTTTAGTTTTTTGTTTTGGAATCATACTTAAGTTGTTATGTGATGCAAAAACAAAACGAAACCTTGAGAGGGGCCAATAAAAGAGAGATTCCCTCTGCGCTGACAACCAGGAGGGCAATAGAAACTGTAGGTGGGAGAAAATAAAGGACAAAGAAGGGATTTAACAATACAGTGAAAGATATACAGCATATATCCACAGAGAGAGAGGGAGAGCATAGAATGTACATGAAAAAATACATCAGGAAAGTCAACATGTCAATAGAAGCAAAAGTTCAGAAGCAGCAGTCAAGGCCACAGAAATCATGAGAAGTCACAGAAGCTTCTCGAGCTCTCGGTATGTCATTTATCTTTAGGGATTTTGGAGAGGTTGATAGGCGTCTTCTATGCCTTCTATTTAATTGCCAAATAAACCACAGGCAACGCCAACTTGACCATCCTACACAGAGTTGCACCATAAGCAAGTGATTTTCTCAAGGAAGGACTCCGCCTGAATGCTGTGTTCTAGGATGTGTTGAGAGAGAGTGAGACTTCCCTCCTTTCCAGCTGACAAAAGAAAACAAAAACACATCCTACTCGTGTTGTAAAAGACCAGAGAAAGAAGAAATCGGCCCGGTGGAGCCAATAATTCAAAACCGTAACGCGCAAAAGCCTGACGTCTGCGTAAACATCAGGGCCACGTCTGGCTCTACAGAGTCAACACCAAAGCAAGTCGGAGGGAGAAAAATGGAGATTTACTGGATGTGTTGGCTGCTTGCGGGCGGACAAATACCTCTCACTGAGCTTTTTCAAATGTGAAACGCCGCCATGAGACGTACTGAGGATATTGAGGTGTGTTGTCTTATGCCGGGCCTTCCTATGTGCCTCCATTATGATTTGCTGTGACATCTCTGCACTGTGTCCTTTCTTCACTTCCCCTCATCCCTCTTTCTGTAAACAGTATATTTCTGTTTTCCCCTCCTCGCTTGCTTGCCAAATCCACCTCCCCTCACTTCATTCTATCCCTGGGTACCTGGCTCTCTCTCTGCTCTACCGCTGTGCTCCTCTCCCTCTCTCCATTTTTCTCGCTCCCTCCCTCCTCCCAAGATGACGCTAAGTCATCCTCGCATAGAGCTACTCTCATCTACCCTCTCTCTCCCTCCCCCTCTTTCCCCCCCTCTCTCTCTCCATTCCAACCATCTCTTTATTGACTTCTACTTGTCCTCCCATCCATCCTTTCCATCTCTCCAGGCTTTTAGAGTGAATGATACAGATAGATGCTCTCTGCGCCCTTTCTCAAAGCTCTCACACACAATCAACAACTCTTGCACTCAGCAGTCTACCTCTCATCTCCCTCCCTCACTTGTGCACACTCTCTCTCTCTCACACACACACACATATGTTCTTGTCTTTTTTACACCTGGCCATTCTTGGAGAGGAGAGGTGCAGGTTGAGACAATGGGGACACCAATGCACTTCACTGGCTATAAGGGAGCTTCCATTTCCTTGACACAAATATACGTCAAAGCATTCAATACTCAAGAACAAGGTGATGTTATTCCATATTACATCCTTATCAAGCATATTCACAAACGTGTGACATTGTTAGGATAAAGCAACATGCATACCAGCACAGCATGAGATGAATCAGCCTCAGAAATAATGACACTCTTGTCTATATTCTCCATTTCAGAGCTGGTGACTCCCACCCGTTTTCTCCCACTTCCAAGGAGCCAGTTTGTCATATACTGGACTGCATTATAGCGAACAGGTGTTTGTGTGTTTTGCATCCACCCACCATTGTGTCCATGGCTGTGGCGCGAGTCTGCTGCTGTGACATTTCACGGAAGGAACGCGGCGTCGCAATGCAAAAACACAATCTGCGGTTGAAAAGCGAAGGAAATTATACGACAACAGAAACAACTAGAGACAAGAGGTAGTTTGGCGCCGAAGGCCACCTGGAATCAATTTTAAACGTTTAAATCTGTTGCTTGGTACACCTGTACAAACCAAAGCTATTCAATGTAATTCAGTGCGATTAAGCTCATACAGTTCTTTTTATGTTATTCAAATCTATGGAACTGTGGAGGCCACAGCTGTTATGGGTGGCATAAGCATGGAGGACTGGAGCACACTGATAAACATTCAGCTTTCAGCGCAACTCCAACAACCCTCACCTGATTACCATGTGGCTCAATTTCTGAACAACTCCCGGGATGATTAACACCGGTTTACTGCCCATCGCTGACTCTCAACTGAAGAAGCTACTTAAAACGAGTAGTGGAAAAGTCTGTATATCAAGTCCTGAGGCTTTGAACCGCGTGATGCCTTCACAGACAAACCAGGAGGGCGGAATATTGAAGACAAAGCAGTGTGTTGCTAAGATATTGGATTGCATCAGATTGGATGGTTTATATGTGTAAACCAGTGAATTGTGCGACTGTGTCAGGTAGTGCTTCTATACCGACACCCATTGATTACAGTGCAATTCTCTTTGCATCGATTGATTTTTTCTGATTCAGGTGTGAAAAGCTAAATGACATTATCCCGAGCCACAGAAGCCTTAGATCCCCATTTGCCACACAGCTGTGCCTGCAGGAGGTTAAATTAATATGTCACTCCACTAAAACACAAGATTACACCGCAGACTGTAAAAAAAGGCATTCCCTATGCACAGTCTGTCTCTTGCAATCACACACACACGCACACACACACACACAGACACACACACGCACCCTACCGGCTTACAGCGTGAGCTCCCGTGGTACACATCAGGCTGTGATGATGAATGAGCCCTCTGTCTTTTATAGTGTGATAAAGCCCCCTGTCTGGGCTCAGATAGGAGGGTTATTGTTGGAACAGCATAACCTTTTATTTCATCTGCTGTAAAGCGAAATCAATTAAGAAGCAAGGTAGGATCCTGCCTTGCTTTGAGCACAGCTAATCACATTTTGCTCACCCACACTCGAGTGTTTCTTTATTTTTCTCCCGGTGCATTTTTTTTTCTTTCCTAATTCCATTTTTTATGTCTCTCTTTCCCATTCTTTTCCTCCCGCTCTCTCTGTTTAATTTGTGACAGCCACAGCAGTCAGAGCTCCCATTTAACACTACGCCTGCAGCTTTAATAGCTTTAATCACAGCCTTCACCATGGCAACCTGTCCAGACAACCAGTCAAATACCACCAATGGTATTTTCTGTGTACCGAAGCCCACCTGCGATTGCCCCACACATCAGCCGGCTTGCAGCAGATTTCGCTAAACAGCAAATTAGAGTGTAGAGCAAAAATAACAGACTAAACAAGGAAGACAAAGTGACTTAATATGTCCAAGGACAGCAATCAGTTCCATACAAATCCTCCACAATAATGTGAATTTCACGCACGTTTACATGTCCCGATGACGATGAAGGACGAAAATAATCCCGAAAATCCCAAAGACAATATGTAAAGCTCAGGGTTTGAAAGCTGTTAGGGTGAAGGAGACTGTCAAAGAGCACCAGCATCAACAGAACAAATTCATATCTTAGGACACATTATGCAGAAAATAGAAGAAATCACAAATCTTGCAGCCTACAACCTTGTCATAGCCATTAGTGCTGTAGCTGCCATTTTCAAAATAAGTGGCCTGCTGATGAAGCTTTCAAGCTCTCCAAACTAAAATATGGTTTACAGCAAGAAATCAAATCAAAGACAAATTTTCCCTAATGACAAATAATGCATTTTCAGGGGAGCAGAAAGTAGATTCTTGGCTCTGCGACGCCTGTGCTCCGGCCAAGGCATGTGAAAAATGCGTTTAATTATAATAAAGCCTTTGATTAATATTAATTATCAAATCATTACAACTGAAATTCTGTTAACAAATATTTATGTTCTCTCAAAAACAGTGCAAAATGAGTCATTAAGGAAAGGGAGAAATTACACAGCAGAGACTGTTTTTCTGTTTTCACTGTTTTGTTCATATTAATTTAATCTGATACATTAACAATAACATTCTCAGTCAGATTCTACGGCAGGAGGGTACAACAAAGCCACCAGGTGCAGTCGTGATCACTCAGGAGCTTTTTTTTCCTTTATAAACGTGGCACTGGTGGACTAATTAAAAAATACCTCTGTGACTATTAAGTTTCCCCTCTCTGCGTGGCGCGCCTCATAACCTCCTTTCTCATTCTCCATCGCCTCCCTTCCTTTGCCCCCCCCTTCCCATCGCACACCGGCCTCCGCGCCACCTTGGGCTTTGAAAGTTTGCAGTGGAAGTTCGACTAGGAAAGCGAGCGAAGACTAAAACACCCTCCCGTCTCTGCACGCAACATTCTTTATATTTCTATTTTCAATCCCACTCCTCCGCCATAACAGGGAAATTGAGAAAACCTTTGAATGAGCCAAGCTGGCACGTTTCCTGACCCGTCCTCCGCCGAGCACCACATGTCTGTTTATCATTCACTCATGCTTCACTCCTGCCAAATCCTCTCCCCTCCTCATTCCTTTCTCCAGTCCATCCCCCTGTGCCTTTGTCTCTGTCACCGGTGCGCCTCGCCTATTTCCTTCTCTCCCTCGCTTCCTCTGTCACTACATTCCTCCGCCCGTGTCTCCCCCGCAGGGCAGGGAGTAAAGAGAAGTTTTAATTAGGTGAACACGTCTTCGCTCCGGGGGGAACCAGAGATGGCACGCTGACGAGCCGCCATTACTTAGGCAAGCCTGACCCGGGCTGAGGAGCATGCGATCGGGGCGGAGAGACTCATCTCGCCACATTCCCTGGAGGTCCTGGCACTCCAGCTCAGGCATGGTTCCCAGATCTTTCCATCTTGTTTGTGTCAGTGTTACAGTGTAGATTCCCATCAGCAGCAATAATGGCCGCCTAATAGGCCACTCCAGTTCTGCCTGTGGACGGTAATGAGGACGGCTGCCAATGCGGCATCGCTCCTTGCTTCTTGCTTCACGCGTGCGTCAGCCTGTCTTTGGTGCAACGATCCTCCACATACACACACACCCCCTCCCAAACCTACTTCCCCCCCTTTTCTTTCACTTTCTATCTGACGCACAAACAGTTTCACACTAATTCCATCAGTCACCCTGAGATTATATTACATAAGCAGTGTCAGAAGCTCAGTGGGAGTCTGGCCTTGGGGTAAGTCTGTTTGCTCTACCTTAGATACCCTATTGTGATTGTCAAGGGGGGACAATTACATTCTAACCTGCAGTGCTGTAGAAAAGTACTTATATTTCCCCTTTCATCTTATCTTCTCTGTCTTTTTCCTGCTCTCTTCTCCGTCTCTATCCGTCTTCATTAGCATCACAGTATGGCTGTATTTATCGTTGGTGGAGAGGATCAGTGGCCTGCCTGGGGGCTGCTGTGATGAAGTTAAAAACTCACAAACACACACACCCACACTCATCCATGGATCTTGTCAGATTCTGTACGTGACATGACTCCATACGTACCCGCGGGTATTGGATCTAATGAGGACACTGGTCCGGCAAAAGCGCAGCGCAGGGTTACCATAACAAGCTTATCGTAGCGTGCGTTTGGCTACATGCTGCCTCCACTCTGTTCTTATCAATTGAAAAGGGCCTTTGAAGAAGTAAAGGTACCATTAGCCGGCCTGCAACGTGGCAGCGAGGAAAAGTCGAGAGATGATGCAGGCGAGATCAAGAGATGCGTAAGCAATGCTTTCATGTCAGGCTTTCCAGGTGTGTTGGTGTAAAAGGCTGTTGGCAGAGACCTTTATGTACACAACAGATTGAAGGCTCAATTATGAAACTCACACATCAAACTGGAGAGTTTCTTCCTCAGACAGCTGACAAAATTCATACAAACCAATCTCCTATTTCTGATTGGAAATGCGTTTTGCTTGGAAAAATATGTATAGTCCTCCCCTCAGCTTGTGACCACTTATGTGACAGAATCTGGGTTTGATCCATCAAAAATACAGATAAACATGGAAACACAAAATACCCATCAGCGGGGAGTTTGAGTGGCTCATCCACAATCCCGCTACCTGCAGTCACAGTCGCCGTCTCAATCCTCTCAACAGCTGAAGCGCTTCATACGGCATGAAAACACTCCCCTCTGCTTCATCATCTCTTAATTGGAGCCGCTAATTGCTTATTTAATGGCTTCCCCTGTACCTGCAGAACGTCATGGCTCTGTGGAGAGATGGAAGCCAAAGATGGCATGTGTGCACGAGGAGGACGCAGAGCCGGCAAGAGACAGCGTTGACCCGGCAGCTGCTGGCTGAACATCATCAACGTTAAGGGTCAGCTCAGTCTGGCAGTGACCAGACTGAGCTCGCTACATAAAGGAAATTATAATTCCCTCCATTCTGCTGAGTGTTCTACAGCCATTAGACTAGATGATGATATGATAGAGTTTGATGGTTCTAGCGTGGGCATGGTGAAGCCAGACAAGGTGAAATTGATGTGTGTTTGGCTTATGCGGGGGCTTTTACTGTATATCTTGACCTTTAGATGGAATAGATGCGATCCTCAGCTGCAGTCAAGGCGCTAAAGCCCTTCTGTTTATTCTCAGCGTTCCCACAGCAGAAGATTTGACGGGCATCCTAATTCAGCAATCTAAACTTTTCTCAACAGGCGTCGTTTGGGGCATTGGCTGAGGTTTGGACAGCGTTGTTGACCGAATGCTTGTGTGAATGTAAAAATAAAAAGTCCAAAGCGTGCATGTTTGAACATTTAGTCTGCACGCCGCCATGCTTAAACACCGTGACCGAGTCCATTCCCCATTACCCAATGATTAAAATTCAGCGCACGACTTTTTAGCGAGAAATGTCAAAGTGTTCGTTTTGTTCCCGGCTCCATAACCACTGTGTCATATCTGACCTTTTCCCTCCATCACTGTCACCGCCACTCATGTCTCAGTATCAAGCAGGCTTTGTACACCTGGAGGACCGGCTGACTGAACACAGCGAGACGGCGTGTTGACAAACCGAGGGGCAACAACCTTTTGAATGAAGAGCAAAACTGCCATTTTCCATTGTCGCCGCTGATTTGTCAGTGTCCAGTTAGTGGAAAGTGACAAGTGCAAGACACGCTGTTACTGCTGAGCCTTTGATGCTGATTCGTAATAGGAACTAAATGGACTCCCCTGAGGAAAATCAGACAAAAACTGTTTTTAAAGCTGTAAACAGATGACGTACATGTATTTTTGTCTAATTAAATCAAATCAAAAAATTTACTCCTGCCAGCTTAAATGTATTTTCACGCAGGGTTAAACTTCCCTGCACACTCTCTCACTCTGCGCCCTGCATGTGTCAGCTTTGATTCCTTTTGATCACAGAAAGAAATCAATAGCCCATCACAATGCCCCCCCTATTAATCTCAGATCTAAATCAATTCAGTTTGTATTCCAATACAAACTCAGGTAACGGGATTCTCCTCTCACTGGTGGGCGCGCGCGCTAACTGCACAATTACCCATTCAGCGCCGCGGCAGCTCACTCACAGATATAAACGAGCTGTCACAAAGCCACAAGAAAACTAATTGGATTGAGAAAAAAATGAACAAGCACTTTGTCGTATGGTCAATACTAACAGCATGGATTGGGAGTTTTACATAAAATCTACTTAGACTTTGACAATAGCCGATTGATATGGGCTTGGTGGTGGTGATGGCGGGCAGGAGAGTGGGAGGGCGGGCGGGGGCGCTGATGCTCGACTCGCTTTGAAGTAAACATACTGTGGAGCGTGAGCCTGAGAAGAATAAAACAATAAGGGGGGAAAAGGTCCCACAGGGCTGTTAAAGTGGATTAGATGGGAAGCAGATGTGATCATTACAATCTTAACCACTGACAACACACACACATACACACACATTTCGTAGTGGACAAAGTCAAGTGGGCTCTCGGAGTCAAAGTATGATGCACTGGAGAGGGATCAAAGCCTGAAAAACTTGGAACAAATTTTAAAGTGATGCTCAGAGAGGCATCGTGATGAGACATGATGACACTGCTGGAAAGAGAGAGACCATCCTCCTCTTCCTCGTGAAGAACTTTCAGGAGGAAGGGTGTGTATATATTTAACTTTTTGGGTTTGCAACTGCTTCGCGTGTCTCAGACACCTCCATAGTTGTTGCTTGAACCTTGAAAAGTTATTTACACACAGGAGGAGCAGCGATTTGGGAGCTTTATCAGAACACACTCGCTGAAAATGGGTCGCTTGAAAGTCTAAAAGTGGAACCATGATGAGCAGCTGCTATTAATTCGGAGAAATGAATCGTATTAATTTCTTCAAACTTAATCTTTCTTAGCTTTTACATCTCAGCAACAATAATATTCTATTAACTATAGCAGCATAATGAGTCTCAGTATCACAGCAAACTAGAATATTGGGCAATTAACAGTAGTAGAAGGGAAAATTTATGTGAAACTGTCTCAAAATCTGTCTCATAACAGTAAATAAATGACTTCTTAACTTTGGTATATTCATGAAGAGGTTCAAACTCATTAAGGAGTACGAGGCGCCGCTGGGTGGATGATTTAAAGGAGGAAATATGTGGAGAAATGTAGGCACAGATATTAAAATGTGTACACAAGTCATCTATCTGAATAAGACAGAGGCCTCGTGCAATATAAGAGCGCACACGGAGCATATTGTTCTTTAGTTTGATTATGGAGGCTGCATGCTTATACGCACGTCCTCTGCATGACGTGTGAGTGTGTCAGCTTTAACTCTATTAGGCAGATGACAGAGCTTCAGCAGCTCCCCTCACACACCTTTTTGGACTACAGACGTCCTGCACTTAGATCAGAAATGGCGAGTGACAAGTATGGAGTCCATTATTTAGCTACAGCAGCTTGTAAAGATTGATTCTACATGTTATTTCTGCCTTAGATGTAATCTGTGAGCAGCGGGCGTTGTTGTATCAATGTGTGTATCTGGACTCAGGGACATGTAGAGCCTTAGGCTGTTTTCCAGCACTTTTGGAGGGGGAAAAATCTGCCGTTAAATGCAATAAAAGTGGACATTAACACAGATTTGGCAAACTATCCTGACTAGGTGCTTCTATTTTCTTAAAACCAAATAGCAGAAACATTCAGATAAACACAGATACAAATAAACAAAGACATTCGATCCGGCATCTAATCTGTCCGCAGGCTGCCTCTTTATTGTGTGTGTGTGTGTGTGTGTGTGTGTGTGTGTGTGTGTGTGTGTGTGTGTGTTAGTGTGTGTGTGTGTGTGAGACTAAAAACAACTTCCAAGCTGTATTTTCCAGGTCCAATATTTTAGGATGACGCCACCTTTTTCCAACATTATGTAAATGCTGTGCAGAACTTTTGCTGCCGTGGAGGCGTTAAACTTCCCCGAGTCTGAGGTCAATGAAAGATGAGTTGAAAGTCGGGTCAAACATCTATTTACTGTCTAATTACCAATCAGACGCAGCTTAAGTTTGACTTGCCAAATTAAATGCCCCACTCCCTGCGACGCCCATCACAAATATGCACCCATTAATGCGCACGCAAACAAATCCCTTACATGCACACACACACACACACACACACTCTCACACAGACGCGCACGTACTCACAGTGGCACACGGATAGTAGCAGGTGCTCTCTGTTGGATGTGGATGAAGACAGATGAGCGGTGATCATTCTCATTAGAGCGGTGATGAGCTCCCGCAAAGCCATACACCTGGACCAGAGTACACCTGGGGAGACAAAAAGAACATGGAGGTGTGTGTGTGAGTGAGTGTGTGTCTGTGTGTGAGAGTGTGAGCGTGTGCATGATTGTGAGCAACAGAGAATGAAAGAGAGACAGAAACTATGAGGCAGGAATGAAGGGAAACTGAGGTACACCCAGCGTACACACACACACACACACACACAATGAGATGTAAGGATAACACACATCTCAAACGGCGTTTACGGCAGAAACATTGTCCTGATTGTACTGGAGCCAATTCATTTCTCTGACTATTAAAAGATACTATTTTATCACTCACACTAGATATACCTTCATCCAACAACCTGCAGGCCGTCTCTCCGAGCAGACACACACACACGCTTATGCATACGCTGCCTTTATCTATGATGAACCTGTCTCAGGCGCGACTCGGGCGTCACAAACTTATCGGCAGCCCTCCTCCCCCCTCTCCCCTCCCTCCTCACCCCCTCCTCCCATTTAATGTACTTCATTGAAGCCGCCGTCAGCAATATAAGGCTCCAACTGCGTGTGAATGTTTTTAAGAGATATACAGTATCCGCCGTACGGGTAGAGACACGCTACGCTGACATCATCTGGTGGCGATTCTTCAGCTTTTGTGGAAGCATAACCTCATAGGTCACTCACCGTATCAGAGCACGCTGGCGTCATTTTAAAGGGAAGAATCCAATAATATTCTGAGAGAATTCTGCTTGTTGTGATAGGACACGTACATACCTATAGTATGCAGAGGGAATACTTAACGCGACGCCCTCCCCGCCAATGCCACAGACATCATTTCCCTTGTGTGCGAGCGGCCGATAAGAGTGGGCGGGATAAGGTCAGGCGGCGGACGACCTAAATCGTTTGTTGATTGACGGACGCTGTCACCCAATTCCATTAGCTTTGTTCCTACACACCTTGGCAGTTGCTAATTTAATCTCGGGCTCTGATAGAATGTAATTTGGTTAAAAACGGGCCCCTTATTAATATTTCCAGTATCATTTTCATGCCACTGATGGGCAGAGGAACTTTCATTACAGAGAGAAATTACAGAGGCAAGATGGAGGGAGAGGGGGAGGGGGGGGGGAGGAGGACAGTATGGGACAGAGATGTATTGGCGAATGGATGTAATTGCAGACATTGTTAGCGTCAATTAGCCGTCTGAGACAAAAAGATACAAAGACTCGTACACACGCAAGTACGCACACACAAGCAGAGATGGACTCTTATATTCAGACAAATACTATAGACTGGAGGATATCTGACAACCGTTAAGTTGTCAACAAACGCACAATAAGCACCACAACAAGAGAACATAATAGAATCCAAAAGGCTAAAGGCTCCCGGGAGAGATAAATATCGTGCACTCTTCCTCGAGGAAGATGATTCCTCCGTTTTCTTCTATAGGCCCAAGTTATTAGTCAGCCTTCATCTCTCCGCCTCCTCCTCCACCTCCCCTGATCTCATTCTCACTGTCTGAGCTGCTTAGTGGAGGGAAACAGACATTTAACAACTGACACACCCCTGTGCATGTATAGACTTACATACTGGTCTTGTACAGCACGCCTGTGTGTGTGTGTGTGTGTGTGTGTGTGTGTGTGTATTAGCATTGCATTCACGGGACACAGCAGCAAGAGGGATAAAAAGTATACTGATGTTTTTGTGGTGTGACCTCTTCCAATCGCATCTTTTTATTAGCCTTTCCTTCACTGAGATTACATTTCCTGTGTCGACTTTAGAAGCTCGGCTGTATAGATTTATAGATTTAGAAATGTCTTTTTTTCCTGCTTTAAATTCCTGCCGCAGTACCTTTCTCCGCCCGTACCGTCCACATCTGCACCCCTGCCTCCCTTCCTACCCTGCGGGCTCTAACCCCGTCCTCTCCCCTGGCCGTGCTCGCTCTCTGCCCCACCTTCCTCTCAACCACACCTTCATTCCCTGCCCATTTCCTTTCCTCTCTCTCCATCCGTCTGCCCCGCTGCCTTCCTCTTCCTCCCCGCCGCAGGCCAGCCCTCTGCTGCGCTCTCATCTCAGCCTTCTGGGATAAAGAGAATACAGAGGATCAGTTCTGCTCGGTGACCTTTGGAGATGGCCTTCAATCTAAAGGTATGGCAGGGGAGGCAGAGCTTAGAGAGATTTACTGGGGCTGCCGACGGGAGAGAGGAGAGATTTCACCTCCACCGATCCTCTGAGGGCGGTAGAAGAGAAGAGAAGAGAAGAGAAGAGAAGAGAAGAGAAGAGAAGAGAAAAGAAGAGAAGAGAAGAGAAGAGAAGAGAAGAGAAGAGAAGAGAAGAGAAGAGAGAACTGAGATGGAGTGCCGTTGAGTAAATAAAAGGAGAGGAGGAGGAGCTGAGTGGAGAGGAGAGGAGCCTGCTGGTCACAGTGGGACGGCGGCTCTTTGTAGCACAGCTGGAGGCTCTGACCCACTGAGAGGAGAGGACAGATGCATAGATACATAGGATTAGAGGCAGACATGGACAGAAAGAGAGAGAGAGAGAGAGAGAGAGCATGATACAAAAAGCTCACATGTTCGCTCAAAGTGCAAAGAGTGGCAGAGAGCTGAAGGGAACACGGCCGCCTTTGTTCACGTCTATGGCACCTACGGCCTGTCAACTGCGGTGAATCCTCGTTGACTGAGAATGAGAGCAGACATGCCCACCATACACACAGCTGAAGGTTAGAGCTAAAGAAATTACACTCTGCGCGCGCGCGTGTGTGTGTGTGTGTGTGTACAAAACTGTCCCATGAGGGGTCCCCTCGCAGGTGGCTTTTAATTTTGGTCCAATTTGCATATATCCAATCAGGTAGAGTAATTGGGATCGTGCGAAATGGCGTGGGGAGACTGCAGACTGCACACACACACACACACACACACACACACACACACACAGACACACACACACACACACACACACACACACACACACACACACACACACACACACACACACGTGTCTACAGAGGGCGTTGGTCTGTCCCGGGATGGAAGAAAAATTTGTTGCAGACGAGCTGATGACACTGATAATTGTGACACTGAGTGATGGGTCTAATCAGCAAAACTATCTACCTAATCAATTGATGCCACCCCCCCAAGTCCCCCTCCTCCTTTCAAACACCCACCCACCTACACCCCCCCCACACTCCCTTGCCCACCCGCCTCCCTCCCACTCCCTCTCCTTGTCCACACAACGGCTCCTTGTCCCCGCATGAAAAGCGTGTACGTTGGAGAGGAGCGTGAATGGCCTGATTTACAATCACTGACCTTGATAGGCGGCGACAGACAAAGCTCAGCGATAAGAAGCACAGGCACCTTCGCCAGATGAGACAAGATGAATGAGAGGCGTCTGTCAGGTGGCTTTAAATGGGCCTTAGCCGAGGGTGCCATTTTGAAGGAATTAGAACTAAATTGAATAGAGCAACCTGTGAGTGCATCTGTGTTTTTGTCTTTGTAAAACTACGTGATTGAGCGTGTAAAAAGAAGGAAATGGCACAAACTTTCACTTCAGGAGAGGAGAGGGTTTGTTAACAGTAATTCTGTCAGATATAACAGCAAACAGTTTGACTATTTCCTATCCGCAGCAGAGAAAGAAAAGAAAACGGCTGACAATGAAATGTAATTCAGAGAGTTACAACCCCCTGCAACCGAATTGACCACTACCAACCGTTGTGTGGGAGGAGGCGTGCTGCAGCCACAATCCACAAACCAGCTTTCCTCTCCACACCTGCACTCCTCCTGCACACTGGCACCTGCAGTGACACAGCGTTATAATTACTGGATTAGATGGGATTAGGTTGGATCAAACTTCAATGAGCAGGAAAATACGGGAATAACTGCATAGCGCTGCAAAAACTGTAGACACATACACTAATGCCACCAGAAACTGCATCTTGAGATGGCATAAAAGAAACAAAAACACATCACTGTTGGATAATACAGTATATTGCAGAGGTATAATGCATCTTAGGTCCCTTTATACAGATAGTTGAGTTTATATGTGTCACTATAAGGATATACGTATGTATATAGCAGTATGTGTTTAATGTTCTGTGGTACGACTGATACTAAGTCGCCTTTTATACCTTGTAGTTAAAACTGATCTGCATATCCAGATACATTAAGAAATTACAGACTCCTTTTGTTATATGAGCCGACTACATTATTAAAACTTCACCCTTTATTTCAAAATGATACCATATCCATGTTCCAGGTGCAGATACCCATTTGCAGCAAGCCGCACACTGACCATTCAAAATAACTTTATTAACTAGGAGTGGGAGGATGAGGCATGGTGATATTTCCATCTGGTGGGCAGATTTTAATCACGCCTGCTGTGTCCCAGCTTTAGGGATTGCATTACCGCCTGGTTAGTTGGGACAAATCCAGAACAGCAGCCCACATCCGTATGTGATCTGGCAGATTGGATTGAATTCTGATGCATTTTTTTTTATCTGTATATGAGGATACAGAGCACAATTAAACGTGGCCAAAGATGCATATCAGCTAAGCTACATGAATTAGTGAATAAATTGATTCTCTGTGTTGTTTTATCGTGGGATGCTGGCAGACCAAGAAAATGTGTAAAAATAGCACTGGAGTTATAAATAATTAACTCAATTAATTTGGCAAAAAAAGTATTTCTTCATTAATTAACAAAGGGAAAGGCAAAAATTGTTGGCCACAGTACAAAATATCAACTTTTTGTGTGATGAATTGGCTTCATCTGATTGTATCCTGACTCATTTAAATGACAATATTATCATTTTTGCAAAAGCGTCACAAGCCTCTAACCCAGGAACCTTTTGGAATACCTCAAAGGAAAAGAGTGTTTGTTCTGCTCATTCCAACTCTGCTGAACAACCCCGATTCTTCTCTCTGGAGGCATGATGAAAAATGCATGTGGTCGGGAATGACAGCTAATTTCGGTAGAGAGTGACAGAGTTTGTGGATTGTAATACTCAGGAGAAGCCTAATCAAAAGGAGAAGGGCCGGCTTGAGCGGAGAGAAACACTGAGAAAACCCATAATTACCAACAACCAAGCAAATGGGCCATCTAGGCACACAACCACTTAATTGGTAGTTAGGTTTTTCTGTGGAAAGGCACAAAAGCACCAGAGATAATTTCTTAATGGGGGCCTATTAAGTCTGAGGATCTGGCATTTAGGGCTCACACAGAGGGAAACACAAATATGTACACACACACAAACCCACACAGACAGATGTGAGCACGTGCGTGCACACTGGGGCGTAGATTGACCACCGTCTACTCGCACGCCCATCCACCTATCATTACGTTGAGGAAGATGACTATGGGCATCTAGAGCAGCTCTCAAGATCCCTCACCGACAGCCTGTATTACTTTGAAAAAGCAGCATCGTGTTACAGCAAGAACAGTCATTTCCTGCCTTGATACACAGTCACTCAGGCACCGCTGTTACCAGGTAAAACTGACAAAGTGTGTGCTGTACAACACGGTGATGACTGTCTGCCCTCCGCCTCTTCACATGCTCTGTCTCTCACACACTCACCGCACCACTCTGCTCCACTCCACTAAAAACATAATCTTCCTATTACAAGACAAGACTACAAAGTATGTCAACTTAAACTTTCAACTTCATCATGCTCGACATCGCACAGTACGTTGAGCCTGTACTCGCTAAAATCGATTAAAAGAAAGTGAAACACGACAGGAGGAAAACAAGACAAAAAGGCAATGGTTTGGAACTAAAAAGGTTGCCATTAATAACTAGAAATGCATTTCCAGACGAAAATGCGCTGTGATTCTAAGTGCCGAATGCTGAAGAACTGCCTGAAAGAATGAAGCCTGAACGCCTGAATTGTTTCTGTGCCTGCACAATGAAAAAGTTACAAGCAATCTCAGTGACAGCTTAAGCCCAAATCCTTTGTAGCCTTGGATTTTTTTATAAACAACAGGTGCAGCCAATTAAGCAGAGACACAGAGCCAGGGCTGAAAATGCCTGAATACCACATGTTGAATATAAGAGCATATAACAGCAAACCAAAAGCCCCGGCAATAATATTATTCAAGAATATATTCTGAATACGTTGATGTTTAAAATGTGTCTGTAGGTTGAAGTATGCAGAAGAAGAAAAGAGAAAGAAAGTATTATATTAAGTTTGCAACGTAAGTCACTGACATTGCCTTTCCAGGTCTGTGGATCTAATTGATCCGGTCCTTAGACCTTTGAATGGACGCTTATAGATTCACGGAACACATGAAGTTATAAGTTTACTTGGGAAGGGATAGGAGGGCATCAAATTGTCAATGCCAGACCATCAACTCTGCCATTTTACAGACAGCTGCTTTAATCCTGTGCTCCTGGCTCCTCTACACCATTATTATTTGATCACATGGGCTGCTAGGTTTGCTTTTATCCCAACTGTCGGGCATGCTTCTGCTGCCAAATTCCTCTAACAAACTTTTGCTTTGACGAGACTGTTGAGCACATCTCTGGAATGAAACACTCACCAGTGCTCACCAGTAACATGGCATTACATGTGGCCCGTCTTCGGACTGGGATCAAGCTATGGTTCACCTGGACGTACAGAAACTTCTTTCTCTATTCTTCTGCCTCCACAGTAAGTTTTCTTCTTGTTCTCTTTTCCAAATACAAGACACAGAAGATGAGCTGTTGTCTGACAACAGGAGAGTAGAAAGGTGTAGTAGCCTGGGTGTGTTGTGCCACGGAGAGGATGTAGAGGAAAAAAAGGCCTTGTTTTCCTGCATCAACAACGGAAAATAGCACAGTTGCATGTTCTGTTGTAGGGCTGACGTGTCCACATGCACCAGTGTGAGTGTGTGTGTGTGTGTGTGTGTGTGTGTGTGTGTGTGTGTGTGTGGCCTTACACAGAAAATAACAGGTGCATATATTTTGACACAAATCATGCCCCATCGGTGTGTTTTGGCCTGGAGGAAGTGCCAAAAAGGAATTGGTAGAGCAAAATAATTTTTCACATCGCAGCAATGCCAATCCCAGCAGCTCGTGTACAACATTAGCTCGCATGCTGGCAAGCTTTCTAGCCCACCAGCTCACCAACAACATTATGTACTGTAACTGACCGCAAACCTCACCGGAGGGCATTTTCACTGCTCATTCAAGTAGAAATGAAACTACCCACTGGTACCGACTCCTCTGCAGTATGTCAGGACACACACATGCTGATGGGTTGTTTGGTATTTGCCGTATCCGTGCACTAACTCATCGCATAGTGAGAAACACTGGCAACAGGCAATGATACGTAACACTTTTTAACCACATATTGGATGTAAACGTGGTCCGGTTTGTGTTGTGTTCTAGTTTCTGCTTGATTTTGACTTGGCTCTGAGTTTAACAGAGGCCCAGTTATGGTAAATGACATTGGAACTAATAACAGTATACTTTGAGAAGGGTTTGTGATGGGCTCGATCAGCTTCTTCCTTTTGGCTTATCACTGCTGCCGCATGGCTGATGTCACTTGACGAGACTTGACATTTCTGCCCTGATGAGTTTCGTGGGTATTGCATCTTGGAAAAGTGCAGCACAACTAAGGCTTCAAATGAACACAGTAGATGCCTGGCAGCCATCATACATATGCATCCAAATAGTTAACGTCGAGTATAATCCTTGATGTGGAGGGTAGAGGGAGTACTAAGACTGATTGGCTGTCAACACAATTTTGCATGTCAGCATTTACCAAAGGCGATCTTGACGTGAAACATTCGTAGGTTTGATTTGATTTATTCAACCTTTGTGAGGGCGAATGCTCTGATCATGAAGATTTCTTTTGACAGGCATTGTCCCAACCGAGAGACATCTTGGGACAGAAAAAGACTGTGTTTGTGTCGCCTCTCTTTGTTCTCCACTGAACCCGCCTGAGGTCCAGAATTGTTCAGACCCATTCCTTCCCCCCTTCTGCCTCCAGCCCTTTGGCCCCGTCGTGCCCATCCCTGCTGTTCTAGGTATTGTTGTACCTCCTTCTGCTGCACCTGCCACTGTTACTCCTTGAAATACTTCTACTTTGTACCTGGCAATGCTTGGCTCCATCATGACTGACCCCAGCATGGCTGCCCTTGATGCCCCTGCAATGTCTCGCTCCACTACTCCTCACTCTGTCGGGTGTTTTGCCCGGCTTCATGTTGTCGTGGATTTCTCAGTAGTGCAGCACATCTTCCTCCCAACATTGTGGAAAGATTATTCTGCCCGCTGTGCAAGGATGTCCTTATTCACTGATTCGTTAACCCCTTACTGTCCGAGTATCCTCTCACGTACATTCTTATCACACATGCTAGTTCAAATGACATGAGGCAACATTGCAAAATTCTGCAAAGCTAAATAATGACTTCAAAGCCCTTTTAAAGTCATCCTGGCTTCAAACAAAAGCCGCATTATCTCCAGCCCGCTGCCTTCCCCAGGTTTCTGAGATATAAAATTTGTCTGACAGCTACATTTTGGCTGAAATGCCCCTGTAATATTCTGGGAACTCCATAGACAGACATTTCCCCAGCTTTTCTGGACAGAATTCACCTGTTTGGGCAAGATAAACTCCACTAAAATAGGGCCGAGACTCATTTTTCAATGTTTAATATGGCCCTCACTCTGAAGTCTCCTGCAAGTCATCCAGTCTGCCCTCGGCCGATTCCCCTGCCGCCTGATGTGTGGCAAGTCTGAACCATGATAGTACTGGTAATCACTGTCTCTCTGGTATTCCAGTAATAATAAAATCGTAAACCTTCTCATAACTCAAGGAACATAGCTGCCAGGAAACTAAACAAAGAAGCTGCGGTCGAGACTTCATAATTCAGCGAAGCGCTTGACAAATCCACATCTGTAACATTTGCTGATGTGAGTATTTGAACGTAAGCTCACTCCTCAGTAAGACGTGTAGCTTTAATTATTTTATTGCCTCTAAAAAATGTCCTTTTACATGCATGACTGTGAATCGGTTTCTATTGGTCTGAAAGCAGCTTACTGAAACGGCTCCTTATAACTCTGATTTACTTACTTCACCAGAACTATACTCTACTATTATATGATACTATATATACACACTTTATTAGCAGTGGCAGTGGACTGGCTGTCAAATCATTTCAATGTAACCACCAGCAGGGAACACATTCTGCCGCTTAAGTGCTTCTGGTCAGAATGTGTTGCTCTGGTCTCATTCTTTGTGTCATCATCCTCCTCCACCGAATTTCTCCTTCATTTTAATTCTTTGAAGTTTAAACCTTTGATTTTACCAGCCATGACGAAAACTGTTATTACAGGTAATTTGCACGTTCGCATTGATGATGAGGTGCAAGACTTAAACCTTGGCCCGCCCCAAAGCTGCCAACTTGGTGTCGGCAGCAATACAAACACACACACATGCTTGAACAGCCGTGCATTCTCAATTTCAGGAACACTGCAAAAATCTGATTTTAATTTTTAAAAGTAACAATTTAAAGCACACAAACCTTAACTCTATATTTCTTTTATATTGATATTATATAAAAACAAGCAGTGAAGGCTAAATATCTGTTGTTTTTCCAGACTGTAGCAATTAAAACTGAAAGCAGAAAGGAAAATGAAATGTGGAGTTCACTCAGAGTTGATTGGCTCCTCAGCCTACAGATCAGACACGCTGCTTATTTTTCGACTCCAATAATATTGCCACTCATGTTAACAATGTTTGAGGGCTGTTTTTTTTATATATATATGGAAAAAACAGCCAGCAGATCAAAGAGAGTTTAGATGACAGGCCAAAGATAGTGTTTACAGAAGAGAGACACATAATAGAAGTCCATACTGAGGGCAAAACCCAACTTTTTCTCAGTAATCACACCTAGATACTTATGATTGGCAACTGTTTTCACCACTTGGCTCTGAATAAAAGGAATGTTTACAATTATTTACATTCTAATTTAAGGCATTTCACATAATTTGGGATGTCAATAACCTACATGTCACCTGAATGACCTGATTAAAGAATAATGGTTTTACCAGTGCAATCAGTAGACCTAAAGATATTCAACTCATATGATATTCAACTACCTATACTTATAGATATATTGGCAGCTCAATCATCGCCACAAAGTGTACATACACTCGAGAGGGGAGAAGACACATCTTTGGAAAGAGACGGTTGATTGGGCCCTTTCCTCTGAGAGACACTTATTAAGTTTCAGTCCGATCTGTTTTTGAGGAAGTCAAACAACCCTCCTACCAGGCTCAAATCAATACCTTTGTAGAAGCTCCGTCTTAATGAGATTCAAAGAGAGTCACTGGTTTGTAATCATTGAGGACCTTGGGGTGGCAGATGGAAACGTGGATTAGTTCCAAATCTTGGGAGAGGATCTTGGTTGTCTCAAGGTTTTCTCCGGCTCGCGGGTTAAAGAAAGGAGCTGAGATTGTCATTAACAAGGCAATGTTTTTGCTCAAAAAAGTAATTAATATCAAATGGGAGATAAAAGTCATTTGACTTTTTGGATCTTCATCTGAGGAGCTGTTTAGATTCACTTTTCCAGTCGCGCAGCATGTAGCCTAACAATAGACTTCATACCAGCCCAGATAAGTCAGTCATTTTCCCTCTCCTCTTGTAGTTGTGTTTGGCTTTCCTGTCCTCATGTATAAACTCTATTTGAAGGTTTATTCACTCCAGAATGTTTCCCCCGACTGTTTGGGTTCGCTTTACTTCTCAGGAGTACATCTGCACAGCATGGAGCCCAAACACTACATCAACAGAGATCGATGTTCGTGCTAGATGCAGCGAATATGTCGCGGTTTGTTTGGTTTAAAACAACTTTGTACAGTCAGAATAGAGTTGTCAGTCCACATCCAGACACCTAACTCTTTTATTTGTCACTTTGCCCCACTGAGGTCCTGTGCAATGCAGTGGAAATAAGGGAATAGAATTTGTGATCCGATAAACCTAAAGTTGGACAGTTTTATACGCCTATTTGACTGGCCCTTGAACAAGTCTAAGGTCTTCTTATGTCTAGTTGGACAGATGATGTACTGGTGAGAAGCAAGAAATGCCTATAAAAGATGTTTAAAAGATGTAAGCGGAGTTGCTTTTGGGTCAATGTGCCACCATGACACCATATTTAAGATTTGGCAAACAGGGTCACATAGAGACAGCAGAGGTTCTCAATCAATCATGGCCTCAGCATGGCAGATTTTTTCATTTCTCCCTGCTCTGCCTGCCCAGAGAAGCAAATCAGGATCATGTGAATCATTATGAGGTGTGAGTATGGACGGACGCTGTGGGTCACTGGAACCAGGAACCAGAACCACTACTTTCCGATAAGACTTAGACTATTAAAGTTTGAATGTGTGAATCTTGGACTTTGTCGATTTCGCTGAGGAGCTTGGGAAATTAATTGCCTGCCAGAAATGAAGTTTGAAACCCACTGTGTGAGCAAGGTAGAATCCACACAACTTTAAAGTTTGGCGAGATGGCTCACTTTAAAGCTCTATTGATTTTCAACTAAATAGCGGCCGTCTTGCCAAATCCTGGCTGTGTGGCGTGCCAACACAGCTTAAACACAAGGTTAACCACCTCATTACACCACTTAATTGTCATCTAAATATGTTATAGCATTGTATTTTTTTTAATGGGAAATTACACAAAAATAGATTAGAGATTCCCGTCGGTCCCGTACGAGCGTGTATCCCAGATGGGATGTTTGTTTTGATTCTCTCCAGGAGACAACAAGAGTCGCACTCTTTCCTGCTCATCTCTTGCTGAAAGGTAATAAAGGTTATGCTGGAAGTGCAAGGCAAACACTTCTCTTCTGCTTTCACTCAAAATTTGTGTCCGGCTGTGTACACGTTTATCTTGTTGCCTTACCTCAAATCGTGGACAGCTGCTGCTTAGAGCCAAACACACACATGCACACACACACAAACGCGCAAGCACAACTGTCCAGCTTAGCAGATGCGCTTGGTCAGTGCGGAAAGCAGTGCTCTGTAAAATTACACTTGAGGACATAATCTTGACATTGCACTGCGTTATCTCAAGCCGGCGTGATGTTGATTCAGCAACAGTAACGGCAGTACACAAGACAGGGGGGGGAAGCAGGGATCGGGGAGGAAATGAAGTGTGATGGGCCTCTGCTGCACTCCAGTTTATGTGGGAATACTACGTCTCACAGCACACAAACAGGGAACAATGTGTTTGTTTTTGCCCTTCGTTTGGTCTGGCAGGGAGGAAAAAAAAAGCTGAGAATCTAAAGAGAAAAGACAACAAAAGACGGTTGTAGATTAGATGCGAAAGCGACAACACATTTGAGTGCAGGGGTAAATAAGGATAACAAGCAGCAAAGCACCTAAAGCGACGTCACTCCCGCCATTTTCCCTGATGTCTGCCAGCTCCATTAGCAATTATTGGAGGTTATGGCAAAAATTGTCATGCACTAGAAAGATCCCTGCTCTCCATCCTGGCTTCCTCTCCCTCTCTCTCCCTCTCTCTCAACTAAAACTCGCCCTGCAATGCACCAGCAGGAGTTTATCTCTTGCGCAAACATTTATCTTTGTGGAATCTTGCTTAATCGTCTCCATGCTGTTGTGCAGCTCAGCATTAGAGGAGCTAGGTGGTTTTCGGATTAGGCCCTCCTGCTGCGTTGGAAGTCTTATCGGCAGCCTCCACATAATATCCAGCTACAAGTTGATGGTCTTAGCCCTAGCATCCACTTTGGGCGCCTGTCACAGTATCATTCCGTAGCTTTCCGTCGCTCTTGACACTAATTTAATAAGACCCGAACGCCAGCAATCTGCCCTTATGCTTTTAGAAGCCATCTTATTCATTTACACGGCTAATGAGGCGGTTTCAAGGGGTAATCTGCGGTAAAGTTAGTGATCCGTCCTCCATCTCTTCTTGCACCTTTATCGCTCGTCCTCATCGGGGGTTTATATATAGGCCGCGGCTCACGGGTTGGGAGAAAATGGCCGCCGCAGGTAGCAGACATGTCATGGTGTCTTGCAGAGAGGTTAATGATGGGCTGGCTGTCATTCCCGAGGCAGAGAGGGAGATAGGTCATACACACACACATATTTGACCACACACACACACGGGCGAGCACTCACACGAGGACACACACACACACACACACACACACACAAAGACGGTTGTCAGAGAAGTGAGTGATGCATGTTACCCTGAGCATTTCTGACAAGCCTGAGCAGTCAGGGAAAACAAGTCCACGCTGCATGATTACTAACTGACACATGAATATTTTCAGACGGGCAGGCTGCTTCCACTTCACTGAAATAACGGACGGGAAAAAAAATGTGTGTGGGTATGCGCACGTATGTATGTGTGTGTGTGTGACAAAATACCACCACCTGGGCTCAATTTAACCCCAGCGTTCCCAAAGGCGCTCCGTGCTTCAGCCTTCTCGAGCACACGTCCCAATAATTTCCCTTTCATTGCTCCTCAAAGTGTAACGTGTCGAGGGGATAATCATCCTTTCATATGTGCCCACTGTGCTGCCCACTCTCTACTGCCACTGAAGTGTATTTTCCTCCAGTTTACATCTCCGCCTCCATGTTTGTGTCCATACTCATTTATAAAACCTCTGCCTATCTGCTTATCAATCTGCAAATCTCTGCTTCTCCTTCGTCGCCCTCCTTCCCTCACACCCCAACCTTCATCGTTCTGCCGTTTCCTGGCCTGATGTGTGTGTGTGTGCGTGCCATTCTTTGTGTGCGTGTCCGGATATCTGCAGAGTGGATGGAGCCCAGCTGTCTGAGCTGTCAATCACTTTGCCAGGAGATGAGATCAGGATGTTCGGAGGACACACAGCACCTATCTGGCGCTCTGCAGATAAGAGCGTTGCGAGCAGGGGTGTGTGTGTGTGTGTGTGTGTGTGTGTGTGTGTGTGTGTGTGTGTGTGTGTGTGTGTGTGTGTCTATATATTTATATGCATGTGTGTGGCAGCATGAGGAGTCTACGGGACTGAAGGTGTGTGTATGGTTAGCGAGAGGTGTTGATGAATATCTGCATGTGTGTGTCTCAGTTTCCACCTAAAGCTCATGGATGGAGAAGTTAAACTGAATTAACTGGATTTACCTTTACCTTCTCTTCTGCTTGTCATTGCTTTTAAGAAAGGGCACCGACATTTGATGTGAGTGTGAGGTGGCTGGCCGGGTCTACGAGTACTGTGATTCATATTTCAGTCATTCATTTCATTTGCTGGAATCCTGCATAACTCTGCTTTACAACACTCACAACCCACAGCACGCCTCCTCTGATTGGTCTGGTATCACCTGCACCGAAAGTGTACCAAAGCTTAACTGGAAGCAGATCAAGGCCACTGGATTTACATCCATCCTTACGCGAGTGTTCGTTCCTGCTGAAATGACACAAACTATGAAAAACCTAGAAGAGAAACCAGCTGTCCAACGTGCCTGTATCGCACGCCTGAAAGCTCTCAAAGCTGAATAACAGTAAATACCTACAGTGTTTGCTTTTCTCTGACATTTTATTTGAAGACACACCAACTGCCTCTTCCCACTCCTATGTATCTTTCGTCCTCCATCACAAACTGCTCTAACACATTTTCATGCAAATCCATTCTTTATTTTTTGAGCTATGCTTCAAACAGACAAGCAAACAGATGGGATGGGGCAAACGCGTGACCCCTGTCCTGGGGGAATTCGCCTTGATTGGATGGAAGTTGCGGGAAAAAAAAGAAAAAGAAGATGAGCAACAATTTATATCACCTTGGAATTGTCCTTTAACACTTAAGTATTTACAAAATACAGCTGACCTTCCATGCTGAAGTGATACGATGCATATAAAATGTAATTTCATGCACCGTATTGCCGTAAATTGTACACACAGTGTTTTGTGTTTACGAAAATTATGCTTTACATGCTACAGAATAATGGTAATTGGTGGTTATATCAAGAGTTCTTTAATGTCAGCTAATTGCATTGCCACTTCAGCACGGAAAGTATCAGCAATCACAACATACGCTTAACGCTTTAAAAACACTAACCACTAATATTATTTTAGAGGGAGAGAGATTAGCTCATAGCCAGGTTTCACACTTCAGCCTTCATTCCAAAACAAAGTGTGTGCATGCTCGTGCTCGCATTCATACGCGTGAGTGTAATGCCAATCCGCTCTAGTCATCCTACACTTATCCTTCATCCTCTCTGCACCCAGATTTAACACAGCACCCCAGACACACACACATACACACACTTAGCCAACCCCCTGGATCACAGGAACGGGGACGCTATTTTATCTCCCCAGAAATGCCGGTGACATTTTCCCCCACCCACTTGACGTTTCTCGCTTGCTTCGCGTTTCCAAAAAAAGGAGCCAAATTGAACTAACTTAAAAGAACAAGCGAGATCTTTTGAAGAGAAGCGTGACATAAACATAGCTGAGGATGAGAGGGAAGTGGAGGGGTGAACAAGCTCCTACCCTCCATCCTCCAATCCCCACATGTGCATAATTCTGTCTCAGAGGAAGCTCTGCTGCTCTTAGATGTTTGTGATTTGCATGGATTTGAAGATGAGATGAGGTGGATTTCCGGGACACTCATGACTGGATGTGACCATGGAAGCATGCTGGATTAAAAAGGCCCAGTTTCATTAGGGGGAGGAAAGAAGGCAAAAGGAAAAGAAGCAGAAAGGTGATTAGAGGCCACAGTCTGACATTGGGTACAGGATGACGCATTCTAGAAGGTGATACTGGGTAAACAACATGTGAGGCTGGGCAAAGGAACTGGGAAAGAGAGGAATTTTGTGTTTTTTGCTGGATAACAAGCAGATGTGTAAATCTGGTGACTGTAGATTTGCACAGAGACGGAGGCAAAGGTGAACAGTAAGAAGCAGGGTTAGGTTTCTGTCCTGTGGAGGTCAGGTCATGGACACAGCCAAATCAAGACCAACACACACACACACACACACACACACATGCAGGCACATGGATTGACGGGAACAACAGTCTCCATAGCCAGAAAGAAGAAATAGATGAAGAAAGGAAAGTGTGGTTGACTCACTGTGGAGCCTTTTGATAGCTGCATCTTAGAAGTTTGAGTCATCGAAGCTTTTCAAAGGAAAATAATTTTCTGAGTGGAGGACTGACTTGAGTCTTGACGACTAACTGGTGAACTTATAATAACAGAGCAGAGCGTTTTGAATGGAGACAATGTCCTTCAGTCGAATCAAAGAGTCATTAGTTCATACAGTGAGCTAAAGATCAATAAACTTTTGAATCAGTCTGAAGGGGATCACAAAATGAGCTCAGAGGAATAAGTGTGTGTCATTGTCAGAAAATGTTGCTGCTGCCTCGGACTCATTCCTGGTTTTCCTTCCACTGCCAAAAGTCCTTTAGTCAGCTGGCCCCTCCCGTCTCCTAACCCCCCTCCTCCCCCATTTCCCCGCGCTCGCCTTCAGTCTTGGTGGCCTCCCCAGAGTGCAGTGTGTCTAACCGAGCTGTCCATGCCTGTCTGTCAGTCACACATCAACTCTCAGCCTTCAGGGAGAGACGGAGCGGGGTGGAGGAAAGTGGAAGGCCATAGTTACTCCGGGAATGACTTATGACTGCTGTGTGTGCCTGAACGGGAACGTTTACACACATACACTGATGCATTCGCTCACTAACAACCCATCACTTTTCGATTTTTGCTTCACACATTAACAGTTCTAATCAGTTTCACCTCAAGCTGCTGCTTCTACCATTTCTGATCGGAAAACGCTTGGCAGGGGAATTAGATTTTACTTCTGGTTGCTTATAACAACATTAATTAATTCAAGCTTCTGTGCATTTTCAGACACACACACACACACACACACACACACACACACACACACACACACACACACACACACACACACACACACACAGAGAGTAATTGTAGCAAAGTGGGCTGTCATTCATTATTCAAATGCCAAACTCAACATTCAAACAGGGAAAATATGGGAATTAAATTAGGGGATAATTCTAACCTGAGTTCACTGTTCTATTAGAACTAGATTTCAAATTGTGCAAAATGGGAAATCGAACCTGAAATGGAGCCGTCCTATTTAATCTAGTTTGCAACAGTGACAAAATTAATTAATGATAAATAATTAAAGTTCAGTTATTAAAGTCATCATGTCATCTGGCATACAGGAGGAAAACCAATGCCCCCACTTCAAATCTCCTCCAGTCAACCTTCGCCTGCTGTACACGGCGGCGGGTGAACATTTCTACAAAAGCCCAGAAATGATGTTAGATTGGGTCAAAACCAATTATTGGGCCTAGCAGTAGTTATCAAGCTGTGCTGCCATGAATCTGCCGGATCAAATGACAAAGAAAACCACACACACACACACACACACACACACACACACACACACACACACACACACAATCCAAACTCATTCCCAAGCAGAGAGCAGAGGGTCACATTTCCACACTGTGTCTACTTAGGCTTAGCTAAAAGTCACCGTCATGATCCACAACCACATACAGACTCAACAAAGGCCACATCAAAGACACGTCAAACCTCTGCTACCAAAAACTGGACACACAATTAGAGATTAGAGGATGTCGAGTGCCTTTGTTGTCTTAAACCATTATGAATTTAGTGTATGAGAACCGCTTGGCACCTTCCTCGGAGTAACACTGCTAGCATGCTAACCAAGATAGAAAGCTGACAGTTTACATCAAAAACTTGCCACAAATTTGTATCAAAAATCTTTTTACATTTTTGGAGTCAGGGATATCTGAATATTTAACTATATACTGTCTTTACTGTCTTGAGATATTGTGTCACTGGGAGTGCTCCTTTGTTGTCAGCCGCTCCAAAATGGCTGCCAAACTTCTGTTACAATCCCATGATATGTCGTTACCTGCGCAGGCCAGACAAGCAGATGTCATTAGCAACAAAAAGACAAGCGATTATTAAAGGTACACGCCATTATTACGACCCAAAAATAATCTGACACAATTCTTTTAGCGGTCCGTCTCTTCCTCCCTAAACCGGCACACAGCCTCTTCCTCGTTTCATTTTTCTTGTCGGCTCCCTCTCGCAATTCCTTGTGTCTGTGCTCCCCGTGTCGTCTGCCCCCTGCCTCTCTGTTCCAAATGACAGGCTCCCCTGTTAGCCCCTGTCACCATGGCTGCCACCCCGGCAGCGGCTGATACAGTGTGAGGCTGCGTGGGAGTTCTCTGTGCCGCTAAAGACATTTCAGTTTATTCTATTCTTCGCATACGCGCCTTACAGATCTGGGTTTTGCATGTAAACATCAGCACATAGAACATTCGCAGACACAGCGAAAGGAATACGACTTCTAAATGCCATCGCTTCTTGCACAATTCAATGGCTAAGTTTGAACATTTAGAAGTTATTATCTGGCACACAGAGTCATTTTACTTCTTTTTTCATTCGCTTTCTCCTTCACCTTCTTCCAGGACCCAGTTTTCCTTTAATCTGAGGCAGGGAGAAGATGGAGGATGAACAGGGAATCAGGTAGTGTATGTCTATCATTAGTCGCCCCCCTGCCTACACAATCTCCTTTAGAGGGACTGCCCACAGTGACACACTCCAAATTATTCATGGGAATTGCATACCACCCGGCACCGAGCAGGAATATCACTTATCCGTCCTCAGATACACGGTCACTTTAATTTGACAGTGTGAAATTGGAGAACCTTTTGAAGAAACTCCCCCCGAAATCCCATTCCACCTGTCGTCACTGTCACTTGTTATGTCTGCGAAATTCGGGAAAACTTATAATTTAGTTTTTCGTGTGATTCTCACAGGGATGCGATCCGTCTCCTCCACCTCAGTCATTTTCTACTGAAACTTTATTGGAACTCCACTGCGGCCGAGTTTCTCTGAAACATCACTCTAATTTTGTACGTAGTCTCTCAATATTACACACACACACGATCTCCCTCTTTATTCCTCTTTTTTCCCCTCTTATCCTCGATAAATTACAGCATTGCAAGTAAGTATAGAGCTGATAACGGCCCGATCTGATATGCGGAGTCACATTCTTACATCCACTATGCTTCTCAATATGATTTTAAATTACATATGAAGTATACTCTAATTAGCCTATGTTCTTTCCTTCAGATAAAACACTGTCATTATATTCAAGTAGCAACTCATTCTCTGTATTTGATGTGGCTTTTAATGTATTTATCTTCACGTTGTGCGTAATTGGCAGATATCTTTTCACAGCGAGGGTCCACAGTTAGGCGCATCCGAACAGTGAGAGACAAATGGAGTGAAACCACTGTAATCCAATTTTTGGACTTTACAGACAATACACACCGAACTCAGTGTAGCTATTATAAAAAAAAAAGGGAAAATCACTGCCGGGCTGTCAGGAATATTCCTGTGCTTTGTGGTTCGGAGATGCCTTGGGCTGTGGATCTGGGTGAGTGTTTTCTGATAGATGTGCCTCTCCACTCCACTTCAGCTTCGGCAGAAATACTTCAGAGTGGAAGAGGCCAAGAACACTTTTACTCCCAGTTGCACGTGTACTGTACTGCCCTACTTTAGTTCAACAGTACTGTAGCTCGAGGTCTTACTTCTGACTGCTATTTGGAGAGCCATTTAGCACATCCTGAGAGGGATGTTCGTCGTGGAAATGGACGGTAAAATTACAAAACAAAAATGGACTTCAACTTTGACAGTTGATAGAAGGAGAACATTTGCGGTTGTTCGCGTCCGGAAGCCTCTTGCGTTGGAGTGGCTACCTGTCTTTGTTAAAGGGGTACCTTTCTCAGGTTGTTCTGCTGTTTCCTTTTATCTTCACATCTTCGCCGGTGCTGCAAGGAAATAGCTACATCCGCCTTAAGGGGAAGGAGAAATAACAACACAAGAAATGCTCTAGATGGATTCTCCTCCCCTGGACATCAGAGAAACACATTAAAACCAGTGGAAACAAGCAGGACAGCAAGTCTGCAATGATCATTCTCCCGTCTCAGGGAATCGAAAGTATAATCCCAGGAAGAGCTTCAGTAATCCCAACTCCATTTCCTCACAAGATGTAATTATGACATCATTTCTTCCACTTGATGTAACAATGTAAATACAGGACGTGAACACAACACACAGGAACATCCATAATAACAAATAGTAACAATGTTCACTGTGTCCGCATTTGTGTTATTTTGTCCTTCTTACAAACACACAAGGCGCAAAATAAGATAAAGTGAACAACAATGAATGAATAGAAATGATTTTATATTTGAAGATTTTTTCCTCTGTGCGCACTGCAATAGGACCACATTTGTAATTGTAGTAACCAAAATTATAATAGTAGATTAAAGTCATGTCGGTACTATTTTGCATTTCCTGAATGTGATTAAGCTTTGTGTATGCTTGTGTGTGTGTACTTCAACGTTATCTCAGTTGGGGTGGGGGGTGGGGGCTGTGGGGGGGGGGGGGGGGGGGGGGAGAGAGCCAAAGAGGAAACCGAGGACCTGATAAGACGGCACACAAATAAGGACTCCAATACAAACTCAGTCTCTATAGCAACAGTTGCTGAGGTGAGTGAGCACTTTTCTTTGATGCTGCTGCGGCCCTGTCGCACGCGCGATTCCAATTGGTCGGGCGTCTCAAATGTGTTTGTCACAGTCATTTGAAAGGCACAAATGAAAGCCGCCGCCATTTTACATCATCAATATCCGCTGTTGGAAAGTTATCACGTCGCTTCATTGACTTCAAAACACAGAAATAATAAAGGAAAACCTGCGGAAATAAGGTAACAAAATCCCACTAATATAGAGTCTGCTTCATACATTTAAATATTATTCTTGATGTATGCAAGTCTTGAATTCATCTGTCTAGACTCAACTACCAAAAACATAGCTGATATGTCTAACTGCCAGGGAAATAAAATAAATTAAAAACTACTGGGAATTTTAGTCCAAACCGTATTATTAAAACCTTGCCAATTGAGCAGCGCGTCAGCTGACCCACAGTGAAATGATTTCTCCCTAATTACAGGCCTTCTCTGTCTCTCCTCCTCTTTAAATCTGTATTCAACAAGACAAAAACTGTACAGTCAAAAGGAGATTATTCAGGCAATTTCATGGAGATGCAAAATGTACTTGCACCAAATTACAGAGAAACTTTACTTTAAACTACAAAGATTGTTCTATTTGTCAAATTCATTTCACAAGAGGTAGTTTTTGTTTCTGATTTTCCTTTATGAATATAACAACTGCAAGTGTTCACTCTCAAGAATTTAAAATTATTTAAAGTAAAGGTATTCAGAGTGAGGAAGAGGAGTTTATTTTGTATCGTGTCTATAAGGTAGAAAATAAGGAATGAGAGAAGTAAAGAGGGAAAAAGAAAAGAAAAAGAATGAAAGGAGATGGAATGACAAAGGAAATTGAAAAGATGATATTAGTGTAATTCTTATTAAATGTTGAATAATATTTCCACTAAAATATTGTGGACAAAAAGTTGAAAGCCTCCCACAACATAAATACCTAAACGTAAACATAAACTTCCAGTGCCTGCATGTTTTGTCTTCAGTGATGAACTTCCAAGTAGAACAAGTGATACTTTCCTCCTTTAGTTTGCAGGAGGTTATCAAGAAAAGTTTCCTGGCTCCTGCCCCCGACTTGTGTGAGGGAAAATCAAACAAAGACGACACACACACTCTCCGTACCCGGGGGCAGGGACCGTCCGCGGCGCAGCTGGGCTTGCTGAGAGCCCGGAGGCGAGAGGGCGCCCCTCTGGTGCCTGGAGGGCAGACCACGCCCCGCCGCCGCCCGAGGGGGCACAAGATGTCTGGCAAGGGCACAGCACAGATGGAGGGGTGGCGTACGTGTCAACGCATCCGCAGACGTGATTGTTGGATATGTCACCAGGAAATGTTTCAATAAGTGAGAGGAAGTTAGGTTAACACTACAGCTTCTGTTTTCCCCGTCACGCTCAACAGGCAGATTGTCCTCTAGAATACAATGAGTGTGTTATAATTAAGCAACGTAACAGGTTTAACAAGTTAGAACAGATGGGAGGAATTTACATCAATCACTTGTGATTTATATTGGATTAAATTGTGAGAAACTCTCACATCCGCCATCAATGAATATCATTATTCTCTCTCTCACAGCAGGACCATTTTAAATATAGGAGAAACTATGAAAAATGTATAAGATTTCACAAAGTTCAAACATAGAACCAAAGCAGAACATGCATATCATTAATCTGTAGATGTTACTTAACTTTGGAGATTTAACTCATAACACATGCAACTGGTGCCATGCAGTGTTTACACATGTACATGCAATCTACAGCAAAACCTGCATAGGGAAAGAATGGAAGTGTTCATTATCCAACTACAGGCATGCAACACTATTTAATGCTCTAAATGAAAAGGAGAGAAAGTTTAAATCAGACAAACGCATATAAAAACAAACAATCATGGCAATCTTATGGTTTCTACCTCCCCTTCTTCCTGCTTTCTCCCACAACTCTGCCTGAAAAGAGATGCTCGCTCGCTCGCTCAGGCTGTGCAGTTCAGACTCTGAAAAGGGGAGCGCGAGATGAAAAGGCGAAAGAATGAGAGAGAGAGAGGGAGAGAGAGAGAGAAAGGGGAACTGGAGAGAGGGATTCCTTTGATGTTGGCTGCTAAAACACATCACAAAGTCAACTCAAAGGGTTTGTTAAAAATGCATGACATGCACACAACTAGAAAATAAGTAATGAACTTAAAGAAATAAAGATCAAGTGATTTCTTACATGCCCCGACTTCAAAGAATCAACTTGACTCGAGGGGAAGAAAATAGAGAGAAAAATACATATGAATGATTTCTCCTCCGATTGCAGGCTAATTATCGCGTACTGCGACGTGGGCTGGACGGGTTTGGAACTGAACCAGCCAAGGAGCCGAGGCTGACTGAAGGCTGTTTGGACTGCGCCACAACTTTAGATGAACGTTCAGTCTGTCCCCAGTCAAGCACCCTGACAGTGTTTAACTGAACCTGCCACGCCAGCGGGAGGGTAATAGACACAATCTGACTTTGCATTACAGCGATGGAACACCAGTTTGAGGCAAGGAAGCAGATAATTGCTACATAATTACATGCAACAGCAGCCATTAGAATATCTGATAATAAAAAAAAAGGAAAAAAAAAGGGAGAAACACAATTATGAGAGGATGGTAATGAGGATTCAATCGACAGGGACGACTTGCCAGCACCAGAGAGACCTCTGTTCTGTCCCAGTTTGACTCACATATGTTGGCCCACATTCCACCATCTGGCAGTGGACACAAGCATGAAATGACCAGACACCACGCAACATAATGACTTTGGCTATACTCGGTTTTCCCGTCCTAATGGTGGCCGGCGCCTTTAATTCATCCATTCATTCTCTCACGCCAAAGTGGAGCCAAGCGCCATGTGAGGTTTGAGGTTTGTATCAAAATCTCCACACTTGGATCAAAGCGTGGAGGATAGAAGGCAGGTACAGGTCTGACCAGGTCCCTGCTGCTTTGCCTACAGAAAGGCCATATACACTCCTCAACCCAGGTGGCGCCATTAGTTTGACCGTAAAGTCTGTTTTCACAAGAGCCTATTAGTGAAGCATTGGGCCACTTTCCCCCTGAGCCGCCTCCCTCTTTGCCCATTTGTCTTTTTTTTCCGCCCCACAAATGTAATCCACTGAATCTGAAATCATTTCCGTCCCAAATCAATGAGTGCGACCATAAACCCCCCACGGTAGCTAAACCTCAAGAGCGCATGAATAAATCAGTGTGGAGGGGGAAGAGAGAGAAGGGGGGGGGGGGGATGCAGAGGGAGGATGCAGAGGGAGGAGTGGAGCAAAACTGGATCCTTTTACACCTCAGGTCTCCCCTGCTTCCCCCCAAAAATATGTAATCGGCTTAACCCGCGATGCTGCCGCGGCTCCTCTAGCGTGAGCCAGGCTGTGCCACGCCAGATCCCACCAAGACCAGGAAGAAGAGAAAATCAATGTGGTAGTCCGTCTGACTAATGAGATTTCCTCCCATCCAGTTGTGTGGCGAGAGGGTGTGTGTGCGTGTGTGTGTTGGTGTGTGTGCGTGTGTGTGTGTGTCCCAGGGCATGTGTGTTTTGTGATGTCAGGCTGGTACGTGTATCTGTGTACAAATGTACTGTATGCCCTTGTGCTGGGGGAGAGAGCGAGAGAAAGAGAGAGAGAGAGCATGTGTGTGTATTTGTTGAGGGGCTGGTGGGTGGTAAACGCCTGACATTTCCTCACAGCTGGGGGCATCTTGGGCATGCTCGGGGGTAGAAAATCAAATGCGTGTGTGTGTGAATGTGTGTGTGTATGTGCGCGTGTGTGTGAGTGAGTGAGGGAGCGGAGAAACTGGGAATGGGTTTGGGTGAACAGGGAGAAGGAGAAAGCCTGTGGCTGACAACTGTGGTGGCATTACAGAGGTGTAACTCTCTCTTTCTTTCCGTCTCTCTGTGTCTCTCTCTCTCTCTCTCTCTCTCTCCCTCCCTCCCTCCCTCCGCTCTCTCTCCAATACTGAAAATGAATTATTAAGTCGAATCGAGGGATCGCATAGGGAAAGAAGATGGAAGGAGTAAAAAAAAAGGAGTTGGCGTGAACGTGGCTCTTACTGAAATAAGCAGGAGCAAGGTGACGCTATTAGAGTAGACAATAACGGCGACGCATCGTGTAGACGGCGAGCATGCGGCGCGGGGGGAGGAGCAAAGTTTCTGCTGCAATCCACCGCGAACGCCTCTCATCCACTTGGCCCTTTTAACTTCCACTTTCCGCCGCACCGGCTGAGCTACACCTGCAGGAGTTGGAATTACCTTTCAATTACCGCTGATTAATCTGTGTAAGCTTTGGGGAGATTCCACTTTTACGCCAGCTAACGAGAATAATTAACTGAAGAAGACCTGAGGGGTTTCCGAGGAGAGGTTTACACTATTTTGCACTGTTGGAGTTTTTCTTCTCTCCTTGTATCTCACGACCTGGAGCCCAATTTAGTGATATATATGTATATATAGATATATACATATATATATCTTTGTGTTTAGTACACCAAACAGGGCTCAGACGGGGTTTGGTTGGTTGCAGAGGCCCTTAGCTGAAAGGATTTAGTGTTACATCATGAATATTGATGAATCTCACACGTTGTTTCAAGGGGAATGTCCGAGTTTAAGTCGGTACAAGCGGCGCTTTCTGTATTGTGCGACACGGGGATGCGCCAAGTGCGGCTGAGTTTAATGTGACACGACATGAATAACGAAAGGCGGTTGGCCATTTTCTTCATGGAGGCTCTTGAGCTAGGCGGCGAGGGCTCACCCCTCGAGAATAGACACGCATTACCATCGCTACGACGCCCTGCTGCTGGATAATAGCGCACAAACACACAGCGGCAGGGGCCACTCAAATATTTACACCCTTAAATGTACAGAGGATTCCATGAGCATCCTATATTGTCTATTACCCTGTCGCGCTAAAATGATGCGTCTCCCCCTTTACGCTGTAATTTCTGCTCGTGTGTTCATGTTTAGGTGTGCATGTAGCGTAATCGCGCATACGTGCATGCTTAGGTATGTGCGCCTCCGTGTTTTGCTTCATGTATGAATGAGGGTCTTTAGGGACGACTGGCGAAGCATGTGGTGTAAATAAAGACCGGAATAATGGGGATAATAAAGCAGTGGTTTGGGCTTTGTCGGTGCAGGGGGGCCGCACACAGTCTCCTGTCTCCTGCTGGGTTGACTGCAAAGCAACACTGGCAATGACAGGCGAAAAAGTGCTGAGCCAATTAGGGCACTGGGAGAGAAACAGGGAGGGGGTAGAGGGAGAGGAAAGGAGAGAGTCGGGGTGATAGCGAGGGTACAAGCGAGAGAAGGAGAATTTAATGGCCCTCTGCTGTCAGGGTGGACGCTGAGCCAAACAGAGGGAAGGAGAGGTAAACACCGGTGGGACAAACAAGTCAACAGGGACAACAGAGAGAGACGTCGGGAAGAGAAGAAGAGGAAAAGAGAAGAAGTGATAGAGGGAGGGATAAATTGGCCTCTCTCCCCTCAGGCTCTGCAGCTTCACAATGGCGCCTCACTGGAAAGGAAAGTAGCACTCCAAACAGGACCCACAGGGGACACAGGTGTGTGTGTGCGTGTGTGTTTGAGAGCGTGGGACGGAGTGTGTGTGTGTCAGAAAAAAAAAATGAAAGAGGGAGCGAGAGAGAGGCCAGACAGACAGACAGACAGACAGACAGACAGGATTGGGTGGATTTTGACAATGACAGGACAGCTCTGCTGTGTACAAATTGATGCCACACCACAGCAGCAGTCAAAGTCTAAAGTCCTGCACGACGTCGTAACGAGACGCTGCAGCAGTGCCGTCCTTTCATTGCCCGCTCTGAAAAGGTAAAACACATGTCTGGGGAGTTTCTGCCAACGTTCTGAGATAAACGTGTACCCACAGCCCTGACGGACGGCAGCGTTTCAATGCCTCATTTACCCGAGATAAAGTTGTGATGTTTTGGCAGCAACGCGCCCCCCGGCCTTGACAACCTGCCAATAGCTAAAACTGCGTCGATTCAGAAATTATGAGGTGAAATGAAAAAATATATGCAGCATCGGAGAGCGTGCGGTAACATGGACGCGGTCCAACATCGCAGCATCCAATCGACACGGGGCAACATTCAGCAGAACACTAAGCCGCAGGCATCAATCTTTATTTTCATATTGGGCAACACCGTTGACTCATTGATAGAATTCAATTTCTTTATTTGACTTCCCATTACGCTGTCTGCTGTAATTAAGTGTTTTTTCGGAGGCCCCCACTGTTCTTACTTACTACTCTGTCTGTCAGAGAAGTACCGCACATTCCCTCCCTCATCAGTGTGATTTTTATTTTATTCTATCTTTGCTCATTTGGGCTTTTTACAGAAACAAATCCACCAGCTCCTCCTCCTCCTCCTCCAGTCGGCTCCATTAAAGATGGAGCAAGTTCATCCTGTGCTCACCTTCTTCTTTTTTAGACCCACAGCTGTGTCGATCAGGCGTCAGGCCAAGTTTCTCTACTGTGACTTGGTAGACTTAATCTGAGTACAACATGTCTGGAGGCAAAACCCGGGGATTTGTGATTGTGTTCAGGGTTTCAAAAAGAACTCTGAGGGTCTGAGGGGATCCGGACAGAAGCAGTGTGGTCAGAAAATCAAATCCAGAAAATAAACAATAACTCAACATCACTATAAGTAAACAATAACTAAACATGCATGCTTGTTGAAAAGGTTCATGTGAATCAGTTAATCAGCCAAACATTCAGTCTTGGAGGTCTGCACACTGCCCATGAATGCACCACAGCACAACAACAGTCAGCGCCCAGAGGTATCCAACCATCAGCTTTTGGTTGCCAGAGACATCACAATGGTTACGCTGTTTCAAACCAGTGATACTGCTACATTCATTTACCCGTGGCAGAGAGAAATCCCAGAATTTTCAGCTCCACAGCAACCCCCTGTGAATACTTCTGCTTTATTTATTCACTTTTTGCCAGCAGACATTTTAATATTTAAATGCCACTGTTACAGCAAGAGTCCCATCTCCATTGTTTCCTCTCCTTTTCTATTCACTTGCTGCACTAAGTCAATGTTGATGCATAAATCTGTGATTAATACTCAGGCCTCATCCATATATAACTTTTAAAACACATATTTTTTTGGTATCTCCGACCCTTGACAACTCTTTTGGAATATGCTCTCCAGGTTGGATGAATCTGAAGACGCCGACCTTTCACTTAAGGACAAGGAATCTACTGACGTCACAGTAAGCCAAACTATACCTCAAAACATGTAGTAGCGAAAGAACTCTGGTTTCCTGAGCAACAGAGTGTGGAAACAGCTGACCGGCATTGACACTTTTACCTTCTAACAGGCTCTGAACTTGCTTGTATAGACTGAGGTCGTTTCCGAACCTGACTGGCATCTTCAAAAGCATCCGTTGGTGTGGCCTTACTCGGCATTTCATTCCTAAAAAATACATTTTATCATTTAATTTGATGGTACCAGCTACCTCTCCACTATTTAGACAACTTCTGGCACTTTGGAGAAAATTCGATGTTTGAAACCCTGAAACTGCTAAAATGTATTTGATCACAATTGAAAGCATTCATTCTTTTCGACAACAACAAATCTTTGGTTTGTGAACAATAAAAACAAAATGATCAGAGACAGGCAGTGGAGATGAGGTACAGACGCTTTAGTGTGAGCCAAAAACACAACTTCCAACAAAAGCCTAGGGGTAGAGAGGAGTTGGACTCAGTCTGAATCAAGAAAGCTGCTACTTTTTAATCAGCAGAGTTTACCTGTTGAGTTGCAGAAGCCATTTCAGCAATACACACACACACACACACATTTGCAAGAGGTGGAATGCAAGGATGTAAAAGCCCCACACACACTGCATACACCCCTACATTCTGAAGTCTCAGTTGGTGACCTTTGTTGGTGTGACGATGTTCCCCTTTATGAGTTCTGCAGAGTCTTGGTGACTTGCATTTATTTTCGACCCGAGAAGAGTCCCAATCAGCCAGACTATCTCCAAACTACTGTGTGTGGGTGAGCCAGGTCCTTTGCCCACAGTAACTGACACAACACTGCCACCGTGGATGTAAACATCACATGACCGATACAGTCTGTGGTCGGCCGCTGTCTCGTTCTTGCTGGCACCGCGTGATCCTCTCAGTTCATGTTTGAAGGGAAGATTGTCACATTTAAAGTCCTGCTGCACTGCTGTCCAAAACAGAACGAGTCCACAACAGTCCGCAGTAGCATAATTGCTCCGTTCTCTTGATTACAGGCCAATGGCCAAAACTTTAACATGGCCACAAGCTGTTTGACCCAGGGCTGGATCCTGATTTATTATTCAAGCCTAAAAGAAGGATAAATCATGAGGTTCTGTGGTCCTGACTCACAGCTGCTAAGCAAACTGCCAGCGTGTGTTTCTTCCGGCAATTTCCTCCAAAGTATTGTTTACCTGACCACAGATGTACCTCCTCTGGTACAGCCAACTGCTGATTGGCTGAAGCTTATTTTCCCAGCATTCTATATATTAGCTCAGAACCTGCTGTACTTTCCCCGAACGAAATCAAATGTTTGCTTTTCAGCAGGGTCGAGGTGCCACATATCAAGAAGACACTGCAGCTATTTTGAGAGAAGTATGAAAATATTAGTTACCTTGGATCTGAAGATCTCTATGGAGAAACCAGCTACACACCCTTTTCACAATATACACATGTGGTATTAGCCGGACCACAAGCGGGGAAAATAGAAATCCCATTTCACTGCTCAACGTTTTTATTCCCCGGACAACCACTCCACTCACAACAAACAAATAAAACAGGATCACCAGGATCACCAGGACCTCCTGCATGTGGAAGGTATAGTGACATCATAATGCTGGGTGCAGTTTCTGGAGGTGTATGGACATTTTTAGCGTTTCTCCCAGCAAATGTCGACAGCAAAGTTTATTTCAAGAGCAATGGCAAAAAAAAGTGTGAAGAAATTACTCATCATATTAGATTATGCACTGCTCTGAATGTATTTGTTGCCACATAATACATCTTCAGTAGCATTTAAGGATGCTGAGAAATGACAGAAACCACTCTCGAACTGGAGTTTACTCAGCAAGGTCAATAACTATTTCATTAGCCACTCCGACACGCAGGGATTTTTCAAAAACCACAACAGAGCCAAACTATCACAACTGTAAAATCACAACAGATCACAGAAGTCATTGCCTAACCATACCTACAGAAAAGACAACCTTGCCTTTCTCTCACACACACATATACACACACACACACACACACATACTCACACTTCCCAAACCATCACAGTTGAGCGGTTTGGCAGAGCGACAGCAGCAGCAGCAGCAGCAGCGGTGTGTGTAGCTGTCTGCTGCTCTCTGTGCACTCACCTTTCACCCTCTGCCATTTTAGCCTCAGTGATTCCATTAGTGCACCTGAATACAGATGCAGAGTTCAGTTCCCTGCTTTGTTCTCATCTGGCACACAAGGATGCCAATGCAGCAAATGTTACAGACGGCAGAGGAGAACGCAGAGGAAAAAGGGGGACACGAGACAATAATAAAAGCCAGCAGAGAGCAGGGTGATGGACAGAGAGGTGGGACGTCTGTGTTGTTTGCTGCATCTCGACACATTTCTTTCTCACCTCGTGTCACTCTCTTTTCTTTGCATCTCTCATTTCCATTTTTATCCCACGTCAGTTTTCATTCGCTTTCTCAGCATGGTGACTTGTGACTATTAGGCTCTCTCTGAAACGCATGTCCCTACAAAATGATGACGGTACTACAAGGGAACTTAACATTTTCATTATATTCTTCTTCACAATATATAGAAATTAATATATATTTTTAAAACCGCCCTATGCGATTTTTGGAGCCCCCCAGGATTTGTTTTCATCATTCGTTTACATTATTGTTTACTGTCCCAAAAACACGAATCCCCAAACAAAGGTGCTCTCAAGAAGGTAAAATAAAAAGATAGTTATAAGAATAAACGTCACAGGTACTGCTTAGTTATGTGCAGTTGCAGCCCCTTTTAGAAAAACTTTACAAAATTTTTTGTTTGAGTCCTGTGATGTTGCACGAAACTGATAAGTGCTTCAAAGTATGCAGGAAGACAAATAAACAATCTGAGGGGAGTTAGGAAGTTACGTGCCACTCTGTGTGAGTGTGTGTTTATGAGTGTGAGCTTTCTCCATTCATTTGACTAAAGAAATACAAAAAAGGTAAAAACTGACAGACTAACAGACTGTCATGGCACAGTTTGTTTATAACTTACATAATTCAAAGATAATATAGTGAAAACAAGCCGACAGAGGGGCGTCTTCTGAACAGACAACGGACCAATCTGTCTTACCTTCTGTACAAGTATACTGTACTATACACACACATGTTAATAGGAAGTTAATATTTTCAACTAAAAAAATGAGACAGTGCTACTTTTAATCAAAAGTTACCATAATTCCTGTCCATGTGGTGAATTCTAATACCAAGAATGACCTTATTATCTATCAATTGATTCCTCTCCATCCCTTTCTGCCTCATCTAAAAAGGTGATTGGTATTCCTCCTTACCTCCTCACCGAAAGCAAACATCACTCTCATCAAAGGCTCTCTTCTTTGATCAGGTCTTCAAAGAAGCGTGTCATCAAAGTCTATGAAGCTAGATATGAATTGGGGAGGTGGGGAGCAAGACCGGGAGAGAGGGAGAGAGAGAGAGAGAGAGAGAGAAAGAGAGAGAGAGAGAGAGAGAGGGAGAGAGGGGGAGAGAGACAGTTAGTGTGTTATGGTACAGGTGCATGCAGTAATGGGTCACTAATTGTTAATTGCTGCTGTAGCCTGCCCCGGTGGAAAAGCCGCTGTTAGGCAGCAGGAAGGCGTGGTGGTTCAGGTTAAGATGCAAACGAGATGGATATCACAGAGCTTTAAGCTCCTGCATTAATAACACACAGCGGGCAACGGAAACGACGTGAAGATGAGAGCAGCTGCGGGAGGAGAGCCGTCTCCTGAAATGAGGAACAGGGGAACGTTTACTCCTCAACCCAACATAAAGACGGGTCTTGCGTGTCAGCGTGACCTCCGCAATGCTGCACGATTACATTTCCCAACATACAGCAGATATGAGAGTGAGTAAGAAGACGCGTTGGAAGGAGGTGGTTTAGTTAGAAGATAACAGAGGACACGAGAGAAGAGAAATGACCTCCATAGATAAATGCCTGGATCACTTAGTGATGCCCTCCCCGACTTTGCTCACTTTTAAAGAGACAAATCCTCGTGTAATGTATCCACAGCAGCACATTGCATTACTCCTGTTCCCCAGCGCTGAAATATGAGTGCTATGTCACCTAAGGCTGCCAAGCTAACCGTTTGCTGAATATAGGAGAGAGAGCGCTGCGGTGAAAAGGGAGAGAGAGGGAGCACTAAATGGCGTGATGGAGAGAGAGAGAGAAAGAGCGATAGAGGCTCCAGAGGAATAGTGCCATCTGCATGTGAATGAGTCTCACCCGGGGAGATCTCTTTTGGAGAAATTAATGATCTCAGGAAGGCAGAACAGAGACCGTGTGCTCCGTGAAAAAAGGAACGAGTCTCCTGTCAGCCAGGTCTCTTTCTCCTTCGCTCTTTGTACTCAGTCAGATATTAAACGTCCCTAAGCCTCCGGCGATCCAATGCATATCCGCTTGTTTAAATATCATTATTTCAGGGGAACCAGGAGGCATTTGGTGAAAGGGCCATAATCAGAGAACAAGAAAGCCAGATTATAATAAAAAGGGGAGTGAGATTGAAAAAAGGAAGCGGGTCGATGAATTAATAGAAAAATCAAATATGGTGGGCTAGCCAGGTTTCAATGGCGTTGGCACCCAGCCGTGCCCTCCGTACCTGAGCAATGAGATGTGAGTTAAACAGCAGGAACAGACTAATAAAGAATAATCAGTCCTGCATTGTGGGGACCGCCATTTCTTACCCCATCCCTCATTATTTCCTTTGTACTCGTGTCAATGAACTGCACAGTAGAGCCATGTCAAAATACGCCTCAGAGCCTCCGCGTTAAACATCTTGCTCAAATGAAAGAGTCACAGCTTCTCGTGGTTGAAAGTTTGACGAGTTTAAACTGTGAAAATATCACTGGAAAAAGAAATCAGAATCTGGACTCGTTCGGGCTGATGAATGGAACATTGGTTCAATCAGCAGAGCGTTGATTGTTTCACAGGACATGTAGTTTAAAGCGTCTGCTTACTGAGGCCACGTATGTTCTTTCAATTGAGCTGCCATTCACTTCCGCCCGTGGTTTCTTGTAAATCCCATTATTACAACAGTGGCGGTGTATGGAATTGCTCCCGGTCCTGGCTAGCTGGCTGATAGAGGCAGCCCGCCTGACAGTAGCTCTTACAGTTTAGCACTCACATGTGGCTGTTTACAAAGTCTAATAAGCGTGTCCCTGAGGCAGGCCATGCAGCTGCAGAGGAGGAGATTGCATTTGAGCTCTATTGTGAGGCTCGCGGCCCCCCTCATCAGATCTGACAGCCAGTATGACAAGCCCTATCTGCCAGCGAGCTGATAAGTGCAGCTCGAGCTACGCTTAGGTCTGCCTCAATCCAATCACACGACAGTCCCAGTCAATGGCGTCCGCTCGTCGCTTTCCAGGCAGGACTATCCTGGCTCAGTTCGCTAATGTTGTAACACTCTACGTCAGGGGTGGAAAGCTAGCCATGTGGAATATGGTGTATAACTTTAGACATGCTGTATCGACCAAACTGGACTCATGCTGAAGTTGATTGTGCATTTGGTTTATGTAATGATGTCTGAGATACAGCATAAGAAGCTGAGTCAAATCTGTCATGTCTATTTACTACCAATCAATACACATGAACTAATACTGCTACTACTACCACTACTACCACTCCAAGGTTGGTACTTCAAGGTTGGTACTCTAAGCAATGCTGAGTGGGTTGTATTCACTGATTGTTCCGATGCTTCCCAGGCAGGCAACCACCATTTTAAAACACTTGTTAACCTTTTTGTGTTTGGTACATAATGAAACGTGAAGATGCTTTTTGGAATTCCAAAGTAATAGGAAAGCAGTTCTAAATTCAGTTTGAAACTGTTGATTAGAAAGCACAGCTCAATTCAGAGCAACCCTGCAATCATTGCAACCTTCATTAGTCATACATTTAACAATTACAACATCCTTCACTCACCAAACTGCCTCTGATTCAACACAATCTTCAAAGTGACGGCAGGGTTGCAGGGTTTATCCAAGCCATCACTCTGACTACTCTATGCTACACAGCTGCACAAACCCAGATGTATCCTGCATACAAATGATCCTACATAAAACACACTGCGTAAAGCTGATTGTAAGTTACATTCTGAAAGAAATTCTGGTCTAGTACATCTCATTCCTGCCACCAGGGAGGCTTCATGGCAGAGAACATAGCCAAGTCCAATTAACAAGGCCTGTTACCATCTTCTGTTGAAACGAGCCTCATACTGGGCTTTCATTTGAGCCTCTAACAGCAGAAATGTAATGTGCGCTGACAAATGGTGTTGCTCACTCCCCCTGTTTTGGTGTGAGATGACAAAGAAGAAACTGGCAGATACCATTAGCATTTAAATATACTCCCCACGCATGGCAGTTACCAAGTTAAATTGGTGGTTTTGTTTGTGATTTCATTCTCTGATAGCAACTTCCTCCTCATTTGATGCAAAGCAAACTTGTTACAATTGTTTGACCTACACAAAGTCATTACGCACAAAAGTTGATTTCTGTACATAGGTGACAGCTCTGTTGTTGTTCGTTTAAGACTTTCTGTCCCTGGTGGTCGAGACCTACTTTCTGTGCCATAAAGCCCCATTTCCGAATCCAAATACCAATCCAAATAAATAAGTGTGGACATTGATACTTTAAGGATAACATACACTCCAGAATGCTGTGACATGAAAAAGCTCAACACTTTTCAGTCGATGCAAGGTTGTGGCTGTCTCACGTCGGTTTGGAAAACAGAGGAATGTTTGTGATTCTTGTGGGTTTTGCCGCTACTCAAGAAAACTCAAAATCAAGTTCTGCCTCAGCGCTTTGCCGCAGTGACACACACCACTGTCAATTTAATGCCAGAGGAAAAAAGCACACGCAATATATTTCCTCACTACGGTGAACATTAAACTAGCCTTGCTGGCACAGATATCTCTTTCAAACAGACTTCAGAGTCCACAGTCGGCCCACTATCTTCTGAATAGGTAGGAAATCAAGACAGAGGAACCATGATGTGGTTCGTGGGTGGTCCTTCGAGAACCTTGAAGGTGCCACAACGCTTTCTTCCTCTCTTCCTCTCTGTCTGTGTGTCTCTGTATTTTGCCATCTATTCAGAAAACTGAAAGTCATGAGAATTTTTTTTCCCCTGTAGCTTCAGCTCACCGGGAGGGAAAAGCCCAAGCCCTTCTTTACTCCACTATCTGCTTTCTATTTGCTGGAGCCGGAAAACGCCATTGGTTCACTCGTCATAAGTTGATTTTAATAAATGTGTGGCATGTGTTGGAAAAATGGGCAGCAGCCATTTAAATAATAAATCATTTTAACTTAATGGGCTAAAAATGCAAAAGCACTCGTTGGGTCATTTAACAGTTGTGGACAGTTGAGAGGTTTAATGACTGAAGTGGTCACAGGCAAGTAGTAAGGGTGGGAAATATGATTTTTATGCCTTTATTGTACAGCGGAGCAACTATTATTTTCCCCCAATTAGACTTTATTTGCATACTGTTGTGATGAAAATGAAAGGAAGGAAGGAATAGTCTTTGTGATTGGCATAACAAGCATCTCTGTTGCACGGACAAAACAAAACAAACTTACCCCCAATTAGAACAAATCACATGTACCCGGGTAGGCAACAAAGAAATAAAACCTGATAAACGCTACTTTTGTTTTCACAATAATTGCAAAATTATTTTTCTCTCTTTCTGTGTCACAAGCAAATGAGGCTGTTCTCAGTTAGCATAAGACATAATGGGGTCAAACTTGGCTAAACATGATAGTGGGATTGGAGATTCTCTATAGCTTTAACATTCTGTGGAAAGCCGATGCCAAGGACTCCTCATTCCTTGCTCCTTGGAACCGGGATGAAGAAATAAGCCAACTTTTTTCTCTCTCACAGCTAATCAAACCTCATAGGAATCTTCTAATCCTCTCTAGATGCGTTTTATGTATTTGGAAAAGGCTTAGGAACATTTCCCCTACTGTGTCTTCTGGGAGTGTGCATGTCTTACTCTGATCAGGGTGAGAAAGGATAATGATATCATCATCATCAGCTCGCTGGAGCAGTATTGGTCGGTGGAGTCCAGCCAAAAAGCAAATCTCTTCGATCTTTTCTCCGGCCCTCACCTATGGCGATAAGCTCTTTGTAGTGGCCGCAAGAATGAGAATGTGGATATAAGGATGGTGTCGCTGCTACTCCACAGGAGGAAGCTGAGGTGGAAACTGGTAAGGAGATCCAAATGTTTTTCCTTTTTAAAATATATCTAACAGACCAGAGCAGAAGGATTGTTGCAGTACGAGCCGTTGAGCACCATTAAGCTTGTTGTTCTTCACTCTAATGCCTTTTCAGCTCTGGACATAATTTAACAGTGATGAAATCATTTCTGTGTTACCCCAACAATAAACAAAGACTTCTGTCTTGTAGCTAATTCTAGAAGAAAACAGCGTGATCAAAAGCCATTCTTAACGCAGAATGTTGCGCTGTAGTTTATTTTATGAAAAAAGGCAGCAAAATATCTCCTATCCATCATCTGAATATTGGTTCTGAGCCTTCAGAGTAAAATAATACAGCAATGAAGCCAGACAGGATTTGTAGGCTGCAGTGTTGTGTAGACAAACACATGTACAATTGCTGTTTTAATGACAGCACAAAACAAAAGTAGTCGGCAGTGAAAACAACGTCCAAGAGCTTTGTGCGAATGCTTATGGTTGGTTGGAAAACTATAACAGCGAAGGCATCGGACTTGTTTTCTGTTCTGTTTGGCAGCCAATCATTCTTATGCTTGCTATGCCTCCTCTGAGTTTAGCAGTTTAACACCAAGCCTGTTGAAATGCTCCAGCAGCTGTCAATCTGGCTGCTATCCTGGCCTTGTTAGAACCCAGTTAACGAGAGGCGAGGATTGAAGCCTCTGATACATAACGTACCCCCTGTACGCTGACAATGTGCAATGGGCAATGTGCGAAACGTCAAGGTTAGAAAAACAACACCCTAATGAGAAGCAGGCTACACAGCATGCGCATCACTCTAAAGGCAGATTGACAAACAAGCAAAGCAGTCAATTGGTCAAAGGGTTAAGTGTGGATAAACTGAGACAGCCGCAGAGGACTTGCTTAGCATTCAGGTCAAGAGGGCTGAAACACGGGAGACTTAGAAAGAAATACTCTTGGTTTCAGTGGGAGCTGGCTGCAGGCTCTCTAATAAAGAGTGGAGCCTATGGAGTCCTCCGAGGTCGGAATGCCTTGTGGATCAATCACAGGCACACAGACCAGGTTCCTGTGGGCAAGTCCACAGGTGGTACAAACTAGAAAACAGAGCCAAGAAGTTCGACTTTTTCAGAGCCGATGACTGCCTACAAATTCCCTTTAATCCTGTGCCCTGGCCAGGATAACAGCAGCCTGTGTGATGGAAGGACGGGGCAGACGCTTATCACAGGGGTCAGGCTTCCTGCCGTCTGCCCACAAGACTGTCCGCATAAAAGGCCTGAGCAAAGGCAGGGGGGTTTCCCACTTCATCTGCCCTCATTTCCTCCTCACAGCTCGTCACATCTCCTTTCGAACAGCACTTCTAAGGGAACAGTTGCTTTCCCAGTAGCATGCAGAGAGCAGCAGGTTCCATGCGGTTAGATGAAGTAAGTTAACTGTGGCGTAGCATTCTGTAGAAATGAAGGACTTTCTGTATGAGTCTGTTTACAAAGTTTTGCTGGAGGTAAATTTCCCAAAAGGTTTAAGGATAAATTTCAAGAATTTGGTAAAAGGTCTGTTTTAGTTGACAGGGGAGAATTCATAAAAAAACTTCTCAGCACCACACTAAATATGTGGCATGATTATTCCAGTTAATGCATAAAGCTTTTTTGACATTAATTAGCATGTTTATAAGTTGCTGCATATGTAGGAGGTTTAAATTTCATTCTGTGGTGTCAAAGCAAAGTGGACACGTCAAGTCAGCGAAGGAAACTTTAATTCTCTCCTTTAGGGCTGCATATTGTAAGAGAGATGTGTTTATACTGCCTCTGTGACTCCATCATCCCTTCATGTCATAGCTCACGGTGTGTGTGCGTGACAGTGATGCAAAGTAGGGAGGCAGATGCTTTAGAATGAGGTGCAGCACTGCTAGAACACGTGACAGATCAAAACTCGCCATAAAAATAACTGATTAATCAACTGATTGGCTTGGATGTGACATTTTTTAAAGTTGAAAACATTGCCCAGATTTCATACTTGCATTATTTACTGTCAGATCAAATAGGTCTTTTTTTGCATGAAGATGTGTTTCATCAATAGCTCAGCCCGACGGGCAAATGAGGAAATGTACTGTACAAGAACACTAAACAAACGCAGTTGGATGAAGCAATTTGACCTTACGTGCAACATTGCAGATGTTAACAAGCTCAAATGAATCCAAAGATGGATTTATTGGCTTTGTCAAACATAATAAACACACCTCAATGTGAATGTAGAAATGCATTCCTCTGTGATGTGAAGAGCGTCAGACTTGTGGTTTTATGTCAGAGAAACAAAATTCTTTAATCAATTATTCACTTTAACAACACATACTTGCCAACTGGCCTTTCTAATTCTAGGCAACTAGAATTGGTGGAGAATTATAAATGGGGAAAAATAAATAAATCACCCAACAATCCACATCTAGGCCACCATTTGCAAATGAACATTTTTATCAGTCTGCTCTCTGCTAAAAGATATAAAAAAGTTATGATTTGCGAGATTGGAATTCCAGTTAACTAATCCTGGATCATGAAATATAAATGGTCATCTACAGAAAAGGCTTCATTGTGGCTGGAGGTCAGGAAAGGGCATTTTGCACAGCAATCTGAGGTGATGGTGTAAATATTGTCATTCTAAATTTTCGGTTATCAGCGTTAATATCAACATCCATATTTCATCTGGACTGTATTTCAAGCTTCATACCAGTGTACTCTCCTTCTTTCCCCTGCAATAATACGGCCCACAGAGTGAAAAGCAGAGATGAAATGGTGTAATATTACTGTAAACATATAACTTTCCCTGTCATGAATGATTGGATGCACGCAATCCCGCAGCACCACGTTTCAGTACATGGTGTAATACAGGTTTCTCTTGCTGAATATATGACTATACCCCTCAGCCACCAACGTCTCTCCTCAGTGCCTGGAACAATAAAAGGAGAGGGAGGTGTTGGTCCCCGTAGAGTGAAAACCTGACATGGTTCCATTTGGTGCCTGGAGATATTTCCCTCGTTCGGTGCTTCCTTCAATTCTGTGCAATGATTAACTAAGAGCAATCAGATCCTTCCCAGCACCAAGGCATGTCATCAAGATCAATAAAAATGATAAACTCTAAATGAACGCCACTCCTCATCCCCTCTAATTCCACCACTGCTGCCAGTGTGAAAGCCTCCTTGTGCAATAATGCCATTTAATATTTATTTACACCCAGCGAAAATCAATGAATAGATTTTGAATTGAGTTGCAAGACACCGGTTTGCCCTTTATTGCTGCCTTTAATGAAGGCTTTAGTCCCTTTGGAGATGGGAGGAGAATTGTTAAATGAAATGAAATGCACTTCAAGCATTTTGGGGTAGAAAGAGAGTGGATTGAAGTTGGTGTGTCTGTGTTTGTGCATGTGTGTGTGCTTGTGCGCGTGAGTAAGGCAATGCATGCGGCTTTAGCTGACACTGTTTGCGGCTACACAGAAGAGAGAAAGTCTGAATCAGGGCTTTCAGTAATCAGTGTCACATTGTCAGGGAGGCTGCCTTTGACTAATGAGAGGTGCTGACAGCCTGGCTGCATACTCCCTGGGCTCTGCTGAGTGGGACGGATCTGTTTCAGGGCCATTGTCAGGTTCACTCGCTCTCTGCTTCGCTCTCTCTCTCCCCCTCACACTCCCTCCCTCCCTCTCTTTTTCTTCCTTTCTTTCCCTCTCTCTCTCCATGTCAGGTAGAGCAATGACCGGTGGTCAGCCCCAAGGACAACTCTTGGCATCCACATGGTGACAAATTGACCGTGGGCGACAAGGTGCCTCAAAATTGCCTTGGAGATGAAGAGGTTTTGAATGTTCCTTTCTCCCCCTAGGACCAGAAACTGCAGATCTTGTTGGAATACGGCAGACAGGAAAAAGCAGGGGAAAGGGGACATGTCAGAATGTCTGGGAATAAGCAAAACAGGAGGGGAAAGGTAGAGAGGACCGATATCAGAGCTGAGTGACTGAGAATGGAAAAAGAAAAAGCCTGTATTGAACCGTGGAGGTGACATAGTCAAGCATTCAGCATGTTCTGTATCAAAATCCAAAGGAGGAATCTGTCTATAACATTGTGTGTAGCTAAGCTAAAATGAAATCGAGACAACGTCTATAGGATGAGGAACTTTTCATAAAACCACTGAGTGCTTTGTATGTCATGTGAGTCTTTCAAACAGATATTTCTTGTGAATGTCAGATTCTTGAAATTTACTCAGCCAGTCTGACCTTGGCAGTCAGGCAAATAGGCATCACTGTAAAAAGAGTTTCTATTCCTTTCCTCTCCGCTCACGGAGGGTTCAAATCTGCTAGTGTACGATAACAGAGAGATTGAACGATGTCTACAAAGAGATTCAATATTAAAGGGTAAAGTCAGATCAATACTCCAGATATGAACTGATCATTCTTGTTTATAGTCAAGTAGAATCCATCTAGGTGTTCTTGAAGCACTTGGGATCGATGGTAATAAAGTTAGAGTGGCTTAACCAGTGCTGGCCTGCCTACCTGGAGATGTCACTCATGGAGGTGATTTGTTGGGGTATTGTGTCAGCCATTTTCGGGGCTATTATACAGATGGTGCTCTTAAAATGCAGTCAACATCTTCAGCGGATTTGTCAAGGCTGTTTCTATCACAAATATGTGCATAAATGAAATACCTTGTCAAAAAATAAAAGGAAATGGTGGCTTCTAAAGGCGACCTGCCCAGGTACACGCCCTCAAGTGGTTACGGACGCTTTTCCTCACTCCAGCCTGTCTCCAGTCAGGCCTACCTTTGTGCTAATCAGGCCGTCTCAGTTCCTCAGATTCCCCCCCTGGGATGCCACAGCCACCAGCACACTTAATTGGTTCATTTGTTCCGTCATGTTTTGCTGAGCAGAGACAGAACGAGAGGAAATGCTGCAGTGGAACCATTGTCTTCCACGCTCGTCTCCAAGGATAAGGAATGTGACACATGAATGCTCCCGCAGATAGATAAATAAAAGTGAGATAAAGCGTTCTAATGAAAGGATGAAGGCAATTATTTTTTTATTTTTTCCCCACCGGCAGAGTGAAGGTCTTGTTTGATTTAATGTATGTCCGACAAATGAAATGGGTTTAACATGGAGGATTGAAGAGGAGAGAGAGGACAGGGAGATTCTACTGCTCCATCTTTGTCTGCAGTTAACTGTCTTTGTCTGTCTTCACTACACCACACCCAAACACACACACGCACACCGACACACACACACAGGCACCATACTGTATATTTTCTCATACACCACATTACGCTTCATGTATTCCACTGTGACCTCTACCAGTGCTGACAGTGGATTTCACCCACAAGAGAAGATACTGACTTTTTTTCCCCTCCCGCCTCAAGGTGGTGACACATACGAGCCAGTTACTGGGATATAACGCAGCCGCAAACACAGCTTGGCTGACACCGGGCCTCTGCATGTGCTCCCCGAGCTTATCACCTCCATCTGATGAATGGGCTAGATTGGATTGGGAGGCAGGCGAGGGGAGAGAAGGGGGCAGGGGGAAACCAGCCCAGGCACCATGCAGCTTAATTCTCCCATGCCTGCGCCAAAGATTATCTGCCATGATTTTCCAACATAAAATAAAGATAGATAAATAAAACCCAGAACCATACTGAATGAATAACAATGAAAAACCATAAAGGCTTCTGGGTGTCTCCAAGTAATTTATTCACCATTTACCAGAACACCTGGAGCGAGAACAATTCAATGGAATTGAGGGATGAAAAAGAAATTGAACATTATGTTGTAGTTGATGGGTATAAAATTACATCTGCCATTAACTCTAAGGATAATACTACCATAGTAATCAAATGATGCCTCATCAATATTGATGATTATGTGGTGGAGGAAAGGCGGCAGCGTGTTCCGATTCCGTGGTGCAAGTTTGAGCCTAGCATTAATACTCTGACTGGTATTTGTTTGCGTGGAGTTACATCAGAGCTCGGGGGGCGTCGGTGCTTCCAAAACTGATGTTTTTTTCAGGGAAAGCCACCTGCTCACATCTGCACATAAATCTGTCCTGGAAGCAGGGTGAACTGTAATGATGCTAATTGTGGAGGTAAACATATGCACTCCGAAAAAGTCTGCCTATGTGGAATTAATGCTGTTAGAGTGCTTATTCAAGGCAATCCACCGGCCTCTTCAATAAAACAGGTTTCAATCATTGGCCTCATTGAAAATTATGTAATCGTTAAGTGGGATTTGAGGATGGATGGATGGATGGATGGATGGATGGATGGATGGATGCATGGACTGGACCATCATCACTATATTGCTAACTCGCTTGAATAGAAAGTCCAAGGTTTTTCAGCCCACTATTGCGAAATGTACATTGTTGATGCATTCAAATGTAGCAGATGCCGCACATGTTACTGCATAAATTATGTAAGTCAACCTTCACTTCACATACTTGAGTACTCTTTCTGCTGATACATATTTACTTTTACTTAAGTAGATTTTTTAAGGCGACCTTTTAGTTATAATGGAGCAGCTTTGCATTGTGGTCCGTTTAATTAAGTAATAGGATTCGGGAGACTAATGTCTTTTACTGGTGAATACTCATCAGTATCATTTAAGTGAAACAACAGCGCCAAACTTAAACAAAGACAAAAAGATCACAAATAAAGCAGAGAAAGAATCACACCTTCATCTTCCCGCCACCTCACCGTTCCCTCCTTTCTCTATCAGCAAAAACGCCAGTTCAAACTGAGTAATACTGTCAGCAGGGAGATGACAAACTGCACAGCAGAGGGCTGCAGAACATGATGATAGCTAACACATTCACGCCGTGACAGATGGATCAGTGCTAACCAGCGGATACCATTAAACTGAACCTTGTGGTGTTGAGTGGAGTAGCTAGCACGGTGAACAGGACATCTCCAACACTACTCATAGAGGAAAGTGCTGTCAGCTGGATCTTTAATGACCACTTACAGGAGAGGGATGGGCAGAGTCCGGCTTGCTTCCCCCCCCAATCCCCCAACCTCCAGCAGGAGTTATACGACGGTGGGGCCAATCTTGGCTAGTTGCCCTGCCGTCACAGACTCTGAATCCGCTTTGCGAGTACCGCGTCTTGCCAGAAGGAATGGCGAAGGCTGGGTCTAATGTCTGGAGGCTGGGTAGGGCCGGGAACAGCGCTGAGTTATACTCTAGAGTAGCACCGGCTAATGGAGGCAGGTCACTTGGACATCTGTTTCTGCCCGGCAGATGAGACGGAGACAGAGGAAGAGCGGGAGATTAGCAATAAGAAGCAGGCGGGTATGAAATACTTTGTTGCATATAAACTAGCGAGCAGTCACCTTACATTATCTTACACTGACACACACACATTCACATCTCCGATTGGCATATTCTCTTACAAACCACTTTGGAATACAAACTACTTCATGCAAATTGGGAGCACAGAGTTCAGTGCCACACATTCTACAGCATCCCGCCATTAGCATCTAGCAACCAATCTGTGTCACGCTGACAGACCGTATCTTCCTCTCTGCCCTCGCTGAAACCAGCCGAATGTCACAGCGCCACGCATTACTGACGCCAAGATGGATGCGGCGGCGTCAGCATCACACCGACTGCAGCTCAATGACTCTGCTAACCTTTTACATCATACCGGGCCTGCAGCTAGTCAACACAGTTCTTATCTCTGCAAACCCTGTTGAGCTGATAACTAGAACCCTTATAACCTTTTTGCACACACACACAGACAGACAGACACACACACACACACACACACACACACACACACACACACACACACACACACACAGACACACACACACTGTACACCCCAGGGAAGCACTTGATATTTATGGACTCTGTTATCTAAATGAGCAGCCAAGCAGGTGTTTAGCAAACGCTGGTGTGTGTCCGTCCGCCCGTCACAGCGATGGACTTGGACAGTTGTAATCTGATTAGGATCAAATTAGACAGGACCTTGGCCATGAGGTGGTGCTGTTTTGTAATTGAACTTTTGAACCGTGAATCATATAATCAGAATCTTGGGTCCATCCACATCCATTCATACAGGCCACGTCCGTTTATACCAACAAGATCTTCCACCATTTTCCCTGTAGTGTACTTGAAGAATGTGTGTCCTGATGGATAAAAGCATTCGACAAAAAGTGCTCCTATCTCATGAATGGATTAGTCTATTGTAACCAAAAAGCGAGCACTTTTGCACCCACTTCTTCTGCAAAAACAGAAAAAAATGAAACACGGCCTGATGTTTCTTTTACTAAAAACTCTGCCACAAAATACGCAAAACTTGTGGCACGGGTGCAGCATCTCTCCGGGTGCCTTTCTAGTTTTTGTAATCCCACTTATTTGACATCACCTTTTGTAAACGGAAGCATGCCAACATCCAGCGAGATGAAGGGGGCAGTCGGAAAGGGAAATAAAACAGGATTTCCAGCGAGAGCATGTAGAAGCTGTGATCCATAGTAACCTAGTTAGTGAATGACTCCATGAGGGAGTGATGTTGCAGTGACACTGACAGATTTGTTCTTTGGTGTCTTCCAACACATGAAGACGCACACAAACGCAGACGCACGCACACACAGACGGAGTTTGACAGACAGCCAGAGACCCTGTATTCTGGGAAAAGGCAGACGGGAGGGAGATGAAACCGCAAAGAATCCCTCTGGAGCGACGTGATCGACTGATCTAAAACAGCACTTTGAGGCTCATACACATATATCTGACACGACTGACATTCATGTTGGTTATATGAGCGGCACGTATGGGAATAGCAGAAATAAGACTCCCTTCATGTGAGACGCTGTCGAAAAGCAATGCACATGAAGGCACATCGCAATCACGCAGTCACTTTGGTGGATATATGGAGGCAGACAGTGATTATGTCGTGTTTGGATATATAACAGATGGATGGAAAGGCGTAAATGAAGTCTCTGACCTTTTTAACTGTCCTTCAGGTCTCACGAGCCAGTGAGTTGACTATTCTGAATTGCATCATCCAGGCCTTTATGTTACATCACATTTCACAGTTTAGGATTTCACCGCCACCTCATTTTGTTTCCCCTGCTGCGAGAAACAGTAGAAGAGAAAGGAGGAGAAAAAACCCAGCTCCCCGCCCCCTCAAAGATAAGGGAGTTGAATGTAATGAAAGACTGGTAAATTGACTTTTATTACGCTTTGTGAAGCGTCGTTCCCATTCTGGACTTTGAGGATATTCACGGGTTATCACGGGTCTAAGCCAGAACAGGTCGAGGGGGGGGGGGGGGGGGGGGGGCAAAAAGAGAGGGGATAGACCTGATCCAGACCCTGTATCTCTGAGTTAAGGCGCGTAGGCCCGGCCTTTTACCTCGGGCCACAGGGTGCAAAGCCTGCAGGGTCAGATACCTTTTAAATGGCAAAGCCCTCACTGGAAGGAAAATTCCTTCACAAAGCCACATTCCCTCGAGGAGGATAATGCTTTAGAGTGCTTTACCCGCCGTGTCACCGACTACATCTCCATCTGATGACTAACACCAGGGGACAAGCTGGTTTAAGAGGCGGCCGTGATTTGCCTGCTCCCAACTATTGTGCACTGCATTCAAGCACACAAATGGAGATGTGAAGCCTCGCTCTCAGGTTGGGTCACTTCTTTTCTACAAAGCTGTGATATTCTATATGAAGCTTTCCACTTTTTTTTGCAGACAGGTAAAAAATTCTAACAGTCGCTATTGAACAAGCCTGCGGAGTGTGAATTTTACTACACATCCATAAAATGTTCACTTGGGGTCTACACAAATGAGTCTGTCTCTGGGGGAGTTGATTGGCTAGAGATTGCAGTGGCAAGGGTTCCCACTGTGGGACGAATGTACAATGGGGCCCCGAGGGGCCTGTTGGAGATGGGTGTTTAGCTTCCAAGTGGCCCCCTGTGGTAACTCTATCTCAGGGGTGGCAGGGGGCCCACAGCTGGGTCTAAGTGGAGGTGTGTGAGTCAGTGTTCCTCCCCTCAGGCTGTACCACCTCCCCGAGCTGGGAAATAGAATTGGTGACTGATGGGTTTGGTTCGTTTCCCGCTTCCACACTTTGCTGGATACGAGCACTTTGTGTCACATGATTGAGATAACCTTGAGGAGGAATGTGACAGATAAAGTAACGGCAAGGTGGGAATTTTAGCGCTCAGTGGGGAGACCTTTATAATCATAACACAAGCTTCTCTCTGCAGCATAAACTACTGTACACATCAGTGCATTTTTTACCCCAGATTATATAACAGGGAACAGAATTTCAGATTACTAAATGTATTACATAAAGATAAACCTCCTACACAGCAGCTTGAACCTTTATGTCACTGTCTGATTCTTATTTTTTTACGAGGAGATGTCACACTGTACTGTTCACATTACTGTGCTGCGTCTATAATACGCTTCAAATAATTGCAGCTGCCTTAACTTTTGTTGGGTTTTTTTTAAGATCAAACATTTTTCTCTGCTTTATTTGTGTGCATCAGTCAAACAGGGATTTCATTAAGACCAGTTAAGTTAACTGCCGGTTATGATTCACACTGCAGTGGAGTATAAATAAGAGCAAATCCGCCATGTATTAACAAAACCAAGAAACTAGGAAAACAGCTCTAAAAGCTTGAATATTGCATTAGTTATGTCAAGATCCTTCTTCCCTGGGAAATTAAAACATCTGAAATGCATCCAAATGTTTGCCTTCATTTGATGATTGGACTGTTTGAACTCATTTTCCTCCTCAATAGCATCATACTTAGCAGCCACACTTAACCGCATCGCGTGCTGCTGGCGTTCCATCAACAGTGCCAAAGCCCATGATATGATTAATGCACAAGGATCAATAAAAGGAAAATGTGTTTATGCTGTCATACACAAATACTAACATGAGTCGTTCCAAAAGGAAGTCATGCAACGTGGTGAGAGAGAGAGAAAGGGAGAAAGAGCAGGAGAGGAACTGAGAGAATTATTTACTTGCAAACACATTTTCAGGTTTAATCAAATATGTGAGAATTAGTGCGATCCACCAAATATAACAGACTGTTCATCACTTTAGTTACATGCTGGCTGAAAGACAGAAACTTTTGGCGGCTCAGAATGCCTTTGGGTGGTCAAATTTTATGATCCATTTCTCATTTCCCAGTTCAAGGTAACTGAATCCCAAAACTCCACAAACACACTCGAGCACACAAACATTTTTCCGGCGCCCCTCTGTGCATAAACTGGTCATCCTGGCCTGTAACTGTAAACCCATCTGGATACTGCAGGACCCTCGCCTTTGTGTAAAATATCGGATGTGTAGCGGTTTTGGATTGGAACATATTACTGCTTCACATTGTAAAGGACCATGTGAATATTACACTTACTGCCGAATGTTCCATTGAGCGATGTCTTCCAATCTGGACAAATCTAATCCACAGCACACACATAGCACAACCAAAGTACCCGGTATAGCCCACTTCTCACCCCATTACCATGAATGTAACTCTCAGACGGTCCCTTACGACCAACAGCCATTTAGAAACAACCAATCAGAGCTCCAAAACACCCCGAACAATTTGCGGCTTGATGGGGATGTTTTGTCAACAATCGACAAACCAAAAGTAGCGAGAAAGCTAAATATGGATCCTTTAAGCAGAAGGAGAGCAGTTTTACCGGTTAATCTTGTTTGGATGAGCAGACACACAAATCTTCAGTGGGTATTTACACTCTTATGAGGACTAAGCCTGGAGAACCCTATATGAGCATTCAATGAGTAATCACAAAAGCAACAACACAATCTATAGCCGCTGTTTCCCAGTCACAGTTGATAGGATGCAGGCGGCACTGCACGCCTATCACCCATCACAACAAACATCCTTTGACATTAGTGCTAAACTAATGCTTCATCAGGCACTTGATCCCAGCAGGAGAATGAAACGTTCACTGATGCACTTTGACATTGTTGCACACGAGCATCACGTTCCATCTCCAGCTCACAGTGCCGTGTGTGACCTCATAAATATCACAGACTCACAGTGAGTTCCCATCATGGCTGTGTAGATGCTGTGATCAAGTCAAGTCACTCTATTCTAAACGCAATGTATGTGTGGAATAACAATAATGTAATACCAGTGACATCACACACTACATAACACTACACATAGTAAACAAACAACGTAGTTATTGTGTTGTTGTTCATTGTGGTCTGCAGTGGAAGTTCGGGAAATCCTGCTAAATCCGCTACATCCTCTCACATCTGTGAATCAATCTAAAGTAGAGTCGGATGAAGATAACAAGGTTGCCACATCCTTCCATCTTTGTCATCTTCCAATTTCTCTCTGTCTTTACTCGATCTTTTTCCTTCACTCGCTTTATCTCGTCATCTGTCTTTTTGTCAGATTTTGCCCTCTCTTTCAATGCTGGAGACGCGTTAAGTCATTCCACTACCGCCGCTGTGCAGTGAGCGATGTCGCCTTAAGCCCTGAAACATCAGAAGAGTAAGAAGGCGGGACAATAAAAGAGAATCTCTCTCTTAGGAGGGTTCCAAAGGTTCTCAGCCACTGCCCACAGACATCTGTTAACATCATTTTTCATTGTTGAAAACACCCCCTTACAAGAAGTCCAACTTTTTTAAAACACATAAGTGATAAACAGTCCAACTTCACTTTTCTAAGGCAGTGGCTGAAAAAAGCAACAGACGTCCTTTTCAACTTCAGCAGACTCCACTTTTATATTGAACCGCGCTTGAACGGTGTTACTAAATAAGAAGGATGGTAAAGGATTGAGGTCATTCTGTTGATGACGCACAAGGGTCCTCTTAATGCTATAATTTAACCTTGCTGCAGAGGAGCAGAAGTGCTCGCTCTCTTTGTCCATGATGAAAAGTGATTAGGTGATGCGACGCCTTTGCCATTCCTTAATGCAAATCTTCCATTCAGGCCAATTAGCTTTTCTTCCAGAGTGCACGCCTCCTATTCACGCTGTCAGTCCGAACGGCTTCACCCTTCACAACCTGTTTGTACTACAGGCTCAGTAGTGAAAGCACCTCTTTCTATTCTGATTAATGGCTGCCAGAGAAGCATGAAAGACACCGAAATGATGATAAGTGCCTTTCTGAATTCTGAGATTAAAATGGTGGCAGTGGCAGTGACACAAAGGATCACCGGGGCTATTCAAGTTCGAAGGTTGTTTAAGGTGCGTGTTGAATAGAATAGGCATGTTTATGATTTGTTTTCTACAGAATAAGATATAGTCACTGCAGAGAAACCTTCAACAGTTAGATTCAATTAAATGGGGATTTCAGCATTCAGCTTTAAAATAATCCAACTCAAAATACTGCTGTTGTTTGTCTACAGTATGTTTGCTCCATTTAATTTTCATTTCATCACAGTAGGAATTTCCTTGACAGCAGAGCTACACTGGGTGTTTTGTACACGCTTGTAACTGGTGTCTTTCCTCAAAGCTGGTGTTCCTATCACGGAAGCTTTTTCCTGGCTATGACCTTGTCAGGGCCCTGTCTGTCTGTCAGCTAGCTGCGCTAAAAAGGCTAAAGCAATCTGGCAGCCTCCCCCGGATGAAAGGAAGGGTGAGGGGAGGAACATGTAGAGGAGCGGTGGGGGAGATGTGACCTTTCTACTCGCAGAGAATTGTTTTTGGGTAAACAGCCTCTCAGAGTGGAGCCACGTGACCGGCTGGCATACAGTGTAATCATCCCTCCATCAATCAATCCCAGGGGAGAGTTTTCACTTTCACTTTTTTTACTTCAATGTCAGTTTTCCATAATTTTTCACATATTCTGACGCGTATCCGTCTCCAGATTTAGTTTTAAATGATCACATTTAGGTTATTGTGCCTGACTTTCGACTTTCATCCTTGTAATTCATTGTGTTCCCCATCTATTGAGGTTCACTTGTGACGTACAAACGGTTTCGAACACATACATGTGTACTCATTCCTTTGTACTTCAGGTTCCCGGCCACATTGGCCTTGGCTTTCAAAAGAGAGAACTGTGAAGAAGATTGAATAGAAGCTTGAAAGCAGAGGATATAAGGTCCCCGGGCTAATCCCTCTCTTTATTTATTCAAGTCTTTGTAGGTAAGTTGTGGCTTCATTCATTTACAGCCTCTCCAGAGTATGGTGCCGCGTCCCTTTTGAGCTCAGCACAGTGCATACTGATGCTGCTCAGGCTTATCAAGGTCAGCTCATCAGCACAGGCGGCTAATGCCACAGCTTTTCTGATGTAAATGCAAGTCTTTAAAAAACGCGCCGGGGTCTCCGCGTGCGAGTGGTGGTGTGTGTGTGTGTGTGTGTGTGAGGGGGGGTAATGATGAAGCCCCAGAGAGGTCACCTATATGCACGGCACTGTGATGACTTTATTGAGACGCTCGTGGAGACAAAAACACACAATCCATCTCCCGCTCCATCTCCCTCTCCCTCGCTCTCTCTCTCTTTCCCATACACACGCACAGGGCGGGCACTCCCTCAACCAGAAAGGAGACTGAGATTGGAAATAAAGACCATCCTCTGTGTCTGAGGACTGTGAATGGGAGCAGTAATGTTTTCAATTTGAGCCCTGAGAGCAATAATGGAGCTCATTCTACACCACCTAGATACTGTAGTGCTGTTTCGCCTTAAAGCCTTAGGATTCTATCATCCCTCACCCTCTCAATTCCTCCTTCCTTTTCGTCTGTGCGCGTTCATGAAGGGATTAATTTTGTGGGGATGAGAAAAACGGGGACGTGTCGAAGAAGAAAACACGAACCGGACGTATTTGGAATTGTGGAGAGAGAGGAGCAAAAGGGCTAAATGGATGAAGAGGTGAGGGCCAGACGAGTGGGCCCGTGTTTGAACAGTGGGCCCTGGAATTTGAATGCCACGTGCTCAAAGGGGGCTTCACTTATTCACACAGAGGAAGGATTCAATTTCCAGAAGAGAAATTGAGTCTCGGGGCAAACATCCCTGCCTTTGTTAGCATTTACACGGGGAGAAGCGGCTCATTCTCACTCCGCTGGAAGAGAAAGGGTAAATTCATTTGTGTCGTGAAATATAATCTGGGGTATTGTTTGAGCCACCGAGCCTCCACAAGTATCCTTTAAAAGACTTTTAAACACACGCTGGGGAAATAAGGCTGCCGGATATAACTGCTGAGCCAAAGGCAATTGTGAGATATTCAGATCCGGAAAAAAAGTGATTACCTTTGTTGACTTGAATACATGTCCGCGCTCTAACAACGCATTCATAAAGCACGGCGGGGCGAAGCAAAGGGATCGTAATAGGATGAGCCACGTTGGGGAGAGGTTTCGACGCAAAGATCCCAGAGGAAAGGAAGAAGAGAGGGGAAGAGAGGAAGGACACTCTCTCTGTGAAACACCTGCCCTCCCTCCGCCTGATGAAAGTCTGCGCGAACAGAGAAGCCCTGGTATTCCACCTGACCTTTAAAGGAACGGATCTAAAAAGACAAGAGTGTGAAAAAGAGTGTGAGGAGGAGGAAAAAAACTAAAGCGAGACAAAGGGCAAAACTTCAGAGAAACGAATTGACAACGGCGGCCTCCCTCCTCAAGGAGCTGTTCACTCGGCGCGTCTCAATTTCCTGCTCCGTCTATCAGAAACAAAAGCCCGAGCTGGTGTCGACAGGTTTAACGCGTCATGCTTTTCACTCCTTGCCCATTATGTCCATTTCTCGCCAAACAAAGAGGCATGAAGGCATCATTACGATTTCTGTTTGTGTGCCTTCATGCCCATCACGCCACTTGTCTGTATCCCTGCTTGCCTATCATTGTGTCACCAACATGTTAATCCCTTTGCTTGCTTGGCTGTAAAAAGCCAGCACGCTTCACGCACAACATGGGATTCCTGCCCAAACAAACACACACACACACAGAACCTGTACACACACAAACACACACACATACACACATCACTTTACCGACACCATTTGAGCTCTCCGTGTGAATCTGTATGTATAAACCTCCCTGCATTCCTTTAATAACACATCAGATAGTCGCCGCATGCGTCTGCTTTGTTAGGATCAAAACAGTCTCATCATCATAACGCTGCAGATCCTTGAAGCGGAGATGATTCAGCGCTTCAGAGGCCTTTCAGGTACGACCTCTCCAATAATCTGATCAGAGAGAAAACCTGGAATGGGTCAGGTGACATCGACGTCCTTTCACAAGTTCTTCCTGTGTGTCCTTTATTTATGCCCACGACCCAACATGTGCACTTAGCAGCAGAGGGCCTCCTGCTTTTAATAGCATGTGGATATTGGGAAGATATTGAGCTTAAATTTTCATTGGATGGCTGATCTTAAGCAGCCATCAGTCACCGGGCTGTGACTGACACATAAGGTGCAGCCTGATTGGACCACAAGGACACAGCCAGAGTGACCCAGCCTGCAGAGAAAGGACACGCAATGGAGGTGCGAGTCCAAAAAACAAGGAATAGTTTCTGATACCGGGTAAAATTCTTTAATTTATTTAATACTGCAAAGTCATTTCATATTTACTTATTAGAGTTACGGCTCTTACTAGATGGTGGCAGGTTTTAATGGAGAGATGGACAGAACGCCCCGATCCATTCCTGATCAAACTCAGGTTTCTGGCACAACAAATACTCAGAGGAGGGAAGCAGTCTGACATGTTTCAAGCTCAAGGCCTTCATTAGTGATACCAGCCTAATGTATAACTGATGAAGGCCTTGAGCTAAAACTTGTCAGTTTGTCTACACGAAGGTGTTTATACACCGAGCGCAGGTGAGATCGCCGCCCCCCTCAACAAAACTGGAAGTCTCGTTCTTGCTTTACTGCGAGCTGCCTTCATGTCTTTAACTAGAAATATGGAGAGCTGCTTTAGATTCCTGGTAAATGCATGAATTCTGCACGACATCACTCTTTTTGCTAATGTACAGCTACACAAATGTCTCAATTACTTTACATTTTGGAACGGAGGCCATAGTTTGAAAGAAACATGCACCAAGTACCCACATAATGAAGGGAAATCAATAAAAATGTGATTGGACAGGTCAGAAGGGAATCCTTAGCTTTGATATCTAAAATGGGAATTGAAAAAAACGATATGACCGTGTATGTATGTTTATTAAGTCCATCGTTCTCTTATCACTTGAATTTCCTCCGTTTCTCTCTCTCTCCCTCTCTCTCCCACTCCTGTGCTATGTCTCTCTACCTTGTCCTATCTGTACCAAAGGTGAAACGCACCAAAATAACACCTGCCAACATGATTAACTTAATGAACATATGCGAAAGAGGGAAGAGCTTCTTTGTATTGACATTTTAGTGATGTGCAACACATACGGAGCTACACTGCACATTTGCTTTCATCATGCATGTTCACACCGATGAAAATCTTATTTACCCCGACTTGACAGGTCCAGGAACCATCGCGCAGAATGATGGCAGCTGGTTGTGCCTGCGGAGGATAAAGGTGATTTACGCAAAAAAAAAAAGCCAAACAGATGCATCTCCTAAGTGCTAAAGAGGGGAGCGGTAATGAAAGCTCGTGTTCATTTAAGCCTCCTGTCTTCTCTCTCCAGTAGAGGACAGCTTCATCAGGTTTTTGTTTTTTTTGGGTCCAGAAACAGGATGTGTGTGTGCCAGGCGGCGCGGTGATGGCCGGCAGGTTTATCTAAGCTGACAGAGATGAATCTCTCAGCAGAGGGCCGGGGCCTGTTCAGCCGTCCTGCTGAGGCCGGCGCCACACAGGGCCTGACATTAAATTATTTCAGGAGGTAATTAGTCTTCTGTTTTTCCAGCACGATGCCAAATTTCCCTCATGCTCTCATGCGCTCACCCATGTCACCCCTGTCAGGTAGGAAAGAGGTACAGATAAAGAGCCAGGAGGCATTCAAGAGATGCTTAACTTCAACAAAGGAGAAGAAGAAGAAGAAGGAGAAGTGAATAAAAGATGTAGGCTTTGGTATAAACGAACAGTTAACAGATCTGTTAATCATAACAATGAGCGCCGCTTCGTATCAAACGCTAAAAGAATCTAAATTATTATTCAGCATGAAAGAATCCTGTCGCCCACTTTCCTCCCCTCAGTTTCCACTTCGGTTAATGACGCCAAATGAGTTTTGGAGAAATGAGAAGACGAGCGCTGGCAGACTTGATGGGAACAGATATGACTTCAATAAGCCGACTCTCAGAGATAAGTGCTAGAGGTATGATCACAACTTAACCGAGGTGTCTACACAGACGGCCGGGCTCTCTTCTCACTCTGCAAACTCACATGGAATTGATGTCGATTTTCTCGTTCAAGAAAAGTACGATTGGGATGTCGCATTATGAATAATGTCGCCTTTATAGATTATATTATGCAAAGTCATGCAAATTAGATTCGCTGCCATCAAGAGAAAACAACCTTTAATTTTGTCCTTCTGCTTTTCTTGTGTTTGCCGTGAAACGCGGTTATGTGTGCTGCCGGCAAATGAAGAGTCACTTTCATGCCGCATTATCCTCTCATGTCGCTCGTCGATCAGGTGACGCACCCGTTACGTCCACGTCTCATCCCAGGATAAATAAACCCAGAGCTTTTCATCTTAACTTTGTTCCACATTGGATTCGACTCAGAACGTTCCACAATTGTTTCCAGAATTCTTCACTTGAGATCTTATGATTCATTTGGCTTCATGATGTTTTATTTGGATGAAGCTGTTGACGTGATGAAGGCTATATACGCTTCATACGTCTCCGTCTTCTCTCCACTGATGATAACACAGCGACATGCTAGTTTACAGTTACTTGGATCGGCCTGTGGCTCTGTTCGCTCATTCCTTGGGTCATTTGAGGGGTAAAGAGTAATTTACCATGAAAATCCAATTGCTTTAATCTAATTTCCTTTTGATATCGCTCACAATAGGCTTACAGGCACAAAGCGTTACCTTGCTGAAACAGTGTAAGTGCCTCCGGGGGACAATTACAGACCAGCTACAGGTACCTGACTCACACTCGCTGGTACATAACCAAACATCTTCTATCACTGAACTTAACAACTGAATGAGCGAAGGAATAATGACATAGGAGCGCTGATGTAAGAGGTGATTTATTCCATTGTAAGATTATTAAAATGAACGATCCGGCTTTGATGAACAATCTGCGTAATTGCAGTCAAAACAAAACAATTTCGCTTTAAATCCCCCATTTGATTGCAAATCGTGCACTCGAACGCCACAAACAGCCTTGACCCTTTGAGTAAATAAAAGCAGAACAAATTGAGAGCTAATTTCCAAGAACAGATAATCACCATTGTTATGAAACTTTAAAGTCATATTTGTTACTCTGCATTGCGTGTCACATCAATTAAACTTTGTTACTTTTTGTTTTTTAACCCAAGCATCTGTCTGATTGATATTAATGGTAATGCAGGGGAAAGAATTTGAATCTTATTCTCATATTAGAATTTGAAGAGACAGATTTCCATGTTCTACAGACTACAGAGAGAGAGAGAGCAGATGCACATGTGGTTCTGTGCGCATGCTTGCATATGTGAACGCCGTCCACGCGGCCAGAACGTGATCGCGTGCAGGCTGACAAGATGCTGCGATAGTCTATCATAAGGTGACAACCAACAGGCGTACACACATTCACAGCAATTTGGAGTTTCCAGTTCAGCTCACCAGCAAGGTTTATCTGGGCTGTGATAGGAACCCGCAACACCTGGAGGATTAATGAAGCCAATGAGCTGAAGTGGAATCTGGCCTTTAGAGGATGATGTCAACATGTAATGGAGGCAAACTACTGATCATCTTTGACTCCCTATTGGTGCACTTCAAATAAAACAACAATTCTGTCACTGGTTTTGGTCAACATGTCAATAACTCCTGTGCTCCAAACACAAAGTGATCAACAAGAAGGAAAACAAGCGCCAACACAATCGGCTCCACTCGTATCTATTTTGACCTATTTTTGTCGATCAAGACGCGGTCGGCGATAAAAAGTGGCAGTGCGTGACCAATGGATTTGGGGTAATTTCATGACCAGATGTGTGGGTGCAGCGGAGGTGCAGCGGTGTCGCCGTGGTGATCAGTGGGTGTGGTGTGAGCCGGTGTTAACCATGGCTAATGAAATCTGCTGCTCCTCTCAGCACTGTCTGAAAGCAGTTCTCCTTCTGACACGCCGCCGCGCGCTGACAGTTTTAATTTGGGGAGGCGCAGAGTCACCAAGCCTTATTTATTTATTTAACACCTCACATGTGTCACTAAGGGCAGATGGGCTTCTTTTGAATTCATCTGAGGTAATGAAAGTTCCCTCGCCATCTTTCCTTATTAAGAGATTAATGCACCAAAATGTTTATTTTATAAAGAAATTGATCACCTTGGAATAAGCAATCACATGTTGTCAGTGGGCCGATCATTCCGTGACCTTCATTCACTCAAATTAAATTATTCTGCTTATCATATGGCTACTTAACAATTAATTGCATAAATAAATAATTTTACGCAGTGCATTTATTTTAAATGAATTGAATAGTAATTATAGACTCCCACAGCGCAAAACAAGCCCGTTGCTCCTTCTCTGTGCTTGTGTGTTGCTAAGTAAACACTCGAACCTGATAGCTAGACAGTACGTAGCAGTAGCCTATTTAGAGTCAAAGTAAAATTGCCTGTTTCTGTTAATTTTGAAATGTGACATAGTAAATGTGTCTGCTATTACAGAGAGACGTACATTACTATTAAAGTAATCATATCTGACTTTATTTATTCACAGAAAAGAAGACCTGTGGTGTCCATTTTCTTTATTTCCTTGTATTTATTCCCGACTTGTTTTCCTTCTTTTTTAATCACACGACTTCATGTTTTTGTTTTCTACTCCCTTCTTGTCTTGTTTAATTGTTCTTACTGTGATATAAATTGCTGAAAATTGTTTATTAAACCTTGTTTCATGTCCTTTTTAAGACCTTTTGCTAATAGATAGCAGACTCAAACAACCTTTTACCAAGGTAGTTAGTCAGGTATTTTATTTTGACAGAACTTCTTCCCTAAATCTGGCCTGCTAAAAATAAATAGTTTTCTGCCTATTATTATCAAAATAACCCCAATTAATTACATCCACATGCTTTAGTCGTGATGAGCTGGTGTTTTTAGATACGACAACTTGGAACTTTGGTGTGCTGTTGGGATGTTATGTGATTATGAATAGGGGGTTATATGCCTTAGCCAAGTAAAACCCACACCTGCACTTAGATATGTTCTTAGTTCGGAGTGAGCAGAGGCACAAACATAATCCTGGGCACCAAAACTGCATTGTGCTACTGAATTTGTGTACACTCCCCTCTGGGATGTTCCCTTACACATTTCAGCACAATATTATCAGACGGGAGCAGGTGGGTAAAATTCCGCCCAAACCCAACAGTTCACAGACTCAAGGTCATTGTGTTTGCTCTGTTCTGGCATGTAAATGTTGCCCCGCGTGCGTCTGCTCCGTCTCCTCCTTTATCATGTGATCCTCTGTGGTTCCTCGCAGAGTTCAGCCGCAGCGCGACGCACGCAGAGGCAATGTGACCTACATATAAAGTCCATATGACCCTGAGGAGTGTGTCAGACACGGGGTCTCTTCCCTCTGGGTTAAGGGCTGTCCATGTGACAAGCGATGCCAAAGGGTCACGCGTCAAGCTGATTGCACATTGGATGTGTGAAAAACGGCGGGAAATGCAGCAATATCCTGTCCCAGTCAGATCCCAGGCAGAGGGATTTACAGAACCTTGTGTTTGCATGGTAAACTCACAGCGGGCCACCAAGCTTTAGTATCATTTATATATTTCATTTCACAGGTCCGTGACTCACTTCCAACAGGCACCGCGGATGACCTGCTTCGGCACGGAAACGGCACAGGCGTGTACTCGGACACACGTGTGAGCGGTTTATCATTCCTCAATGTCACTTTTAATGAATCTGAGATCACATCAAGTCATATCCGTCTCAAATCATAAACCTCAATAATAGGCTGGAATAGATTGTTCATGGTAGGAGGGCTACGGTCTGCCTGATATCAGCACTGTAATTGTTATATATTGGACAATACATTAGAATTATATGCTTCAACCTCTGCCTGCTAAAAATGTATGTGTGTTTGTCCTTATGTCAGGTGTCGTATACGGTCTATATATCAAACTAAGATGCGGCCAAAGAATCTGGCGGCCTATTAAAATAACACATTTCAGGTTTCTGTTGTTCAAAAACGATCACGTTCATGAATTGTGATATCGGCCCATTTATATACAATAATCGCCCATTTTGAAGGTGACGCGAAAAAGCCAGAACACGAGAAGCCAGATTACAATGAGTAACAACTCCATTACGTCCCTCGTCCTCTATCTCTTGTTTTCTCCCCTCTCTCTAATCTCATTTCACAGGGGACCACGGCGAGGAGGAAGGAAGTTTTCCCGCGGTATCACACAGGAGACTAGTCTTCCACAGGAGGAAAAATGAAGCGAATAAATAAAGAGAAAATCGAATTCCTTCAGCCGTTGCAGGAGCGCCAGGCAATGAATCAGCAGAATAAATTCTCTCCAGAGATAAACAAACATGATATTTCAGCTGGGAGCTACAGGACGGAAGGACTGCTGCCGCTCTCGTAAAGTTCAAAGCGCTCCGGACCGTAAAAAAGGAGCCGCCCTCTCAATCAGGAGAGCCCGTGGCAGAGGGTCCTTTACGGCAAAGGCGATGTGATGAAAACGCGTAGGAGAAACCTTCCGCACACATGCCCCGAAGCAGGACTTTAACGCCGCAGATATATAGCCTCATATAGGAAACCATTAAAGGGGGATTTTGGACCACGAGTGCCACCGCTACACTGTAAACACACTCCTAGGTGTGATTTACACGAGTATGTGCCACGGCGTATATGCATGTTGGAATTATTAAACGTGAGGCTCCTGCAGCCTTCAGCAGCGCAAGAAGTCGGATTTTCCATCGCAATCACGGTCGTCAAAATGACACCAACGGATTAGACGGAGCGGCACGTGGTAAACAGCACGGAGACGAACCAGCATAACGTCCTCGTGAGAGACTTGTTGGAGACGTTAGACAATGGCGGATTCCCTCATAGGAGCTACCACAGCAGGTATGTTGTGTGTATGAGTTGTGTAAATTTCAATCATCTTTATGGGACTTGAGTTGGATAAGAGTAGTCGTTCCTAGTTTAATTCCGAACTTCTGGTCCAGAAGCTGCAAAAAAAAAAAAACACGCCTGGTTCTTCATCATTCTTTTTGGGCTGGATTTCGGCTCCCAGGCAAAATCTGAGTGAGGCACGTCCGAGCCTGGGCTGGGATCCTCATAATTGGTCAGCAATGTGATTCCAGAGGCTCTGGGGGAGAAATCTAGAGCGTGATGTGACTGATGATGGTTGCAAAGACGCCGGGATGCTTCCTGCGTGTGGTCCATCCCTTTCCTGTGTCAATTCTCGTCTGATAAAACGTGATTTGTCAGGGGGGAGAACAAGCGAATAAGCGACCTTGCCGAGCTTCTACTGGCAGTTTTGATTTTCGAATTGGGTTATTGATGAGCGAACGGCCTTGAGTCAATTTCAAGAACGCACAGACACAAGAAATAGGTCAAGTTAAGGCCTCTTTGTTCATCTTTGTGAGTAGTCGTTATCATGGAAACCATTTGTGGTTTCCATGATAACAAGGAAACAATGACAGCCAGAGTCAACATTCATACCGCTGACTTTAAAGGTCAGAGTCTTTCTCACACCATCGCAGAGAAGCACATGTGAAGGTGTGTGTGTGGGGAAAAAATCGTTAGGGAATTCTTGGAAAACAAATGTGTCTGTTTATGTGTCATTCAAATTCATAAGGCGTCGCATACCGCAACAAAATCAGCCTGAACTCCAGAGAAAATATTTAGAAACAGCTTCTTTTTTTGGTATTCTTTTAGCCAAAGATGTCTGCGTCTTGCTCTTGGCTGACATTTGGGCTCTGCCTCATTTATTGGACAGTTTCCCAACACACAGATCTCTTGCCTTGACAGGTTTAAATGGTTTCCATAACACGGAGACACATTACTTTGGCACACAGAGAGTGTTTTGGAAGAACAGCATGGTGAACTGCAGAGCTGCTACTTTCTCTTGTCTTGCTTCAAGGAAACAACACATAATTGGTCTCAGCACATGTACTGTTAGAGCTGGATAACACTTGTATTGGGATGTCAGCTATCTTTAAAGATAAATGGATTCCTCTGGAAATAAAAAGGGCAGACCGTGTGGTTTGATTTCTCTCTGTGTAATTACAACGTTGACATTTTATAAAGCAGAATAACGTGTAGGACCAAAATGGGCAGTTAAAACAGCTTGTTAAGTGTCGGTGTTAACTGTCATTTCAGCTGTTGTTTTGCACGTTTCCACTCTCCGCCGTGGAGCCCCTGACAGACGAAGATTTCATCCCAGCAGAGCATCTTGCCTGGGGATCGATAAGAGCAACCAACATTGTGAATGACTGAGCCATCATCCTTCACTATTTATAGCGTGTGATGATCCGTGAACCGTGAAATTAATAAATAGCATGCTCAGTAATTGCCTGGAAACCAAGTGCTGTGGCAAAGTGAGGTATAAAATCAGTGCCATCAGATGGGGCTTCTAATAAGTTGTCACAAAATTGTCAATGACCTTCAAGCAATTAAAACAGTGGAGGAAGTAAGTGTGTCTGTGTGTGTGCGTGTGTGTGTGTGTGCGTGTGAGGCAGCGAAAGAGCCGGGGGGGTGGCGGCGGTGGTGGATAAAGGGAGAATAAGGAGGAGGGGTTAAGAGCAGTTGAATTGATGGGAGTACAGGAGGACTCTATTAGGACAGGAGGATCTTCATTAAAAGGTACTGACTGGGAGACGAGGGAGCTCCGGAGAGCAGGAGGTCTGCCAGCGTCAGGGTTTAAGAAATCTTCAGCTTAATCTGACGACGGCGACACTGAGGGGGCTTACTGAATCAAAACCCGTTCCACTCAAACACACGTCAGGGGGGCCGCAGGGGAGAAGGAGTTAGTTCTGCCAGCGTCGGCGGTGCTTCTTCACTTTACTTCTATACGGCGGAAAAATGAACTAAAATGAACTAGTCTGATTTTACTTGAGCATATTATCAGCAAATAGACATGATCTCAGCGCCAGGAGTGCAGCGTTTAGGTTCACACTACACTAACAACGAGGACACGTGTCCCTGACCACCTCTAAATGTGATTTGGGTGAGCAGATTCCTAAATGCCTCTGGGATGCGTTCAAGACCGCATCTTCTCGCCGTCTGGCTGTAATTAGATCACCTGAGACAGATTTCAATGCCGCTCCTGAACGAGGCAGTGCTGCCATGACTTTGAGACAAAGCTGAGAAATAATAGGCTGCAGCAAACATGCAGTGAAGCAACAAAGATTCACATTCATCCCAATTGCTGGAAAGTTTAACACTCTGTAAACAATTGAAATGGTGGAATTTTGTAAGGAACCTCCAAAAAAAACAGGCACAGGCTCGCACTCCACATTTTCCTTTGTCCAATTTGAGATGTGAGGAAGTGATGCAAGGAAAGGACGTGACAACAATGGAATAGAGGAAGCGCGTGTGTGAAATCCGATGTCCTCATGAGTCAAGTGTCATCTGAAGAAACATCAATGGCTGACGACGACGGCGGCACAGCTGGATGTGCCGCCACTGTGCTGCTTCAAAGCCTCCGTTGTTGCCTTGGATGTGCACAAACACTGTGATGTTACGGCCAAACGACACACAGCGTTCATATTTTCATTGACACGTTACCAAAACACACAGGCTGCTGTTGCCTGTCCTCATCTTTCCTTTCACCTCCCGGGAGAATAACTGAAGCAGTTTGTCTGGGGGAAACATAAATGGAGGTCCAGAGCGCTTTCTGGGTCAGGCGGCAATTGAGGAGCAAGGACAGATGGAATAAGAGCACCAGGATCAAAAATGGGCCTCGAATCTGGATTATTACAGCGACAGACGGTGGCACGTAAGGTGAAGCTACAGCGACAAGAGGATGTGCTGATATTCTTAGACCCGTAAGAACATCAGCATTCTGACCTGCGTGTCATAAACATTCTCATGCATACAAATGACTTCCGCTGGCCATCGTCAAAGCCCTCGACCCACCACGCAATCTCAATCTGCAGTCCCCGCCTGCATCCAGGCGGCCGTCTGAGCCGATGTGGTAATCAGTGACGGCGGCGCTGCATCTGCAACAAGTGCACTAATCCTCCTCCTCCACTTAAGAATGTGGGGCGCAGACCTCTTGAGATGCTTCAGAAAGCAGTGACTTTGTCTAATCATCTCTGCCTCCATTGGATCCATCGCATAGCATTTTGTTTACCACTGTAATTAACCGTCTCTTTGTGCGTGTTGGTTGTTTAAGATCTAAAGCTTGCAAACACAGACGCTGCGTGAGATATGGAACGTTTTCTTAAAAATAGGCCATTCAATAGGTACACATGTACAATTTAAAGTAATATATTGGAGCATTCTGCGGCGTACAATAATGTAGATTTGTGTCCGCAAAATGTTGATTAAACTCCACGGGAGGCCTGCAGTTTGTGGTGATTTCGATTGCATTCAGTAGGTGGTCAGAATATAAGCTACAGTAGGTAAAGTCATATATTTATAAAAATACAGGTGTTTAAAGGAGAACGTTGCTAAGGGAGCAGAAATAACACCATGGAGACTGCAGCTGTGTTTACATCCAAGCGAATTGTTAAAATGTCACACAAAGAAAGTGCAAATTAGAGCTGGATTCCATCAGCCACGTACAAGCCGGTGAAACTCTGGGAACGCCAGAAATGCAACAATATTGGTAACAAAATACGAGAGTCTCCTTTCTGCCGTGTCACGCCTCTTCAAAATTGTCCTTTTTCCGGTTTGTTTAATAGCTTTGCTCAACAATAGTGGCCATTAGTTCACGATAAACTCTCCCATTTGCTCCAATTCTAGGTCTGATTATGACAGTAATCAACGGTTTTGCATATTTTACCACATACAATTTGTTTGAACAGAAACGTGTCCAACAATCGTTAAACACGCACTTAAGGCAATTTCTTTATTATGCAATGTCACCATCCAGCCTTTTGGCTTTGTCACACAGCCAATGTCGGCCGGTAGAGCAAAGCCTTCCGCACGGAACGAACAGGCGACCTGGCACTCATTAATTAGTCAGCCACTCTACCTGTGGGCCAACCTGCCAACACTCTGACGTGATTGATAGAACAAGAACAAAAGGAACTAGACTGTGATTACTGATGAGAATTATAAATACATTTCAATTAATAAAGATGTGGTCCTTAATGGTTTCCTCCAGGTAGTGCAGGTGTTCGAGTGGGTTTTGGACGGAGAGGCGAGAGCGGCTGAACACAGAAACACCAATCTCCGCCGCTACTCTCTGTGAATCAACAGAGGGAGGAAGAGAGAAATTGAGAGGTGGGATTAAAGCAAGCGAGGGCGAATGGAAAGACACAGAAGAGGATGGATATCGCCCGCCGCTCTTTAATAATCAGGGGCGGCAGAGGTCCTCGGAGCAGACATGAGCAGCCCAGTGGACGCTAGAGGGAGGGCATTGAGGTCACACTCACGAGGAGGGGGCGATGGAGGACGGGGGGAGGAAGACATACAGCGTCGCACCCACGGGAGATTGATGCGTTTCCCAGCAATCTACAAGCCCGTAAAACAAAGGGCACGGTCTGTAGCCGGGGCTTAAAAACCAACCGGGGAATTGGTGTACAAGAGTTCACGTGGCTCTGTCATAACAGAGCGGAGCGGCGACGCAACCCAATAACAACAGAGGCACAGGTAGGGCGGCTATTTTCTCTTTAGGCGAACAATGCCAGGGACGTCGTGCTCCGATGCTACACAAGGCCGCCGACCCGCCGCATATACACATTCACGGGAGGATAAAGGAGAATTATTCACCTTGATAGCGTGAGTCGTGAGGTAGAGAGAAATTTGAAAATCTCTTTCAGCTTGTCCACTTTTGTGTCCTCGCCATTCAAACAGCTCGGTGTTCTGTTTGACATCTGACACAGTAAAGACTATTTCAATATCAAAGGCAGGCAGGTATTTTTCAATACTTTCAAAAGCGGCTTTTGCAACGACATCTCCGGCGCTCGCAGTGTAACCTCGGCTAAAAGACGTCTTATTCAACACATCGGTCCAGCTCATGAGTCTCTGCGTGACTTCCCTCTTCAGAAATTCCACCGTATTGTCTTTTAAAGTTCCCCAGAAGATGAAAGCGCATCTTTGAAAACGAGGAAGGGGAGGTCTCGTTTCTGTGCAATGAGGACACTTCCGCCCTGCGTCTTCAAAGGAGGATGAGTTCTATTAATCGCCCGCTACGTCCGTTCCTGCACTGCGGGCCAGCGAGAGGACTACATCTGAAGCTTAGTACTCATCAAAACGAGCAGAAACGTTAGGGACCCCATGCTGTGATTACGCAACGCTCACTAAAAAAAGATGTAAACCCCCAGAAACTGTTAGGAAATTGTATTTGAGGGCGTTTCATTGAAGTGAAGCAAAGTAGCTCCCCAGCCCCCAATTCTGGGTTCTGCTCCTGTGGTCTCCTCCCTGCACGGAGTATCTCCCCAGGGTGCCATCCTGATTAGACTCCCAAAACATCTCAGCTGCTTCCTTCCCATCCGTTCCTAACACACACACATTCACACTGCTGAGGAAACCTGCACCTCCTCCTCTGTCCTACCTGTACCCGAGGACGAGACCCCGGAATACTGGAACTCAAGTTCCTCTAGGCTGGGAGTGGGGAGAGGGGAGGGGGACGTCTCGTTTGGAGGTGCTGACCTCTCATCCCACCTGCAAAACCACTCCAGCACATTTTAGAGGTCACAGCTGTAATAAAAAAAACAAAAATCCAATAAATAAGAAAGCCTGCTAATAAGTGAGCCGGCATTCCACCTCTGCCCGGTGAGGAATTATCCTTCGGCGCAGGAAAACACTCATCATCACACACCTGCACCTGCCTGTGGTGTGTGTTGTTGAAGCGGCTCTGTGCTGCAGTGTCGTTCCCATGACGCCTCTTTCACGGCCCCAGCCACTCTGACCAGAGGGGGACGGGGCCGTATTTGTGATGAAACACTGCCCCTAGTGGACCAAATCTGACACTTCAGAGGCATAAACACCTGCAGTACAGTGCAAAGCAGATGCTGCAGCAAAAATGTTCATTATCTATATCTCCTGCGTGCTGGAGGACGGCCGTATTGAGCTGCTCTCATACAGCAGAGTTCAACTCTTTGCCGCGTAATGTGGTTAATCAATTAAGAAGTCCTGGTCCCCTGAGGGTATTCACATTAACTTGAGTATAGGTTTTCACTTAGAGTGGATCAGTGATCTCTGCAGTGGCTTTCCCCTCCAGACTTCTTTCATTATCTAAAATGAGAGCAAGCCAAAGGGGTGGGGAGGGGGAAGGGGCGGGGGCGGGGGCGGGGGCGGCGCCAAGGTGGAGGAGGTCGGCAGGCGGGCGCGAGTGGGCGGTAGATTTGACGGCGACACACATCCGCTGTCACACCTCAACGCCGAGGCCGGCGCGTATCCATCATATCGCGCCATCTATCAGCGACAAAGAGGCGCCGTGACACGAGCTCGTCTCAGATAACTCTGGCATTCAGGAGGCGTCAAAAGCAAAATCTAATAATTGCGTTTCCTCCATCCTCCCCTCGTGCAGTCTTGGTTTAGAGAATCTATTTAGAACCACCTCACATAATGCCCTGCTTTCACTCTCATCCATACAAATGGCTCAATTTTACGCACGACATTGCGTTCAGCACGTGCTCTCTCTCTCTTGCTCTCTCTAAGTCTCCGCGTGGCCTCGCTCCCCTGCCTCCGCCTCTGTCCTCCCTCCTGTTCTCTGTCAAACAAACTTCGTCCAACTCTCACTTCTCAATTTTCAACAACAACAAGACAAATCAGCGTCTACAAAGTGGGAGGTTTAAGGTAGACCGAGGCGACCGCATCAATCGCATTTCAAGACCTAACGGAGGATGTCGAAGAGGCAAAATACCTCCTCGCTATACAACACATAAGAGTTACACAGCTTTATCTATTTACTCTAATGATTCCATCCTGTTCACCGGGTGCTCAGAGTGATAATGAAACCACAGTCAAGTTACATGTAGGAAGCCTCCATCTGGAGACTTTTAATGAAGTGTTACCTCACCAAAACAGACGCATGAATGAAGCGCTAATGTGAATGAGATGCATATTCATGTTCTGAGAGCTGCGTTCTGCTCGTTTGTTGTGTGTTTGATCCGTTTGTACGCCTGTAAGTTTGTTATAACGGTGCGTGTGTGTGTGTGTGTGTGTGTGTGTGTGTGTGTGTGTGTGTGTGTGTGTGTGCGCAACAGTAAGCAGATGTGGGAAAGAAACTTGCATGTATGTATTTAAATGTTTTGAAGGTTTATCATTTAAAACTTTATGTTGGGGGGGAAACTGATGAAACACATATTGATTGAGTTCAAAATGACTCATTTTATAATTATGAATGATTGAAATGATCGGTATCGGGCTTAAATCCTTAATCACTTGGTCCGCCCCTCATGATGCTTCACCTAATAAGCTCTTGTAATGAAACTTCAGCTGCATTATGGGTAATACATTCAATTACTTCCTCTTTCTCCTCCTCCTCCTCTTTGTTTTCCCCCTATTAGTATTTTCTGCTGACACGACTCCTCGCAGGAATCATTAGTAGCGTGTCATCTTTTGCATTTTACTCAACTGAGGAAATACTTTATCTCACTTTATCTCACTATTATAAAACTATTAAATGGGAGTTTTAAAGCGTATTTTGACTCTAAATCTACGCCAGCAGCAAAGTCCTCGGCCTAAAAACACTTCTGACCTTTGTATGTGTGTGTGTGTGTAAAGTTAAAACTCCAGATTCTATATATGTATGAGTAACAGGGGGATGGAGTGGTGTAAGAAAAGAGGAGTGGAAGTGTCCCGGTGCTGTATTTGCTCCCGTCTGTCCTCTTTTCTATAATTCTATGCTATGTTGCCGCCTCCCCCGCGTTTGAACCTCATCCGTCCTCAAGCGCCTCCAACCGCCGATCGCCTCTCCATCACCGTCCCTTTCTCTTTCTCTCTCTCTCTCTTTCTTTCTCCCTCTCCCTCTCCCTCTCTCTACCATTCTACTGGCACTCCATCACGGTTGCGGTGCGGAGCCCTGGAGATGTCTCCCTGCTAAGGAGTGATGTAGAGGGCCACGCTAACAGACCCTCTCGGCCACTATTATTAACCAGGCCCGGCTCTCATTCCTCACGGTCTAACACACACACACACACACACACACACGCTGAATCACAAACACACACACACACAAAATGTCCAGACGGGCCCGACACACACGAAGCACTTCACTCAATTCTTCACAGGAGATAAGCAGACTTTCCCTGTTTCCTTACTTCAGAATGAATGCGGCGGCGGCGGCGACATTTGAACGCCGCGATGTGCTCGTCGGGTTAATTAATTATTAGCAGCGGCGCAATACAACGACGACGACAAGAGCATTTTTCCCCACTCGGTTCCAACAACTCCCATGGCTGACGATAAAAGCAGTATTATTACCACAGTATGCAATATTCAAACAAGAGATTTGTCATCTAATGAAGAGAATTACATTTCAGAGTCCATGTATAATTCATCGCCATCAACCTTAATCCAGTGTTGAGAGCAGCGCACGCAGACAGCAAATTAAATAGAAAAACACACAAGTGCTTTATCCAAATCCAAACTATATCAAAATTTAAATACATTAGGTATTTAGAGACGGTTTGGGGACGTTTGTTGGGCCTAAGCCAGGCTGGCGTCCGTGTATGAAATTCACTTTTCTTTGCTCCCGCTGTGCACCACAAAAATGTTTTATTCTCCACTAATGTGTTCTGCTGCTCGACCTGAATAGTGTTCTTTCATTAGTCTATCTCCATCAGCACAACTGCCATTCCTGCGACGGAGACAGAGAGAGAGAGAGAGAGAGAAAGAGAGAGAGAAAGCCTCGGCCTTCCAGTGGTGTGTATCGAATTCCTTTATACACACACACACACATACACACAGGCGCATACACACACTAGTCGAGCCAGTGCTGCTAGCTAGGAAACAGAGTAAATATAACTGCTCCCTCTCCAGCCCACCAAGGCATTGATTTATACATAGCCCACTGCAGCTGGGAGCTACAAATCTGAGGGGAAGTCAGCTTATTCATAGAACAAAAATATCGTTGTTTCGTACACACACACATACACACACACACACGTACATAGGGGCACACACACCTCACAGGATTTGACCGGGTATAGATGGGGGCTGTCAAAGAGTGCCGCGTAGAAGTGGGGTGCCTACAAAACACAAACGTACGTCTGTAAAATAAGGTCTGTTGATGACATCATGCAAGTGTGTATGTGTGTGTGTGTGTGTGTGTGTGTGTGTGTGTGTGTGTGTGCGTGTGTGTGTTGGTGTCATGCAGCCCTTTGAGCTTTGAAATAAGAGCTGTAGGTGAAGAGGGAGCTGTATATTCTATAGAGTTCCTCTCCTTCTTATTTTGTGTTGGTTTTAAAAAACATGAAGGCCCTTGCTGCAGCCCCACTGTGCACACTGGGTGAAAACAGATCAGTTTGACATGCCCTCAAACGATTGGTTCAAACACATGCGCTCCACTAAATTACACAAAAATAAGCCAAAAATATAAAAATCCCTTTAATATTTGGTAAATTGTGCAATAAAAAATCAAACAGGTGAAAACAACTTAATGAATAATTTGAGCTCATTAATTTGCAATGGAAATATTTCAGTACCATCTTTTGCTTCTGTCATTTAATTCAGTTTGCTGTATTTCACTATTTCTGGTGTGAAAATCTTGACATTTCCCTGTAAACAACAAGCGACTGTCAACGCCCCCAGAGTAGAGCGACACGTAGAGCAAACTTAGAGCAAACTGGCACAAACAGTCAAATGTGGGGGAACATTCTGGACTAAAATGTCACTTTGTTGATTAAAGCTCAGTAATCCGCCCTCCTCCTCCTTCCTCCCCCTCATCCTCCACCTTCCTCCTCCTCCTCCTCCTCCTTGTTTCTACATACTGACACATTCAGAGTAAATGGGAATCTCACCATCTCACGGCCCTGACAGCTTTTACTGGAGAATAAATAAGATTCACTGAGTCAAAATGATGATTCTTCAGGTTTGTTGGACTTTTGTTAAGGAGGTCAAGCATCTATTTTAGTTTATTTATTAGTTTTCACTAACAGATGTGAGAGATTTGAGATATCACACATTGAAGAAAGTTTATTATTCATGCGGTTATGATACTTGACATTATTTTCATTGTGAGACTTGTATTCCTGTTTGTGCACAGTAAGAATAAATGTGTGTGTGTCCTCCCTCGGCTCGCGTGTGTGTCACAGTGATGTCTCACACAGCGGGACACGGCACCTTCTCACTCCGAGATCAATTAGGAGGGACAAAGTGAGGAACGAGCGCACTAATGCGTCCTTCAGCACGAAGCCCTCGCAACATTCAAACAACGGCGGAAGAAACAATGAGCGGCGTGATAAAGAAGGGCGGAGACAAAGGGAGCGACGGAGCGGAAAGATAGAGGAAGCAGCACGGGGGAGAGACGGAGACGGACAGAACAGAAGAGGGCGGGGAACAGGTAGGAGAAGAAGGCCGAGTCGCTGAGTCAGAGCGTGGCATCAAAAGACGGGCGACATCACCAAGTCACTTTGTTCACAATCAAGGCCAATCTGATGACTGATTGCCCGACTAGTCCTAAAGACAAGTGAGAGAGAGAGAGAGAGAGAGAAAGAAAGAGAGAGAAAGAGATCACCCATCGCCTCTACTCATTGTCAGCGTGGAGGAAATGAGCAACGCCAAGCAATTAAAACCGCCGACACACCGGGGCTAATATTAGCTCTCCCAGGGGTCAGAGAGGCAAAAGTCAATAGTTCACCGGATGAGTTTCCTCTCTTCATTTCTTTCACATGTGAAAACACACACACAGCAACAACACACCGCACACACGAGCGCACACAAACACCACCGCCACCGCCGCCGCCGTCTCCACCGCCATCAGGATGTATAATGGCTCTGTCCTGTCCGCTGCCCTGCAGGGCCGCGATCTCGCCGGCCCGTATAGAATTGCTAATTGATGTGACAAAGTGCCTGGGAGTGTCCCGTTTCTACTGGAGAGCTTTTCTAAAGCGGCGTTCCGACCTCTTCCTCTCCCCCCTCTGTCCCTATACCTTTCACCAGCAAGTGCGGTTTTAAAAGCGACCCTCGACATCCGACAGTCGGATATTATTATGATCGCTGGATATTGACCGTGGCCGCCGGCAGGCCGGGCGGATCAAACATCAAAAGCGAGCGACAGAGAGGGTCGGTGTCTGCCGAGCGACGGTGTTTGCAGAAATGAAGAGCGCGGCGGCGACGCGTCAGCTTTCATCTGGTAAGATAATAGCCGAGTCATCGCTGTGAAGACGACGCGGCTCCGGCTCGGGAGTGTAAAGGAGACGGGTTTGCTTGTGGAAGCTTTTAGGCGCTGTCACTCCCAGAGACGTGACAGCGCCTCTAAAAATAAGGCCTGCTTACAAAACTCAATGTCAGGGGCTCCGGGCGTGTTGGGTGTCTACTTAAGAGACCGCAAGTCTCGGAAAACAACATCCGAGTGGCACACACACGCAGACGCACACAGACAAAACTCCATCAATGTCAGTGTTGCGTTTCTCCAAATGCAGAACGACACCAGACGACCCGGTTTGTGTTTTTCTATGCCGATTTTTTTAAACAAAGATGGATGTTCTTAAGAGCGGCGGTGTAGGTGTCAGTCACTATTAATTCGGAACGCGGCGACGCTCCCGACTTTCTTTGTCAGTCCGTCTTTATCACGTTGACGCCTGACACTATTGTCGCCGAAAATCATGATTAATTCGACGGGTTTAATGATGTGTAATTTGGCAACTCAGGCTGTCAACCTGACAACGCAGTGAAATGCAAACGTAATTGGAAGCCGAGTTTAATGTACAGAGACTCGTTTAGGTTTATTAATTGTGATTTGATTGCTGAGAATTCTTCCCAACGATTCAATTACTGCAAATGAGCAATTGGCAGATAGGAGCAGATTTTGGGATGTGTGTATGTGTGTGTGTGTGTTGGTGTGTGTGTGTGTATGTTTTAGCGATTCAGTGTGTGCCTGCCTGTAGATAACCGAACTAATGCGCTCGATCGATCGATTATAGACCAATCAGGAAACGTGTGTGTGTGTGTAAGTGTGTGTGTGTGTCTGTGTACAAGCTTTACACGTCACTAAACACACACAGCGAGGTGTCCACTGACCTCTGCGATGAGATCAGTTTGGTGATGAAATAGACGCACACTGTCAATACAAGCAGGAGTGTGTGTGAATCTGTGTGTGTCTGCTGCTCAGTGTGTGGAATTCTAATTCCAAACCTTGGAAAATCTTGATATGTGAGCGTTCACCTTCCGGAACGAGACAGATTCAGATTTGGGGACAGTTTCCAAGCCTCATTATTTGCCCACAACTTTCGAAATCAAAATCAATTTCCCCCAGTAAGCCGCTGTTCATCATCTTGGAGCAAAAAAAAAACAAAAAAATCAGTCAGAATGTGTGTGATGAAAGGTTTTCTCTGCTCAGCCCCAGAGAGCCGACGCTGTGCTGTGGGGTGGGGAGGCCGCTGCCTGTGTGTGTGCGTGTGTGTGTGTGTGTTTGTGTTAGTGTCAGGCCTTTGTTGGAACATGCGGTGAATGCGAGATTGAAGAGAGCAGTCAAACACTGACCTATGCTGGCCCTGCACTGTTGTGTTTGTTTATAACAGAGGAGAGAGCGCTTTGCTTCATACTAAAGACGCCCCGCCAGCCAGACACACACACACACAACCTGGCACACACACACACGTCTCTATTCTACTGCGTGTTTGCTTGTGATGTGTGCCGTCTGAAAGTGTTGTTTGTCCCCCCCAAGTGCTTGATCAGGTTGGATGGTAGAGACAGTGTGGATGTGGGGCAAGGGAGGGGAGATACACACACACACACACACACACACACACACACACACACACACACACACACACACCGCACTTAAGAGACTCAGAGGTAATGGCCGTTTCCCAGGCCCCCGTTAAAACCACTTCCCTGTCACCGAGGAGCTGCTGTCGCTGAGGGAGGAAACGTGTGAAAGACGCAGCGCCAAGTCTTAACAAGACGCCGGGCCGAGTGTGAAGACCAGCAGCAGTGCAGATATATTTAAGATCAGTGGAAGTGTCCAGCAGGTCAGAGAGGAAAGATGGAGAAACCATTAGAGCCAATACTCAAACAGGAGCAATCAAACTAAAGACGGATTATAAAGTATTGACACATACTCACTTAAAAATGGAATGACCTTCACACTTTATTTGCTCTGCAGTGGGAAACAAGCCTAGCAAAGACAGGAACAACCTATATTTCACTTATCAATCAAAGGTGAAACACACAGCGAGACGGCAGACGAGCCTGTGAGACACATGCTGAGTCTCCTCTTAACGTTCAGTCATTTGGCCATTTGTCAGTACGCTTACATATGCAATCAACACACCACAGGTATTCGTCCTTTCAGGGATAAGAGGTAAGAACAGAGCTGAATACACGATGTGTTGCGTAGCCTCAGTTCGAGGCGAGTCCACACATCGAGGAAATGCATTCAAGGCCTGATTACATCCTTTTACCGTCACATAATAGATCTGTTCCTTTGAGTAAACATGCATGTGTATGTGCCGACGTCAATGGTGTTAAGGTGAATACATGACATAGAAAAATATGACCGAGTATGATTGAAATGTTACAGCATAAAGAGCTCTGTTGCTGCGCTGTTGAAACGACAAAAGCAGACAATACTGCCCCCGTCAATCTCTACCGGTACTGCATCTTGTAAATGTTCAGTTTTAACAGTCAAGGACACGAACAACCAAGTGAACATGTGAGTCAGCTGTGTTGGTTATGAAGTGAGATCAAGTATAAACATGAGCCAAGTCACAGCTAAAAGGTAGAATTCCATGTTTTAACATGTCGGAGCCAAATCTAATGATCGCTTCCATTACTGATGATGTTTTTTAGTTATCAATTCACACTGTTGACACGTTGTCTATAAAATGTCAGCAGTGGTGTTGATGAATGATGGCGACACGTGTCTACATGTCACACAGGAGTTTGGCAATCAATCATCAAGAGTCAACGAGCAAATCAACATATCTGAGAAACTGCAGTCAAATATTTACAGCGATAAATCAATTATTAAAATTCGGGGTGAATAGGCGTTGATTGAGCAATCAGGCGATTTGCTAATCAATGCGGCTTCCAATAAATAATAAGCTGTGGTAATAAATAAAGTTTAAATAAGTCACATGCAGGAGCTGGCACACACACACACACACACACACACACACACACACACACACACAAACACACACACACACACACACACACACACACACACACGATTTGATGTCCTGCAGATTTTGAACCTGATGACTATAATACCGAGCCACAAACCGATTCCTCCCTGCAGAGCGCACACCTCCGCTTGCTTATTGGACCACGGGCGTTCGCGTATAGATCCAATAGACACGCAGGAGACAGCGAGGTGGCCATTATTCTGCGGCAACAGGGGCTTCATAACTCAATAAGAACATGGCTGTTGGTGATTTATGTCGCGGACCACGGGAGTCCGTACATAAATCACCAGGAGCTCACCTATCGCTTTCACTTATTCATGCTCGCTATTATTTATACCGCCACCGTCTGGCCCTGTGTGATCAATATCCTTAATTCTAATTACATCTCAAGCACTCGCCACTCTCTGTGTTGCAACAACACCCATTTGCGTCGAAAATGTTAATCAACAAGGTCGGCGCGGCGGCTGGGGAGGGGTGGAAAATCACTACGGGAGCCGGGGCCAAGCGGCAACGCGATTAAGGTGAAGTGCAGAGACGAGAATATGAGGTTTATACGGCGGCGGCTGATGTTGACCCGAGATCAAACGTAATCTGCCGTGTTCGGCGGAGGGTCCAAACCGGTGTAGAAGAAAGGCCAAGAGCAGATGAATAGCGCAGGGATCAGCCTCGCCAAACAAACAGGGCTTTCATCCGCAGCCCGGCGGCCTGCTGACTCTCCCTGTAGTTGTGCTATCTGCGCTCCTATCGCCTGTTGACTCTGCTGCTCAGTGGATTTAAGACAAGGATCAGGCCGCTGTCGAGTCAAAGTCGTGTGTTCATAATACCCAGCATGCTAGCGGACACTATAGGGTGCAGGGTGCGATAAGGGCCGGTCACGACCTCGGTCCCTGCTGGTCACCCATGCTGCTTAGCTCCGCAAACCACGCCGCAGATAACGGGGAAAAACAAACAAACAAACAGGAAACGCACTTTCCCTGTGGTCACATCATCAGTGTCTCTGATCATATCGCAACTCTGGCTGCGAATTTCTCTGTGTATTTACTGCGTCTCTACTGTGTGTGTGTGTGTGTGTGTGTGTGTGTGTGTGTGTGTGTGTGTGTGTGTGTGTGTGTGTGTGTGTGTGTGTAATCTTTTGATTTAAGGCGATCCAAGCGGCCCAGCAGGGTGCAGAGAGGGGAGAACATCCTTCGCTTTATACGGGCGAAATTGGCAATGAACCTAGGACACTGTTGACGAACTGCATCAGTGCAACGATTATTTAGATGATTGGTTTCTTTCATTACGATCATTTACATTACATTACATTACGATCATTTTGGCAGACGCTTTTATCCAAAGCGACTGCTTTAGTTTAAAAAGAAACAAAAAAGCTGCATTGCAAAATTACGATACCCAATATTTACGAAACTCCTCAATCCTTTCCCCCGAACTTCCATGTTTCGGGAAATGTCAGAAACGTCCCATTAAATCCATCCACGCTCAGATTTGACTCTGTGGTTGTGCCAAAATCCCACAATGGATGACAATCTAGAATACAAGAATGCGTGTTAACTTGAGGAGTCAGGACATATCGACACATTCTCTAACTTTACGCCCAAACTTTGTCAGCTGGCATGACGGGTGACTCGGTATGCAAGCCACCATATGTACAAAATGTGCCTGTTATTCAATCTTTCCACGGGGAATGGCCAAAATAAAAGGAACACCTGTACAGTATAACGAAATGTAACGCCGCAAAAACAGAAAGTACAAGCTGGGAAATTAGCATAAAGCTGAATCTGTTGGTACAGTGTGACAGACCGCAGGTAAATAACGTCCCAGCATTCTGTCGGCGGTCCTGCGCAGATGTGCAGGGATGACGCGAGCTCCCCTCATCTGATGTTTGCCCGCTGAAGATTACTCTGGTTGATAGATGTGTGTTTGTGTGGGAGCATCTGTGTCCCTCTCTGCGTGTGTTGTTTACTGTAGGGATGAGGACGCTCCGTAATCCAGAGCGCCGCCCCGGCAGCACGGAAGAACAGGAGCGCCAAGTAAGTTTAATCCCGCGGGACATAAGACGGGGTGAAATGAAAAGGGCAAGAAGACGGGAGGGGAGCGGGGAGAAAGCTACAAAGAGACAATTATCCCAAGTCGAGAAGATTTTACCGGAATCTTCGCCGGACTCTTCAGGTCATCCGAGGACTCACAGGGGCGCAAGTAATAAACACGTGGAGACAGAAACCTCACAAATGACTCAAAGAAATTCTCCTTGTCAAGGGGAAACGTGTGTGTCCGTTAGCAGGTATGTGTATGTGTGTCTGTGTGTGTGTGCAGGCCCGACATCAACTTCTGTCAGATACGATTTGTCGCGTGATTGTTCAGCTAATTGGCCTTTGTCCTTAAAACATGACAAGGAATCATGTCATGTATTCGGTGATAAATCTCCCCCCCGGTGGTGACTTCCTGTCGATCGAGCGAGCCGGGAAAGAGGCGCACGTCGGGGAGGACGCGCTCGTGCGGCAGCGGCGGCGGTGTCACGGAGCAGAAACACATCATAGTTGTTGTTTAATTTGACGGCGTCTCCGGCGAGAGCAATGTGGGCGTGCTGCTGCCTCAGATCTATCCCCCCCTCCCTCGCTCTGTTTGTGAATGTGTTTTTAACCACTAGATCATTGTAGCAATACACTGGTGGCAGCGCTCCGGCATTACCCGGCCTGCAGCATCGATCCTCACAGCTTCATTTACAACACTATGGATTGCTGCATCGGAGGGGAGGAGAGAGAGAGACAAAGGCGGACGGAGAGCGAGCGGAATGGAATTTCAGAGGCAATCTCGATGCACAAATATAGCGAATGGGTTTAAACTAATAGAAATACATTGAGTGCTTTGAAGTAAACATGGAAAATCATAAAAAAGGGAGGAGATTAGAGAGAGTGAGGGCCAAAGTTTGTTATGCTGGTTTAAGGCAACAATTGGTTTCTCCATTTCAGATTCTCTCTCTCTCTGTGCTGTCACTTTTGAAAGACTTTAACAGACTCTTGGGTTCTCACGCTCTGCTGCATTTGTGTCAAGTCCACAAGAGCGATCAGTGTGTCTGGACTGAACTCTGGACATGTCGTGTATCAGCATATGGTGGGACTGTGAGGAGGCTGTGAGATTCAAATAGATCTGAACAAGTTTGCAATCCACAAACTGATCCGCTGTCGTTTGCCCCAAACAAGGTGCGATTGAGCAATCAGGAAGTTGGACAGATTACTGACGTTTCTGGAATTCTGGTGAACTCTCTTCCAAAGTCAGAACTAAAAAATAAGTAGAAACTGACAAAAGCGATTGGTCTCCATCGTTCTTGAAGCCGTCTTTAATAGACCTGACACTTTACTTTGTAACATCTTAAGTTAAATCACACAACAAATGAAAAGCGGCCTGGACAAAACTATCAATACGCCTTTAGACGAGACGAACACAATGAGCAGCCTACAGATGAACAGACTGTGCGGAGGTTTTCGTACAAATGCAGCAAACTCTCCTCAAGTCCCGAGTGTTTTCCCCTCACAGTTAGTCACATTGTTTTGCGCAGTAAAAAAAAGTCAAACAAATGAGACATGAAACAAAAATAGCACACCTCTGTACTACAGTTCCAGGGCGAATCACACCTCGCTCACACAGCCACCAAACACTGAGCAGCATGAGCGTCACATGGCGATAACAGCTCATCTGCTGGATTTGGATTTAACTGGGGCTTTGTGTAATAAACTGCAATCTGTGTGTGTGTGTGTGTGTGTGTGTGTGTGTGTGTGTGTGTGTGTGTGTGTGTGTGTGTGTGTGTGTGTGTGTGTGTGTGTGTGTGTGCGTGCGTGCGTAGTAAAAAAGGGCAGAAACGCTGATGTGTGTTTTTAAAACTAAGCGTAACTTATTTCTCCAATAATATCCCCTTTGGGTAATGTGGTCACTTAGCTGAGCACCGGGCGCCTCGTCTATAATTCACGAGTCAACCTCCAAATCCCCCGAATATCAGCTTTTAGAAACAATCTTAAGATTAGGCAACGCTGCTGTGTGACACGTATTATTCATTCATGACAGTTATTGCTCGGGTAATGACATCACATCAATAATTGATAGGCATTTACAAATGCACAAAGCGTATATTGATGTAATTTGAGTCCTGGCATATGAAGTGGGTCTGGTTAATGTATCCAGGGGGATTTATAATTCATTAATTCTCTACAGCTCTGATGATAGAGGCTTAGTATTGAGGATGTGCCAGGGGAGGGGAGAGAGAGAGAGCGGAGGGAAGGGGGGCGCAAGGAGTCAAAGGTCAATCCACTGAGGCATAATATAACATGTGAGATGATGATCTGTCTCTCGCTCACTCTCTCGCTCTATCTTTCCCCCCTCTCTCTCTCTCTCCCTCTCTCTCTCGGGGATTTCTTTAATCAGGGGGATCAGAGGGACTTACGACTGTCCACTACTTTACAGTGTAAGTGGCGTGTGTGTGAGTGAGTGAGAGAGAGAGATCGGCTTTTCTTTTGGCTTGCTTTACGCCGGGACGGGTACGACTTCATCCAATTAAATCAGGAATGACAGATTACGGCTTTAAATGAAGGAATCTGCAGCTGTACAAGATGTAACTGTAATCCCTGGATTAGCTTAAATAACACCGGAGTCAAACCATCCCTGTACATTCTGTATACATTTTTTTCTTCTTCTACCTGTTTTTTTTTTTTTAATAGTATGACTAAATGATTTATTCTCAGCCCCGGCGGTTGGGATTGGAGCTCGAGTTAGTGGATCTGGCAACAGGTAGAAGTGATGTAATCAGGTCAAGGCCTCAATGCACAACACACTTTGTGGAAGGATGGTCCTCGTTGGAAAGTGCGAGGATAGAGATATCCCAAGAGCTCTTATCAGCTCCACTTCTAGCTGATACACGCTGTCACAGTCACAGATACACACACACACACACGGGCACACACACACACTTAAACCCATAAGGAATTTCTTGGCTAGGATTTAAAAAATGGCTCCACGCTGCCTCTGGAGTCCACATCGTCAAGAAGCTTTACCTGGCGACGTGCACACATGTACTGTAGAATAACACACACACACGCGCACACACACACACAATGTCTGTGCTCCCTATGACGCAATTTGCAGGTGCAGGAGTGAAAGCGGAGGTGTAATATATAGCGAAGTTGACACCAAGCGCCAAGTCTCACTCAGCTGCAAACTCACTTTTATTCTGCAGTGAAAAGCTTTATTACCTGACTTTCACTAAGCCGCCAACACCGAACCATCACTACTTTACTTTGTCTGCCATTTAAGCTCAAATGTGCAATAAATGTTACAGTTGGTGAGAACTCAGAGAATAGTCGAAGCCACGAAAACAGATATGAAGGACGGGTAGAAGGAAGCAGGGGGGAGGTCAGAGGAGACATGAGAGGAGACGTTCTGGACCACACACTGTTTGTCAAGGAGGTGAGACTAGAAGCTGCTTGATATTTAATTGGAATCGATCCTTCGGAGCAGCTGAAAATTTTAACGGGGAGGGTAAATCCATACATTAATGCATGGAGGGGTGGCCTGTGCCTGCGTGCTGCCAGGCCACACACACCAAACAAGACAGAGAGCGAGAGAGCTGCGGAACACGGAGGGAAACGAGGGGAAGGATGAATGGTAGGAGGAGAGGCAGGGAAAGGAAGAGAGAGACGGGGAGCAGACGGGCAGGAAGGCAGAGGGAAAACAACAGAGAAGTTCTAATATTTCTTCAGAGATGATTTATTTATCCTCCTTATGGCAACACCACCAGGATAAGAAGCAGCCGCCCGTCTGGACCAAACAAAGCAACGAGCCCCTCAGTGATGGAGGAGATGTTTGCTTTGAGCTCACACATGAAGGTTTGCTTTCTATTTAAAAACGCCACACTTACCAAACACAACACTCTGTCACCTGCTCCCTGCACAAAATCTACTTTTCACAAGCAAATGCTATCCAGTACTTTTCCAAACTACAAGCTACAGCCAAGCTACTCTGTTAATAAGCTACACGACAAGCGACTCTGTTAATAGGCTACACTAAAAGCTACTCTGTTGATAAGCTACACTAAAAGCTTCTCTGCTAATAAGCTACAGTAAAAGCTACTCTGTTAACAAGCTGAACTAAAAGCTACTCTTTTAATAAGCTACACTAAAAGCTACTCTGTTAATAGGCTGAACGAAAAGCTACTCTGTTAATAACCTTCACTACAAGCTACTCTGTTATTAAACTGAACTAAAAGCTACTTTGTTAATAAGCTACACTACAAGCTCCTGAGGAAAAAGCAGCTCAACATACTGCAGCTACATTGAGGAAATATCAATTAAGCTCGCCGTTTAGCTCTGCGGAAACACAAGGAAAACAAAACAAATTTTGAAGTAATAAAACAATCACTGCATAAGTTTTGTTTTGCTTGTTTCACTCACAAATCAAAACAAAAAGAAAATTAATGACTTTGTTACAAATGGTTGGATTAATTCATATATTCCTTTAATATTGAGGAGAAAGAGGAGTCAACATTGTGATGGATGTGTTTGTATAGAAAAAATTTCCCTTTGGGCTAAGTGAAAAAGCCCGGGAAGAGTGATGCATGCTGGGATATGTTCAAGGAAGTAGAACTGTGTGTGTTGAGAGTTCAGTGTGTGTGTCGTTTCTTTTAATAAACTTGAATAACCACACTCATCACTTGACACAAAAGAGGTACATTTTATGAATATTTAGCTCAGCTACTGTCAAGCTACTGAAAATAGGAGTTAAGTTAGTAGCATAGGTTCTTGTAGCGACACTGTAGAGCAGACGAGAAAACATGATTGAGGACAACAACATTCACAGCTCCATAAAGAGCAACAGCAGGTGAAAGGGTGTTCTGTTCTCCATCTCGCCCCAAAAAGCACATCGATCGGCAATCACTACACACTGCATGGAGCCGTGGCAACAGCACCAGAACCAACCCAGACCCAGTTAAATTCCACCCTCTCCCCCGGTCACATCTCAGTACCTGAGATCAAATTAAACCTTTTTGAATTCCTGCATCTGAGCGGTTTGTTTCTCATTTTCAACCGCATTTGAACAATCGCAATTCAGAATCAATCAGCTGCATGTAAACGCCAGAGTGTTGTGTGTGTGTGTGTGTGTGTGTGTGTGGGTGGGTGTGTGTGTGTGTGTCGGTGTGCGTGTGTGTGTGTAGCCTTGTTACAGAGAAACTGGCCGTTCTCTATCTCCTGAAAACAGCAGGATGGGCCCTGATAAAAGAACAACATGAAAGGATGGAGAGATATATTACCGCGTTAGTCTGGGGGGAAGAGAGAAGCGTGCGTGATCCTCGCCGCTCATTCCAACCACGTGCTCGTCTACACACACGCACGCTGGCGCAAATGCCCATGTGCACCCCGAAAAGGAGGAGGAGGAGGAGGAAGGGGAAAAAAGGAAAGTCTCGCACACATGCCAACACAAACACACACACGGATGTTCACAAAGAAAACACAGAGAGCCGGCGCCTAAAGACAAAAGCCGTGCTGCGGAACAAAAGACGACCAAAAAAAGCCATCAAGACACCCGCAGCAGGCACCCATTGTGATTAATGAAAACAAATATTGGGAGAGAGAGGGGCACGGGCGCGGAGAAACAGCACAAACAATGGAGCAGACAGCATAATGCATTCAGGCTCCGCTGACGGCCCTCCAGAGCAGAATGAGAATAATAGGAGGGGAGAGAGGGAGAGAGAGAGAAGGTGGAGGAGAGGAGACGAGGGAGGGAACAAGAGCACTAATGCGAAATCCATTCTGTCTGAAACATCAACGCACATACACAAACAAAAACACACACACACCGACACCGACACGGCCGCTCGCCATCATGCCGGTCCAGCTTTCAAACCCACTATGATGTCGACGCGTCTGCGGCTCCACCTGCTGCGCTGGAGAACGAGTGTTGAACACACACACCCACACCTACACACACCCACACACACCCACACACACACACACCAGCTTCAATATCATTTAGGCTCTATTGTTAGGGATCTCGTTGAAACGGGAGGAATGCAGAGTTTTGATCATGTGTGGTCGCCAGGGAAGCAGGTTGCATTGTGGGAGGTTACACTGACATTAGACTATGTGATGCGTTTAGATCTGGGAAACAAAGTGTAGAAAAATGTGATTTATCTTTGTGTATAATCAATTATGAACAACAACGAACTGAAGAAGCCTTTCAGATGAGACATGAAACGTCTTCAAGCCTTTTACCACAAAGTCCAGTTGCCTCGGGCGAACTTTTCTTGGAAACAATGAATCGTTTGCAATTTTCGGGGGCAACTTGAGTTCTGAAAGTGACATCAAAGAACAAACTCTGGGTTTGTTTCCATAACAAAGTTCTCGTTCTCGTTTCCACCGATTCAGCAGGACGACTTGTTTGTAAACAGTTTATGAGAGGCGCCAGGATGAAAGGGTGTAATATTCCCACTTCAAAGGAAATCTATGCACGGCCAGGCTGCATCTGTGGTCAGTGTTGGCTTCAACTGAACACACACACACACACACACACAGAGTTGTAAGGCGATACAACATTCCTTTACAAGTCCTTTGGGATGTGTTCGGATCAACTCCACCAAAGTCCCATGGTGACTTTTCAAATGTTAAGTTCCATTAAGTTCATACAGAAAAGACCAGGATGTACTTATTTAGATCACATTTATACTTATTTTTTACATCCATTCCACAGGGTTGATGTTATATTAGGGGACATATTGATAATTTTTCATTATTTTCCTTCATATTCATACTGTAATTATTTATCAAAGCAACAAGATTCCACACACAATCAAACCAGACCCCTGAGTGAAAACAAGGAAATACGCTGAATCTGTCTCCGTTAAAGGAATTCATGACATTAAGTGACAGCTAAATGTGCTCCGTTCCCCTGAAATTATGTTAAACCAAAGCAGTGACGCAAAACTCCATCGTCTCACTGCCTAAACGCTTCTCCTTGCCAAGCAGCCGCTCACACACCACAACATGAATCATTCTGCTCCATGAGACAAACATCCGGGCTTCCGCACCGACGTGGGCCTGCCCGCTGGGAATCGGCGCGACTTATTTCCCTCCATCGACGGTCCCTAAACAAACGGAGCCAGCGGGACGCGGATGAGGGAGCAAATTTATGTTGGGAGACAAAAGAGCAGCAGAAGGAGGAGGGACGGGAAGCAACAGTCGGTCCGGCTGTCTGGCCGAAAGGCTTCCTTTGGTGGTCTGTGTTATTCCCATCTGGCTTCATTACGCTCTTATCTCGCCCGCTCGCCACACAGCCAGGGAGAGCGAGGCGAGCAGCACCGCGAGGGTGTAGACCCGGCACACCTGCCACCTCAGATAAAGTAAACATCAGAGTTAGGGCGCAATTTTAGCTCCGCCGTCGTCGCCACGTTTTTCCCACCGTCATTCCTTCGCCTCTTTCCATCTTACGCGTTGATAAATCCTCCCTCCCACCGTCTGTTCCTCCATCCCTCCATCTCTAATCTCCCCCCCAAGTCCTCCTGACAGAAGTGATAATGGGACAGTAAATTAGGAGCGTCCCGTTTTTCCCACCCATCATCCTCTCAGCGGTTGACGTGATCTCTGAACCTCACGGGTCAAAGGCTAATCGGTGTAAGGCAGTCAGTGCCACGGTCGGAATAATCAATCAAGCAGGCGCCACAAAAGCGTTGTAAACACCTCGACAAAATCTCCCTCCCGCAAACACACCTGCTGCCGGTGCTGCTTTGGCGCGCGCATCTCTGAAAAACAACAGAGACACAAACACACTGTAGCAGGTTTCACTTACTCGACACAAAAAAGATTGAATGATAGCCAATTTCACTATTAATTAGCGAGCATTTAGACCGCAAACTGTTTCAAGATCAGTCACACTCATAACGCTGCCAAGTGTTTGTCATTTCATCCTCCAGTCAAAGTGGCTCGGCGCTGCAATCGCTCCTGGCACAATGGCGAAGTGTGTTTACATGGTTTTCACGTTTCCTCTCCCCGTTTGCGCGGAAAATCTAATCACTGGCGCCGGGTTTCACTTAATCGCACGGAAAACAAAACCTGAACTATTGAGTCTCTTTAATCCACTTTGTGAATACATATTGGAGAACACAGCTTTCATATTCCAAAAGGGATTAGTTCTAAACGGCGGAGACAGAGAGGCCTTTGAGGGGAGCTAAAATTACAGGTGGAGTGATCCCTTCTAAAATTATCCCACTCTTTTATATTGTGCCTCTGAAGAATTCATGCTCATGTTTAATTCCCGAGCTCTGATAACGAATGTCTCCTCCAAGCACCTGAAAATTAATAGACTTTTACCAGGTGCTCTCTGTCTTTTTATAACACACTCCAGCTATTTAAACGCTCAGCTGTCTGGCTGTCAACCTGCACCGCGAGGTCATTCTGGAAGGAGTCCTCACCCGTGGAGGCACGGGCGCAAGAGGAATGCAAATCCGACAAGTGGCCGACGGGAGGGAAAGTAAGGTCATTTAAGGAGACGCAAACAAGGAAATGCATTCCAAAAAAAGGAAAATGAGGAAGAGGAAGTGGAGGGAGATCCGAGTCAAATATGCCTGAAACAAAAAGCAGACAAAAGATTTGAAGAAGCTGGAACACGACTGTGACATCAGATACGTGTTAGAAGATCCATTTTTAACAGATCAAAGTGAAATATGGGATAAAAAAAGGTTTAACAAGTGTGTCAACAAATGTGAGAGCAACCTTTCGAAAGGTTTGGTGGAGACATTTTCCAGCTAAGAGTCTAAGATAAATGCATATAAATCAGTAATATTTTATAGTTTATAAAATCCTCCAAGTTTGATGAGTTTCCTATTGAATCTCCAAGCTGGGACATCTGCAGTCAGGCCTGTGGTTTCTTCACAGATTCCAGCAATGTACGACTTTCACATTCATGGCTTAACTCCTGTATATAAATAAATAAAAACTCTAAGTCAAACAAAATGCTCCAAAAACCCAAGGTCTTGAGCTCTGCATAACGTAGTGACCAATAACAGCGCATCTGAACCGAGAACATCAAACATTTTTGCCATTTGTTCCCCCCCCTGCGCACCTCCAACACACACACACACTAACACACACACACACACACACGTGTACGCCACAATCCCAAGTTTGAGTGATGAAAAAGCATATTCAGATTTCACACTCCAATAACAACAAGTAATCAAGGCCGGCGGTGGAGCCGAGCCAGCGGAGGCAGCAGACCGAGGCGAAGTGGCGCTGCCGCAGCCCTCAGTCACACGCTAAACACCTGTCTCCAAATGGACACATCAATCCCCATTTCACAGCCCGCCTGGCCTTCGACGCTACTCACAAAGGAAATATACGCAAAATACACACACACACATACACACCACTCGGGCACAGGAAAAATGTGCACCGAGTAGAACATTTGGACAAAGTATTAATGCGTAAGATTGAGAATAGGAGAAACCAAAAAGACAAGGGGGGGGGGGGGATTGATGTGTTGCACTGCAGCATGCTGGAGTTCTTCGCATTCTTTAGTGGGACTTGGCCAGACGCAAAACCCGGAATGGAAAGATTGGAGAAAATGGGCCCGGACTGAAAAAAAGAGAGCAGCGAGAAGCAACTTAGAATTGGGTATTATCCCCGATCAGGTGCTATCTCGTCCTTTCGTTTCTTTTCTTTTCTTCACTCCCTCCCTCGCTCACTCACATACACGCACACGCACCCACACACACACACACACACACACACACACACACACACACAAGCACTTTGCCTAATAGAGTAGCAGCAGTAGTCAGCGTTTCCCATGGCAGGCTGTAATCGCATGGCTGGACTCGGTGATGGATTTTGGGTTGGGAGGCAGCATCAGCACCACTGCAATAAACACACACGAACCAACACACACACACCATTCACATGTGCATACACTTGGGCATTTGGACAATAGATACCATGTGCAAAAGGCTCTAACGTCAATATGCATAAGTTAAAAGAAAGACGCAAACGGAGGCGACAGCTGCTGATTTTCTGAATAATTCAGAATCATGCAGAATATGAGCATTTACAGGCTCCTCATGTCGACTCAAGGTCCTGAACAATGCATAGGGATGTAATCTATACTTATTTCTCGCCGCAGATCTGTGCCTACTTGAATGAAATGAATGAGTGAATTATCCTACATAATTCCATTAGAGCGAGCAGAGAGGTTTCCTTTAAAAGCGCTCCTTTTATACAGCTTATCGACAACACACAGGTACTGTTTATCCGTTTGTGCGCGGGGGTGAAGAATCAGCGGAGATGCCATTAGATTTGTGTGTTTACATTGGGCTGATTTCAGGTGCAGTGAGGCTTGAGATAAAGCATGTTTGCCGAGAAAGATTCATGTCCAAAGAAGCTTCACAGACGGCTAAATTATTCACTAAGCAGCAGTGCAGCAGAACGCACCACACTGAAGACACGTCCAGTAAATCAAACACTCGGCTGGTGCAACGCGTGCACACGTACAAAGTCAAGCGTCTGGACTTATATGCACATGTATGGAGTTGTTTAATATTGATAAAAATGAACGTGAACACGCTGAAGGCACCACCATCTGCAAGAAGATGAATGGGTTTTTTAGGGGATCCAGGAGAATTCTTCCCGAACTCTCTCGAGTCTTACACTGGTCCATAAATATGGGGATGTTGTTGATGTGAAAACCAGTTGCAATAAAAAGAGGTCATAAAAATGACAAACAGAAACAGTCATCTCCATCTTATTCAGCCCGGCTTCCATTAGTGTGACAATTTCATTAAACAAACATAATGTACAAAATCATTTCCTCGACTTGGCTGGCTCCGAGAAATTAACAGCAACATGGAAGTCATGCATAATGAATGTGAACATTTGCCATCTACAAGTCTCCCACAGTCAAACATTAATTCAACCTCGCGCAGGGTGTGGAGAGGAGGAGGAGGAGGGGGAGGAGGGGGGATGTAGCGAGGGGAAATGGAAGGACTTCAGAGAGGGAAAGAGAAAGAGAAGCCACAATGGAGGTGTGAAGGGATATGAAAGGTAGATGACTGCATAAATTGGCATATAATCAAAAATACTAAGTGAGTGTAGACTCTTATAATTCTTGTTCTTAAATAGACCTCTTTTAAATTCTCCATCTAAATTCAGGGATTATTGACTTCTAAATTGTGAATCGGCGCATTTTCACACAGTTTCCTTAGTGAAAGAACCAAACCCAGTTCAGTAAAATGGCCTCCCTTCTTTTTGTGTTCTCACTAGTAAGTGCACTTTGAAAGCGACCCGGCTCCCCTCAGAGCTCAGACGAGTGAATCAATCGAACCACAAAACAAGTCTTTGAGTCCTTGTACAGGAGCCTGAGTTTGTTTGCCGTGTTCGCGTGTCCACAGAAAAAAAACACTGAGTCATTGCTCTGAGAACATCTGAACCGCCTGACATGAAGCAGGCGTGAAACAACAACTTCAGATTATTGGTTCAGTCTGATCACAGACATGTAATGTGGGCGGACATGTGGGGAGATGGTAATAAGGAATTACAGAAGAAGACATTTGTTTTGGCCTGGCAGATGTTGGTTAGTAGGCCAAATACTTGTATGACTCAGCCTCAACTGTAAGCTAGCAGTGAATAAATAGTTGCTGCTTGGTCCCTGAACACATCTCACAAGTCAAAATCAGCCATTAAAACCTACAGAATACTTTCCAAAAGTCACTGATATCCCAAAAGTCACCACAATGCACCTGAAATTGGCACAAATCAAAGTGTTCATCATAGTAGTGGTAGCATAGCATAGCATCAAAGTATGCTACATCAGATACACCTCGCATGAAGCATGACTGAGCCTAAACAGAGTAAAACCATGATCCATATTTCACTAAGATTCAAGCCTTATTTCCTAACGTTTGATTATGTGTGGGATAATTGGAAGCAAAGTTAATTCTAACAACATTTCTGTTAAAAAAAGAAAAAGAAAGAGTCGCTGTGTCGTGTTGGATTTAAAAATGATATTCATGCTTGTGTAAAAAGCTATAAACCAGCAAAAAAATTAATTTAATATCACTGCTATTAGCCTGTGTAATGCTTTGGTCAAAACTCCTCTCAGAGAGACGAATATCAAAATAATTAAATCCATGTTGACGTGGAGCTAAAAGTCCACGTCAGACCGGTCGACTTGCTGCTCTTTTCCCATTGATCAAAACAAAAAGCGGCGACAGCTTGACGGCACTCTCGTGACGGCTGGCATCTTTTAATTCGCTTTGCATAAAATCTTACAATCATTTATGGAGACGTGACAACAACAAAATGCTAATGCTAACATTTTACGGAAGGCATTCGAGAGAAAAAAAGCCTCCACCCCCCCCCCCCCCCCCAAGAAAGAGAGCCGCTCATCCTTCACAAGCGGTGATTTATTACCCAGTACAGCAGGGTCACACATTCATTTTGCTCTTTATATAAAAGGCCTGTTATTCCTGCATGCATAAATAAAACACACACACACATAAACACATATTCACGCTCGGCTCGTGGCAGTGGCAGGGGGGGGGAGGGGGGGGGGCGAAATGTCAGCGTGTCGAGAGAATGTTTATCTAGCCGGGACAGATTTGATGGCTTGACGGGGGGGTTGGAGGTGCCGTGGCGATAGGGGGGTGAGGGGGTGCGGGGTGTCTACCTCTCGCCATCGCAAACTGCGCGTACGCTTGATTGTGATGCGTGTTGTCTCCTGAGTGACGCCGGTCTATGGGATATGCCAGCGTGCCCGGCAGTGCGCTCGGCCAGACACACATTGGATGTGACACTGCCAAGCCCGCAGTGTGACAGGCATGTGACAGGGCGGAGCTGGGCCTAAATGACTTCTTAGGCTCCATTACCCTGCCAAAACACTGGACACGCCATCTCCCATTTCCCCTTCATGGTCACGGAGCCCTTTACTATTCACAAATGGAGCGCTGATGGCATCCTACCTTCTCTCAGTGTAGATTAATCACACAGGCGCAAAGATGGGGAGATAAAAAAATAAAAAATCAAGCCCGAGCGGATTGCTGGAGCGCCGGGGGCGGCCGGGCGGCGGTAATTATCCTAAAAGAAGCATCGCTTGTTGGTATTTACACTGTCAGTCTGATCTGTGATGTTTTGACACCGGCGGTCTCCGGGAAAAGCGAGAGCGTTTGTCACAAAAAAAAACAGGGGAAGTAAAGGGAGACACGGTGCTGAAGGTGACTGAACGCGTCATTAGCTTGAGAAGCGAATGAGAGGTTCGGGGGGAGAGGAGACAAGAGGGACAGAAGAGGACAAGACAAAGGGGACAGGGAGAGAGACAGGTTGATGTGAGAGTGACATCTCACGTCCGGCGAATCACGATAACACACCTCCATTTAAACATATCGACTCAGATGGTCAGATGGGAAAGATTGTGTAAATGCAACCAGCGACAGCTCAAACCACACAGGTAGGTCGTGTTGGGACGCATCCAGACCAAACGTGGATAAAGGTGCAAATGCAGACACCTGATCTTTACTCCTCCCAAAGAGGAACTGCAGCCGTGTTCCAGTGCAGGTGTTGGAGAGCCACGATGACGTCTAGAGGCCTGCAACTGAGAGGCTGAATTCAGACTCAGCCTGCCTGAGTGAAGACTGGATTACCATTACAAGGCAGATGTGTAATCGAAATAGTGACTGATTGTGTTGGCAGCAACACAACCCAGTCTTTGTACACTGAGATTTCCTTATGCTCTTATTGCTTGGTTTTCAAATCAAGTCCAGGTCCACGTTTGTCTGATTTATTCCTATTTCTACCCAAGACCTTAATCCAATTTGACCATATTTATATAATGTATATCATACATCTGTTTACGAGGAGTCATAAAGGTACAAATTATGACAAACCACCTCTCAAATTGTGCATTTAGCTTATTTACAGCCTCCATCGGCGCCTTAAGAACACACATCTGTGCGTTTACATGCACTTTAAAACTTTGATTACGCTGCGATTAAAGGCGATATATCATAACACAAATCAAAGTCGGCTTGCTCAGATTACGTAACAGTAAATCGATTTATTCATGACTCGCCTCGCGCTGCCGTGGCTTTGTGCAGATTCCATGAATGTGCGGTACGCTGCTTACCTACATCTCATCAGCCAGGACAAATACCCTGGAGGTGGGTGCGTGTAAACATACAGCAGGTGATGATATTTGAGGATTTAAGTGCTGGTGCAATAATGGCAAAGATAATGAGCATCTGTGTTTAAATGCGCGGCATACGAATCAACACGGAGAAACAGCTCCTCTGTTTTTCACAACATCTGCAGGAGAATGCATTCAGATTTCATATGCGGCTAATGAAGGCCGTGAGGGGATATTTCGACATGGATACGAGATGCACGGAATGACAAGTGTAGATGTCAAGTCGGCTTCCCGGCTTACAGCTCCACGATCTGCCAACTCTGAACAAACACAAAGCGCAACACTCGAGCGACTCGGACAGACGCGTCAACACAAATCAAACAGAGTTACGATCTTTTGATCTTCTGCGATGACGGGGGTGATACACGGCCCTCGCTCGCCGAAAGCATAAATTAACCACGCTGAATGCATACGCGCCTACACACACTTTGATGCTGGCAAAGCCCTTCACACTGCACGGTGTACCGCCAGGCCACGTTTATGATCTCCTACGCCGCCAACCCTCAGTCCGCCTCCTATATCACACAGCGCTTTGATGTCTCCCCAATTTGCCGAGCCGAATGTTGAACATTAGCCGATTCTAATGAGGAATGTGGAGTGTAAGTTAAACCCTGACGCCTGTTAGTCGGCTTGCCTGACAGGGAGCCGGCTCGTCATCGTTTAGTCAGTTTAGCTCAGCCGAGTGTGGTGACATTTCTACATTTCCCTCCCTGGCGATTCCGCACACAGGTAATTGCCGCCTTATATAGGGAGCCACACCTCATTTATAGGCAGAGAACGAGTAAACAGGAGTATGAATCCTGCCATGAATCATGCATGGGGACTAAATGTTTGCCGACACGCGTTTGGGGCGGACGGGATCTTTAGATTTGCGGGGACGTTGGACAGAACAGAGCCTCTTTGTTTTCCATTAGTGGCTGATGTCTGATAATTTGGAAAAATGGGCCACGATAAAAGAATTTATGAGACGTGGAGGCGGGTAAATAAAAGGGAAGGCGGACCGGCTGATAGGCAGGAGCGCTAAACGCCGGGCGGCTAATTCCCGCTGAATCCCAAGTCTGGTCGTCTTTGATTCTTTAAGTGCCATTGCTTGGAATGAGGTCTGGGAACGGAAAACGAGAATCCGCCGTATCCCGTCCGCTCCTGAGCGTCTCAATAAAGCGCCCAAAAGCTTGTCTCATTTCACGCTTCCCGACGTGCGGCGGCAGACGGCAAAACCGCGGCGAGCAATCACAAATTCAAATGAGACAGTGTGTGTGAGTGGAAGGAAATGTCCTCCTCGGCGGCCTGTTTAATTTGCTGCCTCCTGGGCAATTGAAAGGTGTGTGAAGTTTGGAGGACGAGTGCTCTTACGTGTGCTCGAGGGGGGGAAACGGCGGAGGACGAAACAGGAGAAGAGACGAACAAAAGACAAATTGAATCAAGTAGGACGCTTGGTTTAATAACTCCTGCAGCAAAACAACACACGCGTAAGCATAGACCACACACACTCAAACACACGCCGGCGCTTTAATGCCTGGGGCGCCCCAACCGTGCAGCTCCCACAGGGGGCACAAATCCCGATAAAGAAGCCGAGACTCTCTTCCGACTCCGAGCTCTCGCCGTCACCGGGGACGGACAAACAAAAGGCGAGTTTTTATCTGCTTTTATCTCATTAAACACTCTATAACTTGGATAATTGTTTACAGGCGGGGGATGTTCTAGAAAGACTCTGCCACCCAAAGGTTCATCACTTTGACGCGCTGAGAAACAGATGCGAGTCACCATCGTCGCCGTGGAGACTTTAATCCGCGTTTTAATTAGGAGATGTATGGCGGCGCGGCGTAATGAGTTATATAGCGAGAGATTAGGAGACAAAGGGGCTTGTTGTCGTTCATCTGCATTCTGTCCATCTCTTCATCGCTGCATTGTCAACACGATTAAATTTGCAAAACTCTGTCTCACTCACACAAAACACACACACACACACACACATCTGGAAGGGGAAAGAGAGTTTGCACTCCTCTATAATGTTTCATAATTCAAAGATGATATTTTCTCTC
>NW_027466930.1:2275000-2285000 GCF_046128005.1 Genypterus blacodes
CAGGGATGACAGAAGCACTTATTGGTATTAAAAAGGATAAACTTTCAAAGGCATCCATCACAAGTGCAAGGGAGCGAAAACTTTACATTCAAAGTTACTGCAACCCCTCCCTCCCTCTCTCCCCTCCCTCCCTCCCTCCCCCGACTTTGATGCGTCTGTGACAAATGATCAACAGGAAAAATGACCGTGTTGGTTTTTGTTGAGCGGAAAGAGTGTGCCTTGGCTTGAACCTGAGGTCATTAAGAAGCAAATAAATAAACACAGAAAGTTTGCATATTGGAAAGCTGTCGGCTCCGGGGCAGCGTCTGCTCACTCCCAGCGTGATGGAGAGCCTTCTTTCCTGGGCGAGCCCCCCCGGACTGCTGCCCAATGAATCAGCCAGAGTGGACACATTGGCAGTTGTCATGTAATGATATTGCCAGAGTGTCGGCCACGGTAGAAACAATCGCACACACACACACACACACACGCACACACACACACACACACTGGCATGCACGCACGTATACACGCCAGCGCCGCACACGTGTCTGGAGAGCTGCACCCGACAGATGCCGACACACTGCACACACACAGTGGGAGTGGGCAGCGGATGATGTTTGAGAGGCAGAGAGTTTCTACGGGATCTGACAAACAGCTGCTGATCTGAACCAAACATGGCTGCAGATACGACACCCAAATGCTGCTGCTCCTGCTGTGTTCAGACTACAAGGTCCAGGTCCTCAAAGGAACCAAAGGACTCAAACCGCTTCCAACAGCATGTTTAGTTTATTTTGTGTGTGTGTGTATGTGTGTGTGTTTGTGCTGAGTCACAATCAGGAAATGATGTAATCTGCTATGTTGACGTGACCGCAACATCGTCTATCTGAGAGAAGAGGACCAACCAAACTCTAAATTGTGCTTTTACATACATGTTCATGTGTTTACATACATGTCTATTGAATCATCTGACTCACTTCAGCTTAGGCCGCCTCTTTTGGCCTGACTATGCTTAGCCTGACTATGGTCTCGATCAGGCGTGTGTTTACATTATCGCATCTAACACGTTCTTAGTCAGAACTGAGGTACCAGCAAAAAATGTAGATTATATATATATACATATACATTATATCTAATGAGTAGAAACCAAATGGAAACATCCAATATCTGGGTCCAATTGTTCTTGAACCACTCAAATTATCCTCAGTCTATTTTAAAATTTAATAATCTATTTTTCAAAACAAATTTATACAGTTTTTGTGCAGGTGTTCAATGGTTGGGCTTCATACAATCTCTCATCAGTGAAGGCCTCTAGTCTGAGCTCCTTCATATATCAGACCTTTCATTACAGCGCATGCACACGCTTGATATTCCGATCTCAATATTCCGTAGCCGCTCGCTCCACGATAAAAAGCAAACGCAGCACCAATGCAGCGGGATAAAATTCATAGAATAAAGTGATTGAGCTGCAGCGCAACTCAACATATTGCTCCTTTCAACATTTCAAATTCATCGAGGTGGGCAAATTTACGTCTCAGGAGACATAAAAGTCGACGCCGCACAGAGGGACTCAGTCAAATATTTTGACAGCGCAAAAGTGACGGCGATGTCATCTGTTACCTGTTCTCACCTCTTCCCACTTCTGCAGTAATTACAAAGCAGCGCTGGGAGACTCTAATTACACGGTCCAGCCTGACACTGCAAAGCTACGTGCAGTTAGCTCCTTTGATATGGCTGAGTTTAGAGGTATATTTATATATGTGAGAGAGAGGGGTGGGGGAGAAAGAGAGAGAGAGGGAGAGGGAGAGAGGGAGAGCAAGAGGGCGAGAGAGATAGAGAGAGAGGGAGAGCAAGAGAGAGAGGGCGAGAAAGCAATGTGTCCCCTCCTCTTAGGTCTGGGCTTGAGTTGTCGTGCCGACCAATTTCTGACATGCATCACATCCAATATCATTCCACCTCTTTGACAGGATGCATTATAAATGAGTATGCACACACACACACACACACACACACACACACACACACACACACACACACACACACACACACACACACACACACACACTCACTCACTCATCTCTCTCTCTCTCAAGATCTGTCCAAGGAATTCATCAGCTTTATGCATGAGAAGTGTGGCTAAGTAGAAAAAAGCCGAGTCACACACTGCAGATGTAAAGTGTGTATACGTGCATCTCAGTCTAATCACGACGTCGTCCAGATCTAAATCTCTCCCTCAATCTCTGAGCAAAGACGGCGTGTTTGTAAGAATAAATAACTTTGCAGTGCTTACAGACACAAACCCACAGCTGTGCCCCACAGAAGCGTGTTGGCTCCGCTCCTAATCTCACCGCTACAAAGATACAGAAACACAAAGACGCGCACACTTTTAAAAAGACAACAACCGCACGCAACAAACAAGTAACACAAACAGATCCGGACTGAGGAAAAAGAGTGAAAGGGAGCGGGAGAAGTTGATGGAAAAGTTTGGAGTTGCAGCAGACGTTGACAGCTGTCTGAGGAACCTTGGAGGTGAGGAGGAGGAGAAGAAGAAGAAGAAGAAACTGACCGCGGCGCTCTAACAGTTGACCCAGACGTGATGGAGTGCAGCGAATCTGAAATTAGTTCAATGCGAGTAAAGAGCTTAATGCCTTTAAAAACCCTGTGCAAGGATATATGGCCTGGCAATCTATCATCTCACCATGCGTGTGTGTGCGTGCGTGCGTGCTTGCATGTGTGTGTGCGCGTGTGTGTATGTGTGTGTGAGTGAGAGAGAGAGACAGAGAGAAAGATAGAGAGAGTTCATGAAAATGCATCAACCTACAGTATGGATGTACACATACTCACACACACACGGGGCAAGCACACATGCAAACACACACACACACATCTGCACACACACTTTTTTCACCTACTGCCAGACCAATACATCACCGCACTCACAGACCAAATGAGGCAATCGCTCAAAATTATTTGCATATAAACTAATGAAATATTACTGGGTGAAACTCAGTTGAATGTTAATTACAAAGGTAATGCACGATTTGCTGATTAATGGGTCGTCTCTCTTTTGGGCGCGAGACGGTACGAGCGAGCGGATGATCAGCGTGGGGACGAGAGGAGGGAGGGGGACAGGGGCGGGGGGGGGGGGGAATATAGGTGATTCAAGGGAATGGAGGTAAGCAGGCGTGAGGGAAATGCATAGGTGGGGTGGGGGAAGAGGGGAGGAGAGGAGGAGAGAGGAGGAGAGAAGAGGAGGATGCAGTGTACAGTTGTGGACCTAGTGGCACACACCACGACTTCTTGTTCTACGGGCATGGATGAGATGAAAATGCATTATTCATTTACAGACCATTAATTATGAATCCAGCGATAAAGCAGGACGGGCGGTCGAGGTGTGAAGCGTGCGCCAGTCAAAACGCTTTCTTGCCGAGGAGGACACACGTTACATATTTCATCTGACCTCGGGAGAGTTTCTGGGCGACCCCCTCGTGATTCCAGAGCGGCGGGTCAGAACGGAGAACATGGACACAACGCGGCCGGCTGTGAAGTGAGAATCAATAACTGTTTGATCATAGTCATTTCTTCTTCTCTTTATATAATTATACCTTAGCCCGATATGATCTCTTGTGTGTCATAATTGTTGGGAGTCTGAACTTTGCCTCTCGCGCGAAGTTTCACAAAAAACGATCAAAAAGCTGTAATTGTTCCAGCCTCAAACTTTAAATATCACGACACAACCGAGATGGGAGCTTATCAATCTGAACGGAGGCAAAGAAAGAACGGAGAAGGAGACCGACTGATGGCCTGCTGTCAGGAAATCACAATAGCTGCAAGTCACTCAATCAAAGAGCTAAACTCGCTCACACACACACACACACACACACACACACACACACACACACACACACACACACACAGCCGCTGTCGGGCATCACCAAACCTTAACGCTCGGCGAGCTTACAAAAGCTACTTTAAACCTCCACACAAACTTATGCATGTGGAATGAGCAGTTTGTCTCCCTTTTCAATCTATCAGACGATGCATAATGCATGGCCCGATGCCGGCCCCCGTCGGAGAAACTGAGAGATTGATAGATTGATTGATTGATGATGACAGTTATGACTAATTCATTAAAAGCTAAAGCTGCTTGTGCATGTCATTCATTTGAGTCGAGTTGTGGGAGTCCGCTGGCTGTACCCAGCTTTGTTGGTTGTGTGTGTGTGTGTGTGTGTGTGTGTGTGTATGAGCCAAGGTTGAGAGTCAGACCGAGGGCAAAGTTAAAGTCGGGACAATAGCAAAATCCATCTGTTTAATGATCATGGTTGTCTTGACAGTTGATTGGACTTACTTAGATCAAATCTGTGCTAAAATCTAAACATGTTTCATATTTAAGACTCAATCTTTGCCCCCGTATCCTGCAGATCAAGTGGAACCCTGAGGAACATAGATGCAGATGTGCAATGTGACAAGAAATAAAACTACAAACCCAGAGGTCATAAAGGCAACGACAACTTCACCTCGATCACACCGATGAAACATGAGCCCGGCCGCTCGTTTCTTCACCTTCTCCTCCGCGTTTGCTTCCTCTAAAGCACTTTTCATTTGGTGTTGCTCACAATACATTTCGTTTTGATTTCCAGCTCTGAGGCTCTGATGGACGGTGTGAAGTCTGCCGCTGAGGCTTCTCGTTAAGCGTTTGCACTCTTCACGGACCAAAGGACCAAAAACTGTGCAATCTTACATTACACACGACGTGTAGAGCCGCTCAGATTTTCGCCATTTGTTAAAGCTTTGCAGCTTTTTGCAGCGCGAGCAGCCGTGAGCTGTTCTGTCTCGCACTGACCACTTTTTAATCCCCCACAACAACAGCACTCCTGACAGAATGGACACAGTCTGCTACACACAAACACACCGCAAGCTGCTCCCGGGATAACTGGTAATTAAACAAAGAATCTGGTGATTATGGCGTTTCATAAGTGTATACTTTTTGCCGTTGTCATAACTACCAGGCCGAGCGCGGATTCACTGTTCCGAGCTCGGCAGAACTCTAAGGGTGTTTGCACGGAGCTCAAGAAACCGCAGGACAATGTGCGAGCTGCGGTAAATGTGTTTACTTGACTCAGAACCAGAGCATCTGCAGCATATAGAGCGTATACGCTGACAGTAACAGCGTGTGTGTTTGCAGGGCTCTATAGGGGAGCGGCGCTGTGTGTAAATTGAGACTTCACGCGTATCAAATTGAGATTTTGCAAATACAAATCGCAGAGACTCGCTTGATTCCTATTTGTAGTCTCCCACACGCCTTCCTATGGGGCAGCTTTCATACCAATGAAGGCAGAGAAGAACGATACGGAGGGACGCAAACCGGTTAATGTAGCAACTGCATACTGTGGAGGCAAACAGAGGAGATCATTCCCTGAGTAAATTGTGTACAATATCTCCAAATTATGGGACAGATTGTTATTTTTTTTATGTTTCATTCATTTGTACAGGAAAGATTTTTTTCTTAAAGGAACAGTTCACTTTAAATGAGTTTTGGTCTGGATTCTATGTTTTAATTGTATAGAAAATACAGTTAGAATACTCACGATTTGCAATTATTGATGCTATACAGAGTTACTTTTATTTAGGCCTGTATTTTTGAAACCTTTGCAGTACTTTAAAGTACTACAGTAGTATGTTTAGTAGGCGTTGACAGGCCACAATGTACAGGCGGGTCAAATCAAATGTAGTACAGAAGTCTTCTTTCTACTACGTTATACTTAAGAAACAAGGTAAAAATACGTACAAGCACAAAATGTCCTCCTTTGAACTTCAACATAAACAAAAATCTACAAAAAAAAACTCCAAAGAAAAAGGGAAAAACGTGGAAAATGTGGGAGAAAATGTCAAAAAACAGCAAAGGAACAATGTAGAAGATGACTAGAACAACAACAACCTTTGACAGCTTCATGCCTCGTTAGTGAGTGTGTGACCCACAGTCGCCTGAGCCCCTGGCGTTCTCTCTCTCTCTCTCTCTCTGTGTGTGTGTGTGTGTGAGGTTAAATCCCTCATAAACAACATATGCATACTCACACACACACACAAAAACACACACAGACACAAACAAACTGCCCATGTCTGCAGGCTACTCACTCGCTCAACTGTTTGCAATAAATCAAAGTGTGTCTATGTCAGCTGGATGGTTAGACACTAAACACACTGCCTTGAAAAAAAAAAACGGGGGGAAAAAAAACAGTTGGCAGCTTCACACACAATTAGGGAGACGGCAACAAGATCCCTTTGGGTTAAGAGCATCAACTGGCCCGCGTATGGCACCATTTGGTATTCTCTTTAAACACAACACATCTGCATGAAACCAGGGCGCTTGTTTGGCCGCGCGTGTTTGCGGCGGCACCCGCTCGCACATTTGCATGTAAAGGTTCCTTTTCATTTGTCTGACTATCTTCAAAGGAGGAAACGGAGAGCCGGGGCGTACCTACGGGGAGCAGTATGGCTTCCTTCAATCTGCTCTGCATGCTTTATGTGTCCGGTGGTAACAAGGCTATGCATTTCCACATTCAAAGAGACCACTGAATATTTGAATAAATTGCAAAACTGGCAGACCATGCTTTAGAGAATCAGAATGAATAATGTGCAAGGGATTACTTTGGAGATGGATTCGGCGAGTTCTATGCTATGTTTCTGTGAAATTGGGGGATAGAGAAGAAAACTAACACTGCGGAGGAAGAAATGTCAGAAGAGAACACGATTGAGGAATACATTCAAATGCAAAGAGAAGAAAATAAGAAAAAATAATCATGCAAATAGTTTCCTTCCTCTACTCGGCAGGGGCTGACATGAAATTTGTGTTTAACACAAGCCTCAGCCAAATTTCTACAAAGGTTTTCGGGTCAGACATTGGGAGGAATACGTCTGGGTCGGGCCTGTGTTTGCCAATTCAAATATGCAGCGATCCATTAGTATCACAGACAGCTTGTCTGCTTGATAGCAGGAGACGTTTCGGTGAAACCGTGCCTCAAGCTAGACAGAGAGTGAGCAGAATCTAACCATCTGATCTGCTGAGCCTCTCCAGGTGAGGCTGAGCTGCAGAAATTCACCTCAGCCGCCGCCTGAGTCACCGGCTGCTGCGTTTGCGCGGCGCATGCTCTTTACGACCCGGCGCTGCTGCTTCAAAGAGCCGAAAAATATTCCCCCTCTGCCTCTGCCACAACTGGCACTTTGTACCTGCAACAGTGCGCTGAAAGATTCTACCCTGCCCTGTCAAATGAGGAGAACGGGCTTTAAGATCCTGTTGAGCTGAATGCACCAGATTCTGAACAGCTGTGAAGCAAAAGTGAGGTAATGTATCCCAAAGTGAGAGTTTGGATTGGTGGATGTGGTAAAAGGTTGTGGGTGTGAAACGTTTGTAGGCTGGGGTGCACGTATGTGTGTGTATGTGTGTGTGTGTGTGTGTGTGTGTGTGTGTGTGCGTGTGTGTGTGTGCGCCTGCAGGCCCGCGGCGTACGTATTGTGCCTCGCCTCACAGATGATGATAAGGAATGATGGCATTTAGTTTGGTAAATGCCAGAGCGTAATGGGCAGAGTTAAGGACAGTTAATGATGTCTGGTGTGAAGCTCTGCTGGATCGCTGTGAAGATATTAAGCTGCTGCGTAGTCACAAGCAGGCGGGAGGAGAAGCTAAACCTGCTCGCTCTAATAAACGCAGATCTGAAAGTTGGACCAGGGGCTCCGCTCCGCTCGTAGCCACCCACTGTTTTACCTCCTTACTCTGGTCTCCTCGACACCCTAATCCCTACGTGTTTATCACTTGTGGCCTCCTTTTTAAAAGCCGACTCCCCACCTCCAACCACCTCTCCCATTTCCTCCCATTCACACTGGTCTCCCCCCTTCCAATCATCTCCTCCCCTAGCCCCATTCTGGCATAAATCACCTCTCTGCGATAGTTTTAATGGCTTTTTAATGAGCCTAATGTTTTCTGTTTTAATGAACTTCTTACGTCAGCCTTAATCATTTTAGGGGAATGAAAAATGATTGAGAAATGCCCTACATTAATTTAATTTACTGTTCAATCTGCACGGCCCCGCGAAGGCCAGGACTGTAAAGAGGGGGCAGCGGAGAGAGTGGAAGAGGGCCCGGTGGCAGCGCGAGAGAGGGGAGATAAAGATACGGGATAAGAGGGAACGGACCCAGGCACAAAGCAAACAATGAGACAAGCTACAACGGTATAAAAAGAAGGTAAAGAGTGCGTAAGAATAGAACGAGTGGTGGAAAAGCTGTAATTAATGAGGCCATGCTATAGGCTTGTTGTTCAGGCTTATCTCCAATTAGGCTTCATTGTTGAGGCCTGCCAATGGCGGTTTCTACCACTCTGCGAGACCAGCAGATTTACATAGCCATTAACACAGCGGGCCCCGAATAAATGAGCACAATATACAGCATCTGTTGCTCTATGTCTGACTTTTCTATGCGGCTTTGTTGTTCCTCGTTCGCTCTTGCGTTAACTTTCTGTCTCTCCGCTGGCCTCTCTCCCCGAGTAGCACAATCACAGTTGTCATTTTGCCAATTTCAAATTAACGGCGCTATAAAGCAGCTGGTGTCACCTTAATCTAAGAGCGGAATACCACTCATTCCTGTACGCGGCTTGTACATTGGTTTACCCAAGGACACCTTGCCTGCGCTGCGAGAGTCAGCCCTCCATTTCATCGCGTTGATAGTAAAAGGCTGCGAATACGCCAAGGCTGACTGCCAAGATTGCTTTGCACTACCTGAGCTAAGTTGTCCTTTACGGTTTGGGTGTGCGTGTGTGACTGAGCGTATGGCTCGTCTGTCCCCAAGGCTGGAAGTATTTCCATGCGCCACTGGTTCCATGAAAAATCACAGCTGTGGCCGGTTACTATAAATGCTGATGTGTTTAATGATCCGTTGTTGGATTTGTGTGAGAGTGGACACAGGTCTTAGCAGGACTGAGAATGCTAATGGTCGACACCGAATGCAATTCTGACATATCATTTATATATTGCGCCATTAAAAACGCATCATTTTCTCTGCTGATATTTTCTCACCTGAAGCTACGTGCCTTGAACAAACTCTGCGTGTGACAGGTGACAGATGTCTTTGTCCCCCAGGTAGCTGGACATCTGACCCTCTTTCTGTCCCAACAACCGAAGGGAAGATGAGAATCTGAGAGCGGGGGGGACGGGAGTGTGAATCCTGGGCCTCGGGCTTTAGGGTGACTGATACGTCCTCCCTTCAGTGTGAGAGAGTCTACATGCAGATCCTCTCCAGTCGGCTGCCTTCACACATTCACTGTCTCAGCCTCCACCTGTCTCCTCAAGCGCTCGGCTGTTTTTTTCTATCCCGCTAATGCCCAGCCGTCAATCTACACCCTTTTGTCCTTTAATCGCTTTCCTCATCTCCTCTTTTTCCCCCCTATTCTCCTTGTTCCATTATCTTATTTTTGTCCTTTGTGTAAAGGCTCCACACGGCTTCAGAGTGAAAAGTGTGCATTTTATCTGCCTGCTATCATAGTCGCAAAATTGACCACTATTTTTTGCCTTGTCAAGGGTTCTGACAAAGACTGTTTCTTGTTATGAAATCTTGTTGGGAAAACACAACGTTGAACCGACCAGACGCAGAAACTCAGACGTGATTCTTGATGTATGCTGCTTTTGTTTTGTTCCGTTTGGTTGGATGGGATGAACGATGAGGTCTCTGTGATTGAGGCTGATCTTTTCTGTCAAAGCGGGCCACTTACGGATACATAAGAGAGCCTTGTGAGGACGTGGAAGGCAGGGACTCTTGCTAAGTGTTATGAGTTTTGAGTGAGACTTACAGAGAGTGCTGCTGTGTCATTTCAAAGTTTGAAAATGTTGCAAGATGTCTTCTAAGAGCGTTCTCTGCATAATGTTATGAGGAAAAGCAACTGTCACCAGAAATGATCCTGCACCTGAAGGGGGTGTGCGGGGGGCCGTCTACGTTTGTCAAGTGGAGTCAAGAGGGTGGCGGTAACTTCAGGAAA
>NW_027466930.1:2287500-2717500 GCF_046128005.1 Genypterus blacodes
AGCATTTTCACATGGAAACCAACTGAACAGATCAGTGGAAGACATCAACACAGACAGATTACACACAAAGATAAAGGACATGTTGTAAAAAAAAAAAGATGTCTAAAGAAATCGTGGTGCATGACGCGCCAAATAATGAAGAGGCTGAAGCTGTTAAGAAGCACTCATTCAGAGGACTTAAGAGGCCTCAGGAAAAGCAGCGCTGGAAGGTGTAAGAGCAAAGCTGTTCTCAATTATGTCTTGTACTCCGCTTCGCTCCACAGTGAGGGTGAATGCAGGCTGATCATTGGAAGGGCTGAGCTGAGCTAGAGTCTAGCCCCGGCTGAGTGTCAGTGACAAGCACAGCTATGAGACGTCAAGCACCAACTGAAACAAGGATTCTAACAAAAGACCACTTCTTGGCCCTTTCACTTACAAAGCAAAACATTTCCATTCAAGTAAAGCAACAAAAAGGACATTTTCCCAAGGAGCAAGAAATGTCCATTCAAGTAAAGCAACAAAAAGCACATTTTCTGAGATTCAAGAAATGTCTGTTCCAGCAAAGCAACACAAAGCTAATTTCTTCGAACTACTCATTTGTTGAAGGTTGACCTGGCCGAGCAGATATCAGCACGGTGTCATCCTATCCATGGCAACTCTCCATGGCAGCGGCTCTCTGCAGCCTCCGACAGTAGCGAGGCTCTGCCGTGTGTGTTGATATACAGTATACTGCTGTGGTCTAGTCCTTACCAACATATGCTGTGCATTCTTTGTCAACAGCTTGTTCAGAAAAACCTGAGTGCTTTGTAACCACACAATTGCTTCAGAGGCTTTATCTGTCTCTCGCCGCACTCTCTGCCAGAAGGCTTTGCTTCCTACCCAGTGTTCCTTGTAGTTGTTCTATTCCATCCCATCACGCGGTATAGGAACAATTCAATTGGATGGATACTGTCGACTCCTTTAGGGAACAGGTAAGAGGTTTTCCTGAATCTGCTGTGTAGCTGTTCTCATCCTCATAATGCCACTACAAGGCAACCATCCATTGCTACCCTCAGCCCTCCTACAGTTCAATCAATCAAATGTTATTTATAGACCACCTTTCATACAGGTCAAGGCTTCAAAGTGACTGACAGTCTGATGTGACTTTAACAATACAGACAGCAAAGCAATGCAGGGCCAATGTACATAAGGCTTTGGAGAAATAATGTAAAGGTTTAAGAGATATGGTGCATTGCACTTATCAGCACCTTTTTCAACTCGGGTGTTGATCTCCATAGCTCAATGCACAAATGTCACCTCCTGACCCATCTGGTGCTTCGTGGACGTGTGGCCTAAATCAGTTAACAGCTAATAATGATGCTGGTACTTGTTCCCGGGCACTTTCACACCAATTCACACCTCGATTGATGGGACCAACGTGACACTGACCATCAAGTGACCTCAACAACTTCAGTGACTCTTGTGTAAAGTCACGCTGAGACGTGCCACATTGATGAGAAGGTCTATTGGAGGAGCTGCGTAGCGAGCGATAGGTTTCCAATTCTCCTCCCTCGTGCCACTGTGCTGTTGCTGTGACCAACCAGTGGGAGTCACTAGAGGGACGAAAAGGATAAGAACTCCGTCCAAGTTCCAAACAAACAAATGAAGGGGAATGTCTTTTGGAATGGTTGACCAAGCTGCTGGTTTGGGATTGAATCCAGGTTCTTTCTGGTAAGAAGTAATTTTGGGGCAAAAATATAAAATAATGGAGAAAAGACATTACATTTGTATATTTTACAAATATCCTCACCTATTAACATTCAGTTATCTGGGCTGTGACTTGTTTCTAGGCAGTGTTGCAGCCACAGATGGACCCACTGTGGGGTTCTGGCAGTGATTCATAATAATGGGACCTGACCCCAATCCTTTCCTTCTTCTCCTTCCAGTCTCTCTCCCCCTGTTTCCTCCGCTGCTAACTCTCTTTTTCATGCCTTCCAAACACCCAGGAGACAGATGGAGCAACACTCAGCTTCACACCATTTAGCTTTTCAAGGCTGCTAAAACAGAAGTGTGTCTGAAGAGGTGGAGACGGGAGGGAGTTGGGAAACGAGATCTGTTGGCGTGTGTGCGCGTGAGTGAGGGTGTGTGAGCGCGTGTGTATATACATGCAAATATGGACTACATATCTGTGCGTGTGCCTGTACATGTCATCAAATGAACTTCTATGTGTGTGTACGTGGCTGGCAGGTGGAAGAATGTGGAGAGTAAATGAAGGACTTAGTGCTCTACACGTCTGACTGGTCAAATCTATGATGCTACCTTGAGCTTCCCTGGCTCCAGTCAGACCCTCTTACTCTCACAGTAATAGAGACTGAGTGCTTCTCCGTGCTGAGCCAAAGAACGATGCAAAATTGCCTGCATAGCAATACAGAGCCTCAAGGTGAGCACTGAATATAGCATAGAGATCCCCCGGATTGGAATAATCACCTGAACAGGTTGGCTCAGATGATCCAGTTTGCATTGCCGTTTTCAAGTCAAATCTGTAGGAAATACATAAACAATTTTGTTTCTGTTCTCTGCTTTATGTGTTTTAATTTTGTTATTTAGTTCATCTGGTATTTGAAAGGAGAGTTCATGCTGACTGGGTTGTTTTAACAGGGTGGCCGGAGCCAGCATTGCATTTAAAATTAAGTGAATTAAAATGACTAACTTTATTCTCAATCAATTCTAAGTCTATTAAAAAAGGCAATGGGGTGAATTCTTCCACAGTGTTTAAACGCACACAGGCCAAATGCTTTACATAGGATACTAGACTATGTCAATTTGTGATCATTTATTAAAGAATTATTCATACACTCTGACTTATGGCCATAGAATAATGAGTTGAAGGTCTGCCAAGGTAGAGCTGTAGAGAATACGCCATGTTTTAATTTGGTCTGAAGAGGATAACACAAATCACACAAGTCTGAAAACTAGCCCAAGATCCAAAGGTCGTGACGGAGAGTCCAGAGCCACAAAACCAGACTCTCAATTTACCAATAAATCCTTTGTTCTGACCCCGACCTACAGGAAAATCTTTAGATTGAAACCGAGACGAGGCAATAACTAGAGGAGGAAGAAGGAGCCACGTGTAGGGTGAGGGTCTGAGAGACATCAAGCCACCACACCTGGTGATGACATGATCTGGGACTGTTGTTGTAAAGGGCAGGGCAGGGTATGACTGACCCCTGGATGGACACCGGGACAAGCCGGAGGGACAACTGTATGTCTTCAGGGTGGCTTAGAGGAATCTGAGGCAGGAAGAAGCTCAGAGAGGTTAAGGCCCTGTGGCTGTTGTTTGTGTGATGAAGATAAGACGGTGGATGGATGGATGAGGGATGGAAGGATGGATGGAGCCGTCTATGAGGTTTGATATTTCTGTGTGCATGTGTGTGTGAGAAAGAGAGGGGGGGAGAGAGAGAAGGAGAGAGAGAGAGAGGGAGAGAGAGATACATGCTTGACTGGGGCCTACAGGAGTGTGGCTCAGTGATACTCTGCTTATCTGCTTTGTCCACCATTTGCTATCTTGCTCCTGGGAATTAAACCTGGAAACAGCCTAAATGATTTGTATGGAGGGACACACACACACACACACACACACACACACACTCAGAGTTCTGGAAACTACAACATTGTGAACACACAGCCTTGTATAATGAACAGCAGCAATGGGAACGAGTCAATGTTTAGCACAAATGACAACCAAGAGCCCAGTCCATCAGGCAGTTCACTGGTCAAATCTCAAGTCAAGACTAATGAGCCCAGACAACCTGCACATGATCCGGTCCCACCTGGCCCCACATCTGGTGAACAGTGATCAACTTTGAACACGACTGACCGGATAGAGTCAGTGTGAAAGTGCCCAAAGTCAACTTGAAGCTTTCTGATATCACTCAAAATAAGACACCCACACAAAACCAATTACATTCCTATTGATGCACACATGCAAGCATGCATGAACACACACAAATACACACACACACACAGACACACACACACATGCAAACCCACTCAACCCAATTTTTATTGAACAAGAATCCAATTACTTAACCCTGCTTCAGGTTCTTTACCCTCTTCGCTCCTCTACCTTGACAAGACTGCGTTAATATCTGCTGACAGCCTATGTCTAACCTACACACACACACACACACACACACACACATAAACGCACGCACACACACACATGCACACACACACACACACAACCACACACACCTGACCCCTATAAGAGTTTGATTAAATGAAAACTGCGATGCCCATTTCTCCATCCCTGGGCCAATGAATACCAATGAGAGACAGACATCACAATCTTTAAGGTGTGTGTGTGTATGTGTGGTGTGTGTAGGTTAGACATAGGCGGGAAAATTAAGGAAGAAAAAACGAGTGAAAGACCTTCCACTTGTAAGCATTCTACCAAGATGAATGAACGCGCGGCCTTGTGGATTTTTTTCCCCTTTTCATCTTTTTTTTATCTTCTCTGTTCGTACCTCGTCTCCATGGCATCTGGATCTTTATTGTTCCCAGTCCATAGATCACTTATTAAGCCACGTAATGAGGAGGTCATGCATAATTTCATTCGCTCCGGCGGAACCTTGGGACATTTTCTTATTTCACTAAAAATCTATGATGGTTTCCTGTTGAAAGGCCAATAACTCTCCTTTGCGAGTAGGTATTGGGGTCACAGATGCTAAATGGGCCATTTATAGATTCCTGGCGGAGGGAGAATATTGTGTGGAGCCGTTTCAGACGTCTTATTGAGGCAATTTGACTCCACGTGGTTTAATTTGCTCCCCGTGATGTATAGTATCTGATAATGGGCCGACCTTTCAGATATTTCCTGTCGCACTGCTCCTCCACACACGAACACGCCAACTTAAGGCCATACGTTACGGATGTTAGTTAAGTGAGTAGCTTCTGTTAAGCAGATCGAATATCAATGTTATTGTCCAATAGATAAGCCTATCAACAGTGGCTTGTGGGGGATTTACTATAATTACTGTTAAATACAATTATGCCTAAAGCAACAGGCCCGTTTTGTACACGCTGGTACTCGTAACTGTTTCTCACTTCAACACTCACAATTCAACCGCATTACCATTTACGCCAGACATCTGCAGGCATCATTATAATGAATAAATTTAGCCTCTGCATTAAACACCACCAGCTGCATTGTTTACACAGAAGAAGAAGGAGGAAGAGGAGGAGGAGGCACGTGTGAGCCGGCGTCTCCCTTTGTTTTGCTCTGCTTTATTTCCTTTTGTTTATGCTTTCATAATACGTGTGATAACCCCACATTGCTCGCAGACAGACCACCCGACAGGCTTTCATATGAGGAAATATCAAATCACGGCAAACAAATAACACTGACAGCGCGCCTGAAAAATTAATGCGCTCAGAGGCAGTTCATGTATGACAATCAGAAGACTTCAAAAGCGGAGGAAGACTCTGTGAAGATGGGCCCACGTGCATGTTTCTCTCCGCCTTTCCCAGCTTGAGACCCGCGCCAGCATTGGTCAGCTGTCCTTCAGGGACACTCGGCGGGCTTATCGGCCCGTTGCAAATCAGCCGGAGAAATTGAAGCGGGACGATCTCTCGCTTTCTCTCTGCCCTCCCTTCGCCAGCATCACTCCAGGGGATTCAAGCGCCAAGAGTGCAGCACAAATCTTCACTTCCTCCCTTCGCTTTAAATTTTTCATGTTTTTCCGCCCTTCCTCTATCAAGCCGAACCAAAACATGTCCACGTTCTTCGACAAAATGTAATGATTTGAAGCGTTTGATACCGTTTATTTAATCCACATATGAATTTGAGGCTTAGTTATTTGATATCAACATTAAAAGCACCAGATTCACTGTATTTAGTGTTTATAGCAGACTTTCACTGAGGGATATAGCACACAAAGGAATACAGGAATGCACCTTCATGCATGCTAAACATCCAACTAAATCCCTCTTAAAAGGTTTCTTTCCTTTTAATGTTAAAGCCGCTCTTTACTGTGGTGTTATTGCTTACATTTTGATTACTGTCCCAGAACTCAACAGCCCGGCGGCGGCGCTTCAATAATGGTCAAATAAAAGCTCTACTTATAAGAACTCAACATTATAGTTACAGCTTTTGTTATGACTTACTAATCGAGCAGAAAGGGCTGAGTCATCGCCTGTGTGTGTGTGTGTGTGTGTGTGTGTGTGTGTGTGTGTGTGTGTGTGTGCCCGCGCGCCCAGTCGCATACACAAGACGGTCATGGTGCGGTTTGTTTACATCAGCATTATCTAAATACCCAGCCATTACTCTAATACTGCGTTTTATTATGAGGATAATATTTTGCAGTCAAAAATTTACATAGAGGGCTGTTCACATGGTGAGCAGCAATTACATCAGTTTCTCCAATAGCAGATAGCCCCAATTACCCATAATTCAATGATGGCACAAACAAATTGTCACATTTGGGGCTGTAGGCTCCCTCCTTCCTGACTGCTGTTCACTGTTATTAGTTAGTAGTTAGCAGAAACAACTGAATTTGTGTCAGCTTCTCTAAGTAATAGTAAAGTTTTGGTAATGTTAAAAAGAAAAACGGCAGAAAGTGGAGTAGAAGTGAGAGAGCGTATGGTGAAAGACACAAATTTAATAAATATATCCTACGTAAAATAACCCACATTATCTTTTGTTTCATTATATTTTTCCAAGAAAGCCTGCAGGGACTTGAGCAAGCAACCTAAATCTCTCCAGAGCTCTGTGGGGATTGTTTAATTTGCATTCACTCTTAAGATCGCAAATTTCTGGAAGAAGTGTTTCCAACTACATTGATGAATACATTAGTGTTTAATTAATAAGACAGATTTGCAACAATTTTCCATTCTATGGTTTCAGTACCAGGAATCACTCGACATGTAATATCTACTGCAGCCAACTTCACTCTCGCCTGGCGTTTCCCAAAGTGCGCAGGTGCTCCCCGGGGATGGAAGAAAGTCATTCCGGGTAATAGGAAATCGAGAGGAAGCCGAGGCGTGCTGAGCGAGAGTGGATACAGCAAAATGATAGATTACAACACTTCATCACAGAATAGCTCCGGAGATGCAATGAACATCACAGATTGGTGAAGAATGACTGTGTGAGGGTCTTATGTTTTTAATGGAAGAGGAACGTTACTGCAGCCGCTTCTTACCTCCATCACCTCCCCTGCTGCTCTAGGTGGTGTGCGGTGTGTTTTTACAGCCCCCTTATGTGAAACAGCCAAAGTGCTAAAGTGAGCACCATTTCCATATTTCTTATTCTGATAATGGACTGCCTTGCCATCACCAAATTACCCCAACACCACACCGCCAGCCAACTGAGTGGATTAGTTAATGTTTGAAAATGGAGGTGTTTCCCGGCCCCTCTACACATAATTTGTGTGAGTGTGTGTGTGTGGACGCACATGTGTGTGTATGAGGGGAGCTTAATGACTTTTTCACCTCTGTACACGCCGCGAAGACACATTTCAGTTTACATTTGCAGTATTGAATTCATAATTGCTTGTTGGCCATATAACTTCCAGTATAATGAAATGCTTTCATAGTAATCAATAAAAGGAAATAGAGCAGGTCGGTTTAAATGTTGTGGCAATAGGAGAAACCCATCGAACAGAACCATTGCCTCCCAACGCCGCAGTCTGCTGCCACATTAGTTAGTGGAGCATGTCGAGGTGAAGAAGAAGTGGATTCAGTTTCTAAATTCTACACTTGGTCAGCGCTGGCTTGCCCTCCTGAGTGATGACAACGAGAAGGAAAGGAAGGGAGGATGGATGTTTGACTACAGTATTGAAACTGGTCCTGGCCCTTGGGTGCCCCCTTACCCAGTCTCTGGAGCCAGCTCACGGTGGATTGTGCTTACTCTCATTTAGCTGGGCCTATTTGTCTTCCCTCTAATGCCCAACCTGCTCCAAAGATGTAATTCCATAAAAGCATGCAATCAATATCATACAAACGCTGCTCTCATCTATCATTTTTTATAAAAAAAAAGAGAAAAAGCAAATAGGGGAAAGTGTGTGAGTGTGTGTGTGTGTGTGTGTGTGTGTGTGTGTGTGTGTGTGTGTGTGTGTGTGTGTGTGTGTGTGTGTGTGTGTGTGTGTGTGCATCTCTATGCTCAGTCAGAAATAAAGCACTGTCATAAATGTGAGCGCTGGCACACACACACCCACACACTCACACACACTCATCCTCCTCGCTCTCTTTCCTCCCCATGTAGCGCACATGACGGTTCTGACCACTGGATGGCACTGTTATGAGATTTCCTTTTCTTTGTTCCCCCCTAAACAAGTAGCAACAATCAATTCATGTGTGGTGTACTGTGTCAAAAACGAGGAAATATTAATTTCTTTGCTCCTGGAAACCTTAACATTTCCAGGAAGATATAAATACAATATCCACACAGACACACACCCGCCTACCCACCCACACGCTCAGGCCTCATTAATCTCCTCTGTAACAGGACTCTATCCTCTGGCTCCAATATTACAGTAAATGGCGATGCTTATCTGTAAGCAGTCCTGCCCTTGAAATAGGTGCTGTTCCATTCCCGGCTAATTCCACAGCCATTAAATGGTTGCCACATTTTTCACAGGTATATAAATTGCTTTAAGCCGCGGCTTACTCTCAGCACATTGAAATACAAACACGGATGTTCTCTCCTTTTTATCTCACTCTGCCCTCTGTCTCCTTAATACCTCAGACCATCCTTCCCCCACCTTCCCATCCTTCTCCCCGCCCTCCCCTCCCGCCCGCTCACATGTGAAATGAGCGCCGGGCCGACTCCTTTCGCTCCCAGCAAGGTTGAGGTAATGGCTTATTAGCAGCCAATAAACATCAGTCATTTTCATTTACGCTAACACACCAATCTTGTTCATAATCACCAAGACATGGACAGGGCCGGAAATCAATGGCACATTTTAACAGAGAGTCCCCAGTGTGGTGTTTGATCTACCTGATCAAAGCACCCAGGGACGATGGGTTGGATGGGAAGGTATTAGTAATCCAAATATAGACGTATGACTTAACGCATTAGGACCATCTGTGGCCACAACGCACATCCAGTGATTTTATGTTGAAGTGTAATGGGCCTTCAAGCCGGGCTAATCAAGAAATTTCCCTGTATGACATCACTATGATTATTAGAACCCATACCAATCCAGATACACCTCCTCTACAAAGCTGCATCTGTGGATCTACGGAGCACAGAGACCGCCGTGGTCAACAGCACCATCTCCAGTCCGAGTGCAGCTTGGTACTTAACCCTACAACTATCACAACTCACCAGATATGTAACCGTGTCACGGGTGTAGATGTAGTAAGTGAGGATTAGAGGGCGGAGTTGCATGTGTTCCCCCTCCCCCGGATCCAAGAAGCAGTGCAGGGTAGTTCCTAAGATCTGTGGCAATCCCCTTTGGGCGTGGCAAGGCCGCTCAATGGTCACTCGCTGTCACCTCACATCAAGGTGTTGGGTGGCTTTGCGTCGCCGTGTGTGTTCTCCCACTGTCCCTCCCCAACACACACAGGTCCAAACACATACAGGTTAGGTGAGCGGTAAAGTCTAAATTGCCCGTAGGCGCTGCATGTGAGTGTGAATGAGTTGGCCTGTCTCTAGGTGTTAGCCGCGTCATCCATCAACCTATCCAGGCCCCGTCTGGCCAAATGAATGCCAGCCTACGACGCTAAACGTGACACGTGGGTACAGAGGAAGGTTGGACGGATGATTACTCATTGACATCAGCAGATTTGGAGGCACCTGAATCTTGGAGGATCCTTGAATGCCACCTCGCCTCTACAGATGCGGGTGTAGATCAGACATTCGCATCACACCTCCGCCAATCCAGACCTGACAGCAGGACACCTGCAGCCTCTCTGATGAGGGGATGAAATACGCCTCCCCTCCACACTCCCACACTCTCATCTATCTGTTTTATATTCCTCTCTCTCTCCGTCTCCCTCTGTCTCTCTCTCTCTCGGCGTGCGCTCACAACCACAGAGCAGCTGGCTAGTTATTTGTGACCTGCCAGTCTGCGGGTGTAACAAGGTTTCGACGCAATTAAGAATACATTTCCCAGGTACCAACGCAACAAATCACAGGCTTGACTCCCCTAGACAAACACACACACACACTCAGACATAAACTACTCAGAGGACGCACAAATCAAATGGTAACATGAAATAAATAATCACCGTTGGCGGAGAAAAGGCAATTATTAATCGATTCCATTTGTGTTTGGTCTGAAAGCGGGTTCCAATTGTCCCATTCTTTGGAGGAAACATTTGCAGCGGCTGTGGAGCTTGGCTGGCGTAATCACCGCCTATTATGTGTGTTGATTTGAAACCAAGAAGCAAAGTGGTCAAATACATCACAAGCAACCATTATTGTGTCAATCCGCAGAGGGAAAAACAATCCATCGCACGCAACGAATGATAAACCTGCGGTGCAACGTGGACGTTTTCCTGTTGATTTTACAGTCTCGCTGGAGAAGTGAACTTGGTAGAAGGAGTGCTTTTTCTGGTTTTAACAGGGAAATGGCATACTGTCATACCTGAATTACAACCTAGAGTTTTCCTGTCCGGTTCGCTCTTCAAACCCGCAGCAACAGTAAAAAAAGCAGCCAAGCATGTTGTCAATGTGATTTAGAGAACTTTGACAGCCTCGCCACTTTTATTATCCTTATAATGAGAGCAGAGGGGGGACAGCTCGTTTGAAGATGCACCAATTTGAATTTTGGTCCTGCTCATTTTTGAAGCGGCACATAAGTAATTTTAATACTTTTTGAAGACACAAAAACACCTCTTCAAACCTTTATTTTCGCACCAAGGGAAGTGTTTGCGCTCATGTGTGAACTCCACCTGCGTACGGGTAAATATGCAGATAAGGATTTTTACATGTTATTAGTGGTCGGCACTAATTAACGCTGCAGGTTTGGCGTCACGCTGCAGCGCTTTTCAGATGCGTTTGTCGGAAATCTGACCGCTTACAATGGCAGAATAAAGGGATGTGAACCCTCTCCGTTTTCCTCTGCATTAATGACTCATTAAATGTGGTCTGATCTTCAACAAAGTCACGATAATTGACAGAGGAAAAAGCCCCACATTTCCCGTTTTTACGTTTCCTTGACGGCGCCCAAAAGACGTCAGAGGGGAGTGTTACACAGGCGCCGTGTCCTTCAAAGAAATGAGATCATGATAATAACGGAGGTGAGGAAGAGCCCGAGGGCAACAACTAAAGACCTGCAGAAATATTTAAAAGATTCTCTGTTCATCTTTAACACCACCTGGATATTCCACAAGGCTTCCAGGGCCGTGCCGGGAGTTTGGAGTCACGAACAAATAGGCACTAAAACACTAAAAAGCTAAATAGTAAAGACATTTTGATATGAACCAGGAGAGGAAAATGACCTGAAACAAGGGAAGAATACTGACAAAACCGGTCGACCAGGTGCGAGTCAGGTCTGAAGCCAAACGATTAAAAAACTCTGCCTCGCTGTTGCATCTGGTGGAGGTCAAAGGAGGTCAACACAGACCGCTGCCTTGCTCCATCAGCAATAACCCCATATATAACTGTAAATATAAACTGATGTTGGGTTGTATTCTTCTTCTTTTTTTTGCATCTCCACTTTTCTGGACGCTGCGTCAAAGAAAGTGATGCTGGTTCAGCAGCAGCTCATTATTTTGCAGCTTGGTTAATTACATATTCCATCATCTATGTTAAACAGGTTATTGGTGATTTCTTTTTATGCTCCGCTGCTTCCTAGTTGTTAATTTTCCAGGTCTACAAAAAAACACTATAAAAAAAATCATAAATATTTTCTTGTAGAGTTGTTAAAATGCCCACTTAACCACTCCGCACACACACACGCACACACACACACGCACACACACACACGCCACATTCCTGCAGTGAAAGACCCCGCTGATTACTGATTACACATTGTACATCATGCAATTTGACGAACCCACTTTCCATAGTTTATGTATTTTTTTTCTGATTATCTCTCCATGTCCTAGCCGAGAGTCCATTTTGTTATTTGGATTCATTTAAATTCATTACTCTATGATCACTGATACACAACCGCAGACTGCATAATGTCAAAGCCCCGAAAAACAACACGTGTAGCATGGAAACACATTTGGAGTGCATCCCCCCTCTCTTCTCATTTCCTCCTCACTAGCCCCGTTTTTCTGAACAACAACCAAGCGATCGCGGCCCGATATGCCTTTGTGGCGTAAGGAGCATATAATAAGCAAGCGTGCGCCATTCGTGTGCATGTGTGTGCATCGTGTTCCTTGCAATCCAGTCGTGAGGCGCAGGCAGGCAGACAACCGCACGGCAGAGAGGGGGGGGGGGGGCAAGTTCGCCATCTTCAAATTGAATTCTGCCCAAACGTGACAGTGATGAAGTGTTGTTCATAGCAGCAGTGATTGTCTCTATCTTCGCTCGTGTCCGTGAGTGTTACAGCGAGCGTGCCTGCTCCCATAAGCACCCAACCCCAGCCGGCTCATCTATTAATGACAGTATTGGAAAATCAAATTCATACCAGATACATGTTTTATCAGCTCGCGTCTGGGCGGCAGGGGAGGGAGGCGGCGTTGGCGTCGGGGTTGCGCGCGCGTTGCTCTCCATCCTCCTCGCCGTTTGTTTCCCCCTCACCTTCTGTTTCTCCTTGTAAGAGCACGCCTCCTTAGCCCTCTGGCCAGCTTTTAATAATAGGATAAGGTGCCGAAAATTGATCTGGCTTCACAGGCGCGCAAGCTTTCAGGATTATGTCAATAATAAAACAAAGTTTGGCCTTTCCTATCCTGCATTTCTCTTCAGGCAAGCACAGGGCCTCTGTGTTGCACTATGACTCTCTTTGTGGCTTCTACCTTTCAAAGGAAGCAAGGGCACGGAGGAGGCCAGAGGGAGAGAAAGGAGGAGAAGGCGTGGCTACCTGGGGAGATGAAAGAATTTAGAGAGAAACGCGGGCGCCGGCGTCTCGGCGGAGATGCCTTCCTCCTATAGAGTGTGAAAGAAGCAAAGAAGAAAGGAGGAGAAAGTAACTTAAGGCAAGGGGAGGAGTGGAACCTAGAGAGGGATGGAGGGCAGGCCGGTCCTGGGGAGACGACTGAAATACGAGCCGGGAAATCAGAGGTCGTGTTGAATAAAGAGCGAGGCTGATGGAATTGGTAAAGCAAAAATAAAATCAGAGCTGTGGGAAACGTGGATGCCGGCGCCACGCATGTTGGACGCCCTCCAGGTGAGCTGGAAATAGTGCGGCGGAGGATTTCAAACGCGTGCTGGAGAAAGGTAAGTGGAAAAGCTTTTTGACTAACAACAAATAGCATACGGCGTGCTACAAAAGCGTTCGAAGTCCTCCGCTGTTTCTCGCCTTTGTTAGTATTCTGGACACGGATCCACTCCAGCCCAAACTCCCCTCCCTCTCCCCCGCCCCCGCCGCGCCCCGGCTCTCTTTCCTACTTTTCCTCGCCGTACATGGCAGGCGAACACAAGACACGACTCAGCTGGTTGACTGACTCCTTTAGTTCACACCGACAATGGCTGGCAGTGGGAGACGGAGACGGAGAAGGGGACGAGGGGGACGAGGACGGGCCAGCCCGCCCCCTCCCGCCGTAAACTACAATCATTTCCCTCGCTCTTCCCTCTCTCTCTCTCTCCATAAGTCTGTTCTTTCTCCTCGCAGAGTGCCGCCACTGTCAAGAGTCTGAGTGATGTAAGGGTGAACTCGCGGCGACCTCTCCTCTGGTAATAAGGATGGAGTGACGGAGCCTTCATCGCGACACAAGCCGACAGTGAGAGAGAGAGAGAGAGCGCAAGGCGGAGCGTGTGTGTCGGAATACACCGCTTTCTTTAAAGAAAACCGTGGCGACGGCAGCGGCGGCTGCAGTCCCTACATCATGTTTTATGACAGTTAACCACAAATGTCAGAGGATTTCATCACTCTCAGCAAAAGAAAAACGGTACAAAGAGAGACAGAGAGGCATTCTGGGTGATTCTGGATGCAAACAGTTGCCATGGTGAAGTCCGGCTCGTCCATTTCACGTCTGCGACTGACATTAGCGCACTTGGTTCCCCAGTGGGGAAAATAAGCTGCTTAACATTAACAGAAGGCCCTCGACTCCGCCACTCCGCTTTTCACCCTTAATTTGACTGAGTAGTGTTGTGCTGTTTGTCGAAATGAATAGAGCAAAAATAAACCGAGTGTGCGGGAGCAGGAACGCTAGGGGACCGAGCACAAGGGCACTTTAGGCCAACAATGGCAAACATTTTTTATGTGTGTGCATGTTTCGCTCTCAAGTCCCTGCACCCTTGAGCCATTAGAGTAATGGGAGTGTGTGCACCAAAAACGCAGTTCTCCCCTCTTGAACAGCACTTACAGATGCACTCTGTCTCTTGTTCCATCTCCCATCCAAGACTGAAAATAAGCACGGCTGAAGATGTACAACAACACATTGCCTGATATTATTGGGGACTATTTGTATTGAATAATATTCTTAAGGACCTGCGACAGGAAGGAATAAGACGGAAGGAAAGACGCCTCACATTAGCTCAGAAAAGTTTACCAAACTTGTGAATGGCAACCTCAGCCACAGCTGTAACACACATTCACACACACACACACACACACACACACACACACACACACACACACACACACACACACACACACACACACACACACACACACACACACACACACACACACACACACACACACACACACACACACACACACACAGGGACATCATGAAAGCCTTTATCGCACGCTCCCACTGGTCAGCACTAAAGAGAATGCGCGGCGCGTGAATGACCTTTTCAGACAGGCAAAATACCTGAGGCTTGCTTATGCTCAAGCTCGGTCTTCATTTCCTTTATTTATGTGCCCGTGCATGTGTGAGTGAGCGAGTGAGTGAGCTACAGAAAGAGAGAGAGTGAAAAGAAGAAGGAGGACAGAGTTTTCACTGGTGGTGCAGCAATCAGCACCAATAGGCATCAAGCTCAAAGCAGACGAGTCCTGATGTCAAGGATGACCTTTAGAAGATCAGACCTGCCACTTCAGTTACACATCAGTCCAGGAAGAGACAAAGACAGACAGAAACACACACAGACACACAGACACACACACAGACAGACATTCCTTTCATCAGCATCCTTGCGATTCTATATTTTCCTGCCCGTCAGTGTACGTCACCATTTGTGTGTGGGTGGCAAAGTGCGCAGGTGTGTGGGTTTCTTACGCATCAAAATCTCACAAACATAAATCCATTAGCAGCACATACGGGCTAAACTCCACACGGCGGGTTTTGAGGAATTAAAAGATACAATTTAGATCAATAGTGTGACATCGACGGCAGAAACGTTGCTCGCTTTTATTTCAACTCTCCCTCACATCTGCAGCAAAGGCAAATAATTGCATAGAGGGGTTTGAAGAAAAGTGGTATCTGAATCTACACAGTTAGACGAGAACCTTTAGGAACAAGAAAAATCTTAAGAATAGATGAATTACACTTTTACCTTGAACGCAGGCACCTTTACCCAATATAGCACTTTGCTGGAGCAGCTCAGAGGAGCTCAGCGGCTACAGAAGTGCACTACTTTGAGGTACTTTCCACTGAGCTCTGTCTGATGCTCTTTGGAGATTTAAGTTGGGTCTGTTCTGTTGACGAGAGAGAGCGTGTGTGTGTGTGTGTGTGAGAGTAAGAGAGAGAGAGAATAGTATATCTTCAACAAGTCCACGGGACTGCATAGCCTACGGCAGATGAGAGAGTGAGAGGGTGAGAAGAGAGAGGGATGGGGGATCAGAAGGAGGCATGAACCGCAACTTTCTTCTTCCTGAACACAGTGTGAATCGAGTGAGTGAGCGGCACTTTGAAAGACAGAGAGAGAGCGCAGGAGAGAGAGAGAGAGAGAGAGAGAGAGAGAGAGCGAGGACTGTTGGCTGATTGGTCAATTGCATGCATCCCTTGCCAACATTTGCCTTTAAAATGCTTCCAGACAAAACTTCACTGTTCTTGTTGCGCCACCATCTGGTTGACTGATTATTTTTTTGCATAAATTGCAAGTGCAAATGTGACACAAACTTTTGCTACAATTTAATTTGGTGTAATTGTGAATGGCTGAAATCTTTTAAATAGGAAGCATTTTAAACTGGCACCATCAAAAACCTTTGAAATGTGTGAAAATGCTGAAAAACCTGAAAGAATGCAGCCTGGAGGCCTGAAGAATGAGAGTGCTTTTTGTACCTGAATGAATGAATTAGTTACAAGCAGTTTGAGTGACAGCTAAAATTCTTCGAAGCTGACAATTGTTTGTAAACAACAGGTGCAGTCAATTAAGCAGAGACACAGAACTGAGTTAGTCTGAAGGCAGAAAATGCCCGAAAACCACACGGGAACAACTGTCTCTCACGCAAAAACCTTAACTCCCATCGGAAAACTAATGAAGCCACAAGAAGCAGGTGAACTTTCTGAAAATATGGATGTATTATGGTCCAAACAGGCCAGAAAATAAAGAAGAACCAGTTGAAAAACATTGTAACACTGGGCCATATGGGGAAAAGATTTAGTTTCCTTGGATGTCCCAAGTTATCACTGTGATGAAGATCCATCAGGATGGTGAACCGTCACAAGAAGGAAAGTGGTGCATTTGTGTTTGCATCATCAATCATCACGATCTGGTGGGAACGTCAGCGAGGAACCCCCCACAGTTCCAGCTTGAAGTCGTTCCCGAATTCAATTCAGATCATTGGGAGTGAACGCACCTCTGCTCTGCATCTCATTTAGTCCCCGTTTGATCCCATCAAACATTTATCCTGACAGCATCTATTTTCATCACTTTCAAAAAAATCGTATGAGGAAATAAAGTCCTAATACATCTCCGCTGTGAAGTGGGGACAGTTTTAAAATCCTATCAAACAAACTTGTAAAGAATCATTGAAGGCAATCGGCCTCATTAATGATGCAAGAATGCAGTTACATGATCAAAATAAGTGGAGATACTGGAGATATTCCACGCTGCTCAGATGATACAATCGTTTTCTTGTCAGTTTGATTGATGCACGTTGCATATACATAAAAAAAACATAATGGTAATTACAGCCAACTTCAACAAATCTACAAAGGCGAAACAAAGTGTTAACATATCCCCCCATGTTGTTTTGAAGATGTTTCAACCAAGCGCTCCCTTGATGTCTCCTCTCTGTGCTTTGCTTTGGAACGCCGCAATCTTATGCTCTATTTAGTTGCGTAACTCGACATTACAAGTGATCTACGGTGAACGCTGCACTATTGTGTCCCAAAAGTAATTTTATTTGGCATCTAGCAGCAGTGCTCATCACTTAACGTAGCACAATAAAAAGGACATTTCATCTGGAAGAACCCGTCTCCCTCCCTCTGCCTCGCTCACTCGTTTGCATAAGTTATGCACAGCGCTGTTTACTGCATGTGACATCAGCTGTGATAGCGGAGAAAATTGATTGCTATTTCAAGCTCACTACTAGGTTCCCGTTGGTAATTTGTGTGACTTTCCAGCGGTTGATTTTGATGAAGTGGATGCCGGTCGGACCAAAAAGGAAGACGACGACGACGGCGGCAGAATGTAGACGAGCTAAGCGGTGACACGCCAGCCGTGCACTTCCTCTTTTGTAAGGTGCCAGGCCTTTATTTATCAGGCTGAGTCAGACAAAGTGAGAGCTCTTAATCAAAACCAAAGATCAACAAGTATTACTTACAGCCAATACAACTTATCTAGTATTTGCATGGAGACAGAATTACCTGGGGACCTTTGATGTCTGTGCTCTATTTCACTTGAATGATCGTCATATGATACAGTTGAACTGTTACATATTATGCGGCTGACATGTTTGCCTCACATCAGACGTATAGCTTTCCGTTAGAGCAAACTGATACACACACACACACACAAATACACACTCTGACTTTAAAGAGATGAAACACAACGATGATACGGTATAAACTTACTGCACTATTCCATTTGATATGTTTGCGCTCAAATGTCGTCTGTTGTGGCTTCTGGTAGGAAAATGGCGTTCCTGTAACCCATTTGCTTACACACCAGGATGCCTCATGCAGCCTGTAGCCTGCTGTTTGCCGTTAATGGAGGGTGATAAATGACGGCGTGCTTTATTTGGTTTTTCGGCATCTGGTAGTGCCGTCTTTCCAGATTTTGCTCTGCGTTCCACCTTAGTGTTTTTCCAAAACGGGTGGCAATGACGCAGAGGCGCATTAACGAGAACTGTCATCAGAAATGCTAACAAACACACACACACACACACACACACACACAGACACACACACCACATTTAAACATCCAGACTGCACCCCAAAACACCCACAAGCACTTGCTGGCCTGGTCAAACTTTACATGCTGAGGTCACAAGAGTTATGAGAAGCAGAAAAGTCACAGAATAACCCCGAATAAATTCACTCCACTGATATTTTACACCCAAACTGTTTGATAATTGGCTTCCTGATGCGCACATTTTACGATCACAGTATCAAAAGGATAAAAGATCAGCCGAAGCAACGACAACATTCCACTTTAAAAGGCATTAATATGAATGAGGTAGGATCCCGTACAGGGTTGTGTTACAGGAGCCCAGGGAATTATTATAATATTATATTACACATTACACCACCTGGGAATGTTCAGTGCTGACACAGCAACCTTAAAAGGCTTCTGGCTTTTCTAACCCGTAGACGATGATGAGTCATATACAACATCTGGTGTCTGGGCGTCCATATGTTGGTGTTAACTTCTCTGTGGTCAAAGATTGATCGGGGATCGGAATGATCAGGAATCGGGAAACATCTTTGTTGCTCCATTCTGCATAAATGTCTCTTCAGTTTTTATTAGAGCTGAGAAATATGATTTGGGTCGTACCGAATACTTCATTTTGTTCCGTTCTTACTCCAGATGCAATATAAAAACTGATCTTGTTGATCCAAACAATCCCCATCTCAGCAAACCACATCAATAACTCCGTGTATACAAGCAGAAATGTGAACAAAAGGCACAAGAAATCAAACCGACCGGGTAAATGATTTGGCAAGAGTGAAAACAAATCTTCAAATCTGTTTTATATTAAAGTTCTACACGTGCCAAAGATGCAATGCGACAGATCAATGTGAGAGAAGTCGACCAATGGGCTTTTAACAGAACACACCTCCCTCCTGTGTGTCTGTGTGTAGGCGTTCCCAGAGGTCAGTTACCAGGGCGACGGTAATGTTTCATTGTCAATTTTTCCCTTCACCAGGTTTAAGTGGCAGTTTCACAGTTATACAGTGATACTTCTGACCTAATGAATATAACGCTGCCTGAGGAATCCTGAACATCAACTGTCAATACACCAACAAATATTTAGTATTCTGGCCTTAAAGGGGACATTTTTACAGATTTTTCCTGCTTTTATTTTCCATGTAAAGCGTCTATTATGCAACCGTTGCAATGAAACGTATTGTTCTCTTGGAAGACTGGTGATTTAGCGCCGTGTTGCGGCGTACATGAGCAGTGGGTGTAAATAACTGATGAGTAATGCTTAAGAATTGTTGCATGTATCCAGTTTCCCACCGAAACTGACGTTAGATCACCGTAAAACACACAGACGGACTCGTACAGGACGAAAGGCGGCGATCCAATATGGCCCCTGAGTGCACTTTACAGAGATTTAAACCACTGATTATTTATTCACAACAGATCACAACTCCGGGATTCATTTAGCGGCCCGGCAGTTTCCAGTGCTGCGGGTATCGATGGACTCGCACGTCAGCGCACGTTACACCTTACACAGCCACATCACATACATGCAGAAAGTACATCTCACCTCATATAAAGCGTGTACTAATCTCTCACACGCTTACATCACGGTGCACTGCGTCAGATGTGTCTCCGTCGCTTCCCAGAGAGGAATAACGACGCCGCGCGGTATTACGTTTTGTGTTTACAGTATGTGTACACGGCCGAGTCCACAGATTCATGAGGGAGTGTGACTGTGCGTGTGTGCGTGTGCGTGTGTGTGTGTGTGTGTGCCAGCATCCATATGCACGCGTGGATGTGGCTGTCGAGCACGGCGAGGGCCTGGGAGCAGGTAATTACTGCACTGCGGTGAGACATCATTATTCACTCATCTGCCCACTAGCACCATCTGTCCTGCTGAGCACCACCTCATACACAATCAGCGCCACACCAAGGACAACTCCACCCACACACACCATCCATCTCCTCAAGCACTGACTTATAGGACACCGCTCATCACCTCACCTTTCCCTCCATTTATACTCGCTCGCTCACTCACTCTCTTTCTCTCTCGCTCTTTCTCTCTCTCTCTCTCTGGCTTTGCATCCTTTCCCGTATATATGATGCGAGCAGATATACTTTGGTCGCTCATTATGTCACCGGAATTCTGGAGCACGCTGGCAGACTTTCATGCATCACTCTGACACGTCAAGATTTGAAGCCATCTTTCATTTTTCGCGGCGCGTGACGGTTTTAGCGGGTATTTGTGCAAATGAGATCACAAACAGTCAACCTGTAAACCCTGACGGAAGATAGAGAACATACAGAATGTGAATACAAAGACGTTACAAAGACAGAAGACAGGACAGCTGCTTTAGGACGGCCTTCATGTGTCCATCAGCACCTCCAACCTCCACCTACTGGGCGTCATCTTATCCTTAACGAGAATGTGACAAATCCCAGTGGCTGAACATTTTAGAAACATCTTCCTCAGTGGATCAATTTACCAACATCTTCATTTCATCCTGTTGCGAGGTCAGGAATCGGGTGCTGCCGGTGAAAAATAACTCGTCTCCACAACACCTTCCTACTGATGGAATCTGAATTTACGACAAAGCGAATCACTGCCTCGGGTTGTCGATCATGTCTCCTGTTCTCGACCGGGAGGAGCTGCGGAGGCCGGACTGGGGTGTGGTGGCGGCAGCGGAGGAGGAGGAGGAGGCGGTAATCAATCTCAATCTACACAGACGGCTGCTTTACCTGATCAAGCACCATCCTGTCATCATATTCCACGTTAAAGAAGTTCGAATCTCAAATCTCGAATACTTTTCTAAAGCGTAGAACCTAGAATAACCCCTGTTGTTCTGCATTTTTAAGCGTGCTACGGCCCTAAGTGGCGTTTCCCTGCGACTGTAAGACAAAGTGAGCCACTCGCCTCCGGAGCCGAGCGAACACTGAGAGAAAATCACTGCTTAAGCATTGTATGGGAAATCTGAAGGCTGCAATTAAAACTACAAGATGACTAAATCCATCCTAATGATGTGCCTTATGATTGTCCATTACTCTCCGCTTGCTCCCCGTGCTCTGCAGGAAAAAAACGAAACTTTAATAGCAATTTGCAGTAATGCACCATGCCATAATTCTCACTGTCTGCTGGCTGCATCGATGGCCGGGTGTAATTGCCGTTTTACTCATAGCTGATGGATTAGAACATAAAGTAACAAGAGAGGAACAATCATGTCAAGGAGACGGATGGATGGGTGCATAGGAGTGAGTGACTGTGTGTGGGTGTGTGTGTGTGTGTGTCGGGGTATGCTGGGGGGCAGACAGATAAGCAGAGGGAAGGCATCTTAAAAGGGAGCTGCAGATTTGGAAGGCTTCTGGGAATTTATCCCATTTCCAACCTTCCACGCCCAGCGCCGTTCCGCTCTACAACCTCAACAAACGCAGCACGCAGCCATACATACAAACACGTGAAGAGAGAGAGAGAGAGAGAGAGACAGAGAGAGAGACAGAGACAGGGAGAGAGAGAGAGAGACAGAGAGAGAGAGAGAGAGAGAGAGACCTTCATCATCAAAAGGAAGTCTTAACTCAAACAGATTTTATAATTTTTCCAATCAATCCAGTCATTTTTCAAAAGCCAGCGCTGTTAGATGGATCAAGGAGATGACATTTTTCTAAAGTGTGTTTGATAGGTATTTGAGTGTCTTCCCCTCTTCTTCTCTTAAAGCCTTGAACTAAAGGCTAGTCTGCAGCGAGGCTTTTAAGTCGCCTCCCTGTCAAATAAATTTGATTATCAAGGCCTTGCTGCTTTGACGTTTTCCTGAGGTCACGGGAGAAGAAAAAAGCAAGAGAAGTCAATGCAGTCATAAAATGCGGCGCATTCAAGCCTCAAGGACCCGGTAATCCAAAATATTCAATATTTTTCAGAATAGTCTGGCTACACAAAGATATAATAAGACAGCTATGCAGAGACAAGTCATTCATCACTTCCAGAGATTATAAAACACAGTGGCCGCTCAGTAAGAAAAGACCCCGAAGCCTTGAAGAACATCAGTGACTCAATTATTTTCTCCTTTTCAATAAATTTTAAGCATTCTGCTACGAGCGCGTGCGGCTCCTCTGTTGGGTTTCATCACAGTTCACGTAAGTGGAACTGGGGCGTTCAACAGGTCGGCCCTCAGCCCGTCTGATCAGAGACTGACACGGAGCCTGTCGATCCTCACTTTGTCCCGGCGTGCACGGACGATTAATGCTGCTTTAAAGTCGAGGTAAATAAATAAGAGGCCAGGGTAAATGAAAACTCTGATGCAATTACACCACCACTTCCAGTTAACCCCCTGGCAATTAACAAGCCGTCAGCTGGGATGGATTGGACTAAGAGAGGCAGCGGCTGGTGAGTGTGTGTCTATGTGAGCGCGTGTGTGTGAGCGTGCGCGCCCCGGCCCCGTCAGTGCAGCCATATAATACCCCGCACGCTGATGCAAACTCAATACGCTTAATTAAACTGCACAGAAACTCTATCAGCATGCCGAGAAACAGCGGCAGAGGGAGCGGCGGCCGACAGTGAAAAGTTATCCTCTCCGGAAAGGTCAGGGGTCGGAGTGAGTTCAGCCACAGCCCGGGCTCAGGAGGAATTACTGACAGTCCGCTGAAAAATAGTAAGAATGCATCATACTCTTTAGAATCGCAAGACGGGATGGCGAAGACTCCACCCAGAGTGAGGATGAGGTAGAATCACAGAACACCTCTGACGCTTCAGCAGCACATCAAAGGCTGAAGCTGTTTGGCTCCAGAGAAGGAAAGAATGAGCAAAAGAGAATGAAATAAGAGGGGAGAGAGGGAGGGGGGCAAGAGCAAGGTCTTGGCTTGGTTTCAGATGCCCTGTAGGGAGTGTGTGCGCATGCGTGTGTGTTTTATGTAGACGCTAGGACACCCGTCCCCAGGGTCTAGCTTTAAGGAGCCATTAAAAGCAAGATACGAGCCGGCCTGACCTCCTTGCACTCCTAACGATTTTTGATGCCGGTGGAAAAAAAAGAGCAAAACATATCATCTCCCCTCACAGCCATATTGCTATCATAGCACTTTAATGAAAAAGAATGCAGGGCTCTGTCCCAGAGGTCTCACACGGATAGAAAGGTTAGAGTCTGGAGTTTAGGGGGAATTAGAGGAAGGAAAAGGCTCGCAGGATGTGGATGATGAAATAGGACAACAGCAGCTTCCTTGGGGAAGTCTTAGACAATATTTGACCTCCTCAGGCCGATGTTTAACACTGTCGAAACCGATGGGGAAACGCCATTCACGAGCTGGATGTATGCACACACCATCACCAGCGATCAATCATGTGAGCAGCCCATACAGGGGGGGGCGGTGGATCAATCACGAATCAAGGGTAAGCAGGATCTATTTACTAAACACTTCCCTGCATAGAAAAGGCTTAAACACCAGGCATGTAGAAACAACAACCAAGACTCAGCACAGGCATGACGTGCACACAGAACACACACACACACACACACACACTCACAGACTCTCTGAACCCAGTCTCCTGTCCAATCAAGCCAAAGCTAATTACTGTGTTTCACTGGTGTTATTCCAGCATGGAAGTAGCTCGCCTGTTGATGGCGTCTAGGCTTAAATTACTGCTTTAATTACTGATGTTAATGTTTTCCCTGCTATTAAACATTTATGCAAAGTGGCATCCGGAGATGTTCAATCCTTATCTCCATAGATCCCCGGGGGCTGAGAGGCTGGAGAGGGAGGGGAGAGGAGGGGAGAGCCAGGGCCGAGGTAGGAAAAGTGCCATCGTTGCAGTTCTGCCTCACCGCCGCCGCCAACCGATGTTACGTTGTAAAACATCGGTTCTGGCCTTTTGGCCCTGGGCCCGGGGAAGAGAAACATGACTTAAGCGCTGCTGGAAAAGCTTTTGGCCCCTTCGCAAGCATATGTATGATCGGGGCAGTAACTGTAGTAGTGAGAGAATAACTTATATAAGGTGGGAGAGCGGAAGGGAAGCGGTATTAAGGCCACGGTATAATTCAAAAGACAAATGGAAGAATAGGCTGGTGAACGCGGTGTGTGGTATTGTCCTCGACTCCCGCGGGCCCGCCAATCTCTCTCACGCTTGGACTCAACTTGCATAAATCATGTTATACTGAGCTCATTCTGTCACTCACCATCAAACACAGACGTACGCGTTTACTGTGTATATCTGCAGTAAGGGGATGTTACAATTTTGTGCAATTTTGGTCACAGTTCTGCAAAAAACATTAAGTGAGCATGCCAAAAAAAATGTGTTTCCAGCTTCCAGCCCTCCTTTTGTGTAAATTGGGCTTTTTATTGAAAAGTAACGGCTATTTGTTGCAGCTGAGGTCCTTTCATCATGCCGACCTCCAGATTGTCTACTGAACACAGCTGTGATACGACGCCTCTCCTCTCTGCTAGATACACAGGCACAAACAAGACCAGGAAGAGGAATTAAAATTACCAAAACCATTTGTGGACACCCGCACAGAGCCAGGCGGGACTCCGGGCGAGCACACGGCCGCAGTTCTCGGCTTCGTGTGACATCACATATCGCTACAGTCAATCACTGCCCTCCGGTGGCTGTAATGGAACCAAAAAGAAACACTGCCTTAAAAGCTGCAGGCCTCCACGTTTGATAGACATTCACAGCTCGTTTGTATGTGCAGGGGGGCTGCTAGGTGGTCGGGTAAGAGAGACACAACGTTTGGCCCCTGAGAGGGTTAGGGCCGGAGTTCTCAGTGTCACTCGGCGCTGGTAGGGGGCGCAAGTCGATGCATCAGGCTTGTTGTGGTCGATGTGGAAAAAGGGGGCTCACAGCAGGTTGAGCTTATAGAGGAATAAAAGGAAGGCAAAGGAGACGAGATGGTACGTTTATTTTAAACTGAAAAACAAAATGAAAACCAGAGCTGCAACCAGCCATGTCATACCTACAAAGACCAATTATGCAGAGGTCAAACACTGTCAGGGCCTCACACAGAGAAAACCCTGAAGAGTCTAGTCGCTGCGTGCTGGAGCCTTTTTTGCCCTGAAAATTCTGCTTTGTTTGAAGAAAAGCGCGACCTTCAACCTCGGTTTATAAGACGGCAGACAGATGCAGCAAGAGGAAAACGTGAGGATCGGAAGAAGACAGCCAAATAGGAAACGGGTGAAGAGAGGGAATAAAGAGGCATGCAGAGAGAGAGAGAGAGAGAGAAAGAGCATAATTACAATAAGGCTGTAATTAGCGGCGTATATGCTAATCAGAGTATTTCAGACGACTAAATGCCTGGCTGTAGGTCTCCTGTAGTGATGTTCTGGCTAAATTAATAAATTCAAGATTCTATCATTCTACCCCACCGTTTGCTGTGTTCGTCCCCTCCTCCTCCTCCTTCCCCCTCCCTTTCTTTCCATCCATCTCTCCGTCTCTGCATAGGGAATACAGACAATTAATTTATCAGGATGACATTGCTCGCTCACTGAGAACACAGTGGAAACTACCCGGTGGCGTGCTGTGGCGGTGCCGCAAGTTTGACAAACTTGATAAATGCATGCAGACACTTCAATTCTCTAGATATCTTCAGATACAATTTGCAACATATTAGTTTCTAACTCTTTCCTGCAAAGAAATAGCCGGTGTTGTCTTGTGGTGAATAAAATATGAGAACTCCCATAGAAAAAAAAGCCAAACACGTGGGGATATCAACACAAAACAGCTGACCACTAAGAAACAACAAACAAACTGAATTTACTGCTGTCCTCACAACACCCTCTCAGATGTACAAGGGTCAGGATTATACAAAGAGGCGCTTGGTGTATTTATGTTTATGATACTGGGCTATCATCTCTCTGCTGTCAAAGTGTGTTAACACAGTTTGCAGGCAGAGTCCCAGAGAGATAGGAGGGGGGTGTGTGTGTGTGTGGCTGAGCCCTTTAGATGAAGCTGTGCGACAACACAATCATGTAAAACTTGAAGAAAACAGGCTTCATTTGAGGACACGCCTCCGGCTCCTTCACAGGCACACAGACAGAGAACTCCGTCTGAAGGTGAGCCAAAGGGGGAAACGACACTTGTGGAGGCACGAGTCACAATCAAGAACAAGCTAGTTTGGATCGGTGCAACTATATCATCAACTCGACATCAATTAAAATCACAGAATCCCAGTAGATATGAACACAAACAGGTGTAAATTCAAAAGAATTCAACTTTGTGCTGGTTCATTCGAGACGGTCAACTCGTTAGAGGTATTGGAAATTTTACAACTTGGAGATTCTGGTTCTAGTTTCTTCCACCTCAGTTCACAATATGATCTAAGCAAAGGTTTAGACAGACGTTGCAAACTAAGAGCTAAGGAAAGATGTCCAACACTCATCTATCTGAACGCCCAATCACTCAATGAAACAGGAAGCGGGCGATTAATCAGTCTCCATGTCCGTCCTTAAAGTGACAGATGGACAGCTTACAGTCAATCAACTAGAATGTGTCGATATCTTCACTAAGTACATAGCAAAGATCTATTCTGACGTGAAGCTACTTTTGACGTTTGAGTGAAGGTAATGTATTTTAATTCAGATAAACGACACAAACATACGATTTATTTCCACTTTAGAAATTGATGTTTAAATTTGCGACACTTTCAAAGCCGATGAAAACAGAAAGGATCTCTGTATGTTTACGTTGGACCTGCTGGGTAGAGAAGAAGCAGCATCTCTTGTCTACACACACACTCACACACACACACACACACACAGTCAGCGTCCTACCTGCATGTATCTTCTTCTCATCCTCCTCCTCCTCCTCCTCCTTCCTCAGTCACGGCGGAGATGAAAGGGAGAGAGGGATCCGATCTGGTCCAGTCCAGTCCTGCCTTGCTCTGCTTGGCCTCTGCTCGTCTCTGCACAGCTTTGGCGAGTAAGCGACGTCTCCTGCTCTCTCGCTCTCCCTCGCCACTCCTGGGTCAGAACATTATACGAGAGGCTTTCACCCTGCGTGTATACGGCAGGAAGTGGTTCTTTGTCTCCTATAAAACCTCCTCTGCTGCGTACGGCGGCCGCTGGTGTGGGCTGTGAATGATGAAAACACACTTCAGACTGTCAAGATGGTGGTTTATGTTTTATTATTTCTCACATATCACAGGTGCTCATGACCGTCAGCCATCATTAGCTAACCAAATATGAGCCTAATCACAAAACGCTGACGTGTGGTCAGTGTGTTATTGACTCGAGAGCAGGAAAAGGGGAGAGGAAGGAAGGAATAACTTACGCCAACGCTACATGATCAGAATATTTGTGTCCTTCCTGTCAACTGATTCGGGGCGAACCAATGAGGTCGGCCCCCTAATGAAACCATTTGCATTTATGAGCTCTAAAGGTTGTGTTTCTCTTTTGTCCACACACTCGCACTCGTTACCATGCAGACACCGAATCAGTGAGTGAATCCCATTTGGTTGGACTCTGTAGGGATACATTGTGTACAAAGGGAGAGAGCTACGGCGTTGAGGTAGAAGCAAGAGAAGAAGAAGAATGGCGAATTGGGTTTTCCCAGCGATGAGAAAGGCGGCGAGTTAGTGTGAGAAATAGTGGAGTGTGTGTGAGCTAATTATTCACAAGGCCACTGTGGATCAACCTGTTCCTAATCCCTCCACTGGTACTCATTACATCTCAGCTGCATACATATCGACACACACACACAAACCCACACACACTACCCCGTGTTTATGTTTACTGTATATATTCTGAGCGTTGTTCTTCCCTCCGCGCTTTGATTTTCCTCTGGCTGCTCTCTTGAGACCCTTCTTCAGAAGCAGTGGAGACAAACCTCTCAGGAGAGCTCAGAACTTCAGCGAAGCGTTCCCCCCCACACACACGCACACACACCAAAATAAAAGGAGTGCAAGACTGGAGGAATAGTTGAGCTCCAAAGTAAGAGCGTAACAAAGGCGCAGGAGGTAAAAACAGGAACTATAGGAGCTGGGCGGTGTCAGGATGTGTTTTCGGTGTACGCACAGATTTGTCCACACACACACGATGTTGTTCACAGGGTGCTGGTGTAACTTACAGGAAGCGATGCAGACCGTCGTTACTGCTGACGCCAAACTAAGACCGAACGCGGCTTCAATTGACGGGCATCCAACCCAAACTGAGCAGTGGAGGTCAGATGTTCCATCCTTCATTAATTTGTTCCTCATATTTGTCTTGTTTTATGGCAGATTGTTAGTTTTTTCCAATATTTCTGTGCACGCTGAACACCAGATCTGATGTTTGATCACAGAATAACACCATCATGACCACAATACAAAGCCTCTTCAGTTGCATTCTTAATAGAAACATTTAATATTCATATTATCATGATTATACCTACAAATACTCTTTTTAGGGCTAAAGAGAATTTGAAGACGGTCTAATTTTCTTTCTTCCATTTATAAACAAACACAGGGATGAGAGGAGAGAAGATGAAAAGCCTTAAAACATATTAGCTTTTAATTAAAAATGTAACTTGCTTTTATTTATTTATAAATCTCAGTTTTAGGAAAGTCTCCTCGACTTGAAGCTGTCCTTGTAGTTTTATTCTCACTCTTATCTTCTACGTCTGATGTTTTGCACCTTGAACTCTACAGATTTCTTATGCAAGTTTGTATTTTTATATGCCTGGACTTTTAGTTTTGAAGGATTGAATCCGTCTCCCCAGTGTTTGGTGCTTTGGCTGCTTTGAGTTTGGCAGCTTTCATGTCTGTGACCAAACTCTGGCTCCCTCTGTTGCCTTTGAAGTGAGACCTCAGGAACCACAAACAGCGGCGTGGTCGAAACGACTGACCAGCGGCGGAGTGCAAATCTCCCGGGGGACCGTCATCGTCGTCACCATTGTCATTGTTGTCGTCTTCCATCGATATCTGACCCTTCCTCTTTGTAGACAGCAACACCCTCGATCTGTGACTCACTGGCGTCTCCCTCTGTCTCTGCTTGGACTGTGATATACGCACATCAATGTCCACATGCTGTGTGTGAGATGAGCCAGCAGCCTGACTTTACACCCAGTCTGTTTGTTTTTTTACCTCCCATGCAATTTAAAGTTGTATATTCACTGAGAATGGTTGGGGCCCCTCCACAGGATCCAATATAAGGCATCTTATAACAGCACACTGGCCTCATTCACACACAGCCTGAAGGGAAAACTTGATCAAATCAAGTCTACTCGCCCTCCCCACTCAGAACTTCCAGAGAAAACTGACCTTAACTAATGATCTCTGGTAACCCGGGCAAAATGTCATCAGGGGGAGTAGACTGCTTTAGTGGCAGGTGGATCCATATATGTGTCAAATGTCAGCAAAGGTGTGTATGTGCGCACGTGGCTGTGCGTGTGTGTGAGTGTGTGCTGTCAGACATTGACCTCCTGCAGCCCCGAGCGGAAAGTGCATCCTCAGCAGATCCAAAAGAACGGCGGAGGAGCCGAGTCTGCAGAATGTTCATAGTTTACACGCATAACAGCTCCAGCTTCCCCAGCACTAAATAACACATACACGCACCCGGACTCACGTACACCCACACACACCCACACACACACACACGACGTGAATTGTGTTTTACACTTTCTCAGCAACATTTATCTCTGCTTTATTTCAGGTGATAAAAACTCCAGATATAACTCAAAGGGACAGACAGTAGGACAGCATGTAAATGCAGCCATGAAAATGAAAATTGGGCTTCGGCAGAATCTCAACGGCCCCCAAAAGGATTGAGGTGCTGCGCCTCAAGGAGATATATAACAACTGCTCTGCTCAGTCTGCCCTGCCAGCACCGCTATGCAAAATGCATGCAAATGGATATAGTTATTAGAGGCACTTAAAGAAGAGTGCTAATTGAGTATTAACGCTTTGCATCAACCATTGTTGACTCAACAGTTTGAGTTGTTTATCAGATGATGGCTAAATGTAATGATGCATTTGTGCTCAGCGACAATTCATCAAATAATGTTCATGAGAATTGGCCCCCAGGTTCCAGATAAATATTACAATCTACATTTCATTTTCCCGATCAAAGTTGTGCTCGTGTCGCCTCAGCGGGGCAATAAAGGGGAGCAGCAGTTTGGTTAGGGCGCCGTTGTCACGTTGTCGCGAGGTGATTGACTGTAGCCTTTCGGCGTCTGCGCGCGGCTCGTCAGGGTCGGGCTGGGGTTCCTTGAGGACTCGGTGTTTGTTTCCTGCAGCATATGTCGCTTTGCCAACTGGAAAATGTAAAATCATGCAGCCGACGAGCTCGTAAACGCCGGCTCCCACAGGTGTTCTATAAAGTTGTTGTTGCTGAGGCTGAGTGCTTTATCCTGGGAGGTAACCTTCCAGCAAGGCGCTAACGGTCCCAGTGAGGATCACAAGGACGAGGAGGTCACAAGTGGAGACAGTAAACGTTGTTTTATCATCACGCCAACACTAAAATAAAATCTGCCTGACTGCTTAAATTTGGGAAATTTCATGGGGTCGCGACCCGCAAATTTACACCTTCACAAAGTGGTTGATTGGTTGGTGTGCGATTTGTTATGGGGTCTTATTCTAAACTACCCAATTATCTGAGCAGATGATGAGGCGGTTTCGCGACGCGTCTGCCTTTCTGCCGTGGTTGCGGTTTTTCCTAAATCAGCTGCGATCAGTCACTTTATGACACAGCTCAATAAATCTCATCAGCCTCCATTTTAATGCACAGACTAGCAGAGAGACGTCCCAGGATCCATCTTGTCCTTCGAGCTGTTCGCCACCTTTGGGCTGACCTGCTGTCTGCATAATGAGAGAAGGATGAGGCGAGGGGACAGTTTAACAACGGGGGGAGTCGGGGAGTCGCATTTACGCTGACCGGATGACATCACCCGGTTTTATTTAGATTAATACGCCGCCATCACTCACGGTTATGGAGGGAATGAATTCAACGTGACATTTATTTTTAAATGCTGATTTTAATTAAGGCCGGGCGGCTGATTGGATGGAGAGGAAGGCGAGGAGAATTCGCTCAACGCCAACATGACAACATGACAACATTTTAAAACGTAAAGGATGAATATACGAGCGCAGTAAATGAGCAGATCTGAAGTTTCAAGCATTAGGACCAAACCACTTAAAGGTCATCTGGAGGTTTTGTTTACGCCGACGCAGCACATGAGTGCATCTTTGCATTAAAACTTTAGATTAAGAAATATACAGTAAACGTCCTTGCTTCACTTTGGGAGTGCTGCTATTAAACCACTCAATTACCACAGTAAACTTTTAATGTTTCTCCATTCTACGTTATAAAACACACCCCCCCCATAAATGGATGTATGCATAGGCAGTATGGATCCATCTCCTGCAGAAAATGGCCTCATATTGTTTAATTCATCTGTCAGACTAATTGTCTACCAAGACAGCCAGGAGCGTAATGCATCTAACAACGCTGCGCTCTTCCTCCCTGCACAACATTAGTTTGGCGAGTCGGACGCGGACGGTGAAATAAAACCCACAAATTGCATTGATGGGAATATCAATTGTGTCCTTGCACAAGTTTAAAGCTCATTTGCTAAAGATAGCGCTCGCTGTGTCGCCGGATAAGATGGAAATAACGGAAATATTGGTTTACTTTGACAGTCATCAGTCACACAGTGGAAGCGAACTGCCCCAAGACAAATGTGTGCGACCAAACTTGCTAAGCCCACGCCGTGTGAAAACTCTGCCATCATTCTCACCGCTGCCATTATGTCATAAAAAGGAAAACTTGCATCAATTTCTGTCTCCAAACAATCACGAGTGCCAAAATGAGGCACATTTTGTTTCTCAGTAGAGGCGCTCAGAGTCAAAGTGCTACTTTAGCATCTGCATTGTTTCACATTGTGTCCCGCGCAGACAAACACGTACACACACACGCACACACACACGCGCACGCCCATGCTTGCATGCACAAAACACTCCCGCACACAAATTGCATCCAGAAAATTACATCACTTCCCCCGCCGTTGTCTGAAAATTACATCTGTCCCCCGCCATTCCACCAATCACTCCCCAGGTCTCCTTCCTCCTCCTCTCCTCCTCCCCCTCCCCCCCCTCCTCGCTTCACTATTTTAGGCCTTTTCTCTCCACTTTAACTCGGCCCCTAAATTGCCGGGCCTGAATTGCCCTATGAACAGCGTGGGGTGGACAGGCTGGCGGGGGGTGTGTGTGAATGCGTGAGTCTCCGTGTTATCACCATCTCTTTTCATTTTCCTCGCCGAGTGGTGCTGTCAGGAGCCAAACAAGATATCGCTCTCCTCCCACCCCCGCCGGGGAGTCACAACACCGAGCACGTAGGAGAAATGGAATCAAAGAATAAAGACAAAAGGTAAACAAAATGGTCGCCTTGCAGTCACACACACACACACACACACACATAACACCTCCGCCATACCCCACTAATCCCGCGATTCTCTTTTATGCTCTAATCCCATCAGCCACTGGAGCCCTGCATGGCTCTCTGGGTGCAGATAATGGTGTCGTGGTGTGTGTCTTGATGAAGTTCAGGACGTTATTAAAGAGACACATACACAGGCTTTACCCATAGTTACAAAACACTTAAACACGTTTAAAAGGCGTATTCACAACTACGGCCCTTTTCTATAGCGGCGCTCTACCTTTTCCTGCTTGTTGCAATTCGTTTTTCCAGCAGGAAACACGAGAGATCGGCACGGAGAAACAGAAGCAACCGGGACTCTCAAGTGGGAACACGGTGGTGAGGAGTCGTCTTGAATTCAAATTCAGCAGTGTTTTGCTTTGTGAATCAGTCAAGCTTGAAGTATTTGGCTACATTTCTGTCATTACAATGCATAAACTACTTCCTGTTTTTGGCTCTGTCGCTCCCACACCCACGAACATTCCTCAAAAATAGTTTTTTGTTGACGAAACCAAGCCCAACCAGGCAAATTCCTCAAAAGTAGTGACAATAGCTTGCCAATAAAGAGTCTAAACTTCCTCTCCGGCTGTTTCCCTAGACGACGTGTGGCTCAGTCATCACAGCGCTACTTCCTGTTCTTCGTTTCAAGGTAACTTTTCTCCATTTGACGAACTCTGACTTTTAACGTCTGCGCCGCTTTTATTGCCCACATAAACCACACCCTCAGGTCAAGGAGAGACGCGACCATCGCCGTGCCAACGCCATGAATTAGCGCGGAAACTTCACGCGACAGCCATATGCACGAGGAACCCGGCGTTGCAAAGGTTTTGTTTTTTTTCCCTGTCTTTTAATAACTCCCATCCACTGTAAATCAAAAGCCAACTAACATGGCGACACTGCAGGCTGGAGAGGTTGTTTAGGTGCGGCGTTTTCCCAATGCAGCAATTACAAACAATGCCATTTTATTCAGTCTAGTGTGTCATGGCGGGTGGCTGGGGTCGTAAAAGTGTGTGATTTAAGCTCAGCGACACACTCATCAAGGTTGGGCGAATCTGGGCTTGTAACAGCTTCCACTCGACACCAGGCCAAGTAAAGAGGAATACGCAATATTACACCGGGAGCCACGTCTCTCACACACACACACACACACACACACACACACACACACACACACAGGGATGGAGATTGTATTTGAAAGAACGAAACGAGCGGCGTCCAATATAAATACCTCGCAAAGAATACGCCCGGATCGCAAACGGCATTCTTTTTGATGAACAGTCACATTAAAACTGGCAAGATGGCGCGTTTTTAATGAACATACAGCCTGAGCCGGGGCGGCGCCATAAAGCAGCTCTCTGCAGCCCCGTTCCACAAAGTTGTAAAAAGCCGTTGGCAGCAAAGCGTGATGGGTTTGTGGCAGAGGCGGCAGCGTTGCCATGTGTATTCTGGGAACAATGGTCTGGGACGCCTCCAAGAGCCACCAGGAGGTTACAAAATCAGAGGATTTCTAGTGGCACAAACAGCTTGAGTGGTGTAATTTCAAGCTCGGAGCGAATCAAAATCTGTCTGAAATCAGCAACACCATCGACTAATGTTTCTGACTTGGCATTTGTAGATGAGTAAACAGTCTCAACACTCCCTAAAATAGGAGCAATCGAACGAGCCCTTCTGCTCTACTCTGTGTTTACAGGCACGCACACACACACACACATCATCTGTCGCCGGAGTAGCAAACATAAAAAGTCCAAGAAATCTGCGATATCCAGGTCAATGACCCCAAAAAAGGATTCCACTCCTGCATTCCCGCAGAGTTCGCTTTCAACCAGAAGCTCATTTATCTTCCTAATTCTCTCACTAACCTACAAAAAGACACACGTGTGCACACATACTCTCACTCACACACACACACACACAGATCCACGTGCTTCTCCTGGAGCCGTCTGAGGCAGCATCCATCTCTCTAACTCAGCATGCAGAGGTTACATTAGGGGCAACCTGCTCATTACTCCAAGTGTTGTTAGCGAAAGTACACACGCACCGATTCATCAGCGCGCGCCAATTTGTCAGAGCCACTCACTTCCTCTTGTTAGCCGAGTACTTCACGTCTGAGGGTTCGTCAAGTCTCGGGTGCACGTGCGGCCGCAAGCGCGCATGTGTGGAGGGGGAACCGCCAGACGATCTGCCTCTGCCTGTCTATGAGTGTGTGTGTGTGTGTGTGCGTGCTCAGTGATTGCACCTTTGTCCATGTATAATTCCGTCTGTCCCCGTCTGACCACTTCCAGAGGCCCCATCATCTCCCCGCAGCAGCCGGCGTATATGTGCTGACTGCCTAATCTGTTGCTGCAGAGCCATGGCTGGGGGACTGCAGAGGACATGCTTTATCAGACTGATTAGAGGGTGGAGAGGAGAGGAAGAGGAGAGGAGAGGAGGACGGCAGGGAGGGAGGGAGAGCAGGAAAGAGTCGTCTCAGGTAAACACGCCCCAGGCGTCGTTTGATCCCGACGTTTCAAGCGAGCGGGCGCATGCTCAGAGCCCGCCGTGCGTATTATTCCACGCAGGAACGTTTCGCTTTCACCCGCAGGATCGACTTTAATAAACAGAAGCAAACGAGCGCGGAGCAAAAGGCAACAAACCCCCTACACCCCCCCCCCCCCCTCCTCCCCCCACCTTTTCACTACTTAATTAGTCAAGCACTTCAGCTGTAATGAATTTAAGTCCATTCTTCAAAGTAACTGTTTAGAAAGGAGAGGAAGCAGTTTGGAAAGCTGAAAGAAACTAAAGGAAAAGGGGACAGAAATTAATCCAGAGACGGCAAATAAAAGCCTGCAGCTGTGAGGAGGAGAAGTGAGGGAGTCGGTACGTTTAACACCAACGTCAAAGCTCCGATTCCACTCAGATTAAAGGCAATAAAGCCACGATTCCAAGACCGTCAGCAGATTGAAGACGTATAAATTCTACGTCACAATGCCACAATTTGAAGCTTCTATACGACACTTAGAAAAGTATAGAAATTCAATAGCGAAAACTTTGGGAGAGAAAAGAAACGAAATTGGTGCCGTTTTTCATTCTCAAAAGCAGCTGCACATGACTAAAGGGAATATTATTCTTTTGAGATGCAGCTTTTCCTTCGATAAATAGCAAACACAGTCAGTAAACAGCGACAATAGCTTCATTTTCACAGTAAAGACAGATACGCTCAGTCCAAAAGCCTCTAAGACTGTACTGACACTCCCATGTCAATACATTCTCTAAGCAGTAAATACATTTCATATGTAGGCTGCAGACGGCAGAATGTGCAAAACGAATATGGGTACCATTCAAAATGTCAGTGCTGATACTTTGATACTTTACACAACCTTGAACCATCGCCGCACTCCGAGTTACAGACATAGATTCTATAAACGTAAGAGCCGCTTCACTCAAGCATCACGTCTTCCTTTAGCAACACATTATTTATATTCCACGAATGAGAGAAACTTATTAATACCCTCCGTGTAAACTCAGCCTGAAGTGCAGATTACGGTGTGGATGTGTCCGAGCTGCCCCGTGCTCACCTACAGTATCTCACTTGTAAAACGCTAACCGCTGCGTGTACTCGGCAGCTCGGTGTCAGCGGCTGACTTCCCGTACGAACAATCCACTCCAAAAGCCGTTTTCATGTGAATAAATAGCATCCAGCCCGAGCAGACCAGAGGGAGAGATGTGAGCAGGGCCTCATTTGCATAAACACTTACTGTTCAATACAGAGAGAGCAGGCGGGCTAAAGTAGATTGACTCTCATGTACGCATCCTATTAAACATTTATTAAACATACTTAAAGCAGAGACGGGGGTCCTGTTGTAATAAACAGTTAAACAGCCGTGCAGAGAAACCGAAAGGACATTTTAGAAACTCAAGATTGCGAGTCTATTTAGGAAAAGTGGAGGGAATTGGATTTCGCCGACCTCCGCTTGCATCACACTCGCCGATATGTTGACAAGTAGTAAATAGCTGTAGAGCTCAGACCTCCATTTTCTCCTCTGTTTTTCCCCTTTTATGCCCTTAGCTTGCCAACAGTGCTGCTGTAAACCGCGGCGTGGAGGGCGAACGCGGGCCATGGGCCAATCATCATCTTGTCATTATCTGATGGAAGCACCGATAACTTCCTTAGCCGCTTCCCGGATGAGGTGGGAAGGGTCAAAAAGGTCGTCCCGTGTCAGGAATGGAGAGGGGAGAGGAGAGGAGAGGAGGAGCGGCGCTGTGGCGTATCGACGCCATTGACACACGAGGCAGACTGTGATTTGAATATGTGAATCCTCATTACAGGCCGGGTCTGTCTGTCTGAAGACAGCGTTATTAACATAGTGAGAGGCAGACGCGCCTGCATGAATACTAAAGCCGTGTTTGCCTTCAGCGCAGGATTTGCTCCCAAATCGATTAGGAAAATATGTACTCTGCATCAGTATGAGTTTTAGAACTTGGCATTATCCGAGCTTAGTCGCTGTTTTTCGCCTACTCAGCACATTAGGAAAAATGTTAAAGTCAAGGTTAACATATTCACACTGGCCATCCCTTTGTTAGTCAATGATTTATCACCTGAAATTTCCCGATCAGTCCATTTTGATCCCAGCGCTGTCAAAGATCAGGGGATTATACAGTAAATGATTCTAAGTGACTCAGAGAATTTGACTCCGCCAAGTTTAAGTCGTGATTACGTATTCACACTCTCGCTCAGTCGTACACACACACACACACACACACACACACCCTGGTGTGCTCCTGCTTTGGCTTTGCCCTTGCTCTCATCACCGTTTGCAAATAAAGCTGCCCTGGAAACCTCTGGCTGGCCTCTCTGCAGCTAATCACAGCTCCCTCCGCCACAATCACAACATACAGCATCCAACATCAGCATCAGCACACACACACACACACACACACACACACACACACACACACACACACACAAACACAAACACACCGACATTGCTCAAACCGCTTCAAATCTGCATTCTATAGAAAGCCAAGATAAGGTTGGTTCAGTATGTATGTAGGAGACGAGTTCACTCCAGCCATGTTGGTGCATCCTGGGTCACTATCGTTTGCAGGTGGCGCTCCAGTGTGGGGATTGAGTTCTTATAGAGAGGTCGAGTCCTTGTCGCTGCTTCAAACAAAGTGCCTGTCGGAATGTCTGATCGTGTTTTCAGAGTTTCTAGCACTAAATTTAATTTAAACTTCTCTGCCAAAGAAGACCTACATTATTCATGCGGGTGACATTTTGAAATAAGGTAAATTAAATTCATTCAGTCCTTCATCACGCTCAGGTTACTTAAAAGCCACTAAGTTTCCATGTTGGAACTTGATAAAACAAGTAAATCACGACTAAGTAAGTCCTACTTTTATTCCTTTCTTCATGTAACTACTGCTGTCACTGTTTATACACCTGCTTCACAACTTGGAGACCTTTGAGGGGAGAAGTGAAAGGGAAAGTGTCAACCGTTATCCCTGTTTGTATGACTCATTACTTAAAGATAGCAAACACACATAGGAGTCACGAAATTCCTAAACAGGCCTCAGGACACAAACGTAACATCGTGCTACTTCAGATACAGGCCATGACATCTCTGATATAGCAATTCCTTCCCCAGTAACAAGAACTATAATGATCTAATTAAAGAAATCCACACATTTCTGAATTGATTTTGGTTGTTTGGCAAGATATTTAGTTGATGCGACATCCCAGCAAGATAATTCTGCAGCTGTTATGTTGAACTCTGGCCTCATTTAAATAGAGAGTTTTTAAAGTGAGTCTTTGACGTTAGATCGCTTACCTGACTATTTTGACAGACGATCAACAGAGAAATGAACAAATACCGATTCCTGACTTCTGAATCGCGTTTTCTCAAGTAGCAAGTGCTGAAGCGGTAAGAGAGATAAAACGTATCTCACAGAGGGAGAGAGAAAGTAGGTCAAATAAAAGTTATAGAACTCTTCATCTCAGGTGTGTATTCTATAACGCACTGATTGATGTGTGTATGGCAGCATAAGCAGCCTCCGACAACACCGTTTCCTTTGTGCGCGTGTGTGTGTCTCCCGGTACCCATGAGTCAGTGTTTGCAAGTGTGTGAGCGTGTCGGTCTGTGTATGATCTCTTGCCCTCTGGGCTGTAATTAATTAGAGTTGCAACAAGGCCTGATTAAGATTCTTCTGCGATTCGCAACCTCGGCGACCTTTCAATCCAGCCTGCAGAACTGTGCCGACCTTTGTTATCGCTTCCCCTCTGTGCGCCGCTCGTTTAGCTCATTTCTCAACAACTTACACCTTTATGACGGGCCGATAATGAACACACTTGCCCACACACACACACACACGTACATGTTATGGAGAAGACTCAGACAACAATGTGGAAGATCCTTAACTCATTTGTTCAAAACTGACATTTTAGACACAGCTAAGAACTCAATAGGGTGAAGACTGGAGAAATTCCTCCAACGAATGCAACTACGGTAGAATGTGACTCAGCAAAAACTGTAAATCCCGCTTTTCCTTGGGCCGCTATGTCGCCTCTGGGAATATCTCCACGGAAGAACCACAGCCTCTTGTCTCCAGCCACTAAGGATTACTTCCACTAACCAGTCATTGAAATGGCTCCTTTTGATCTCACCATTTCCAAATTAGGATTCTAAATCACATTATGAAATATTAATTATCACTTTCCAGGGTTTCAAAAAGAACAAGGCTGATTAGATCCACACAAGCCCCGGCATTAAATATGCTAAACAGAGCCTCTCTCCCTCCGTTCTGGGGGACCTTTGTGCAGCCTGATCAGGGCGTGGAGCGCTGAATTAGAGCCGACCTTCATGGTGGGACCCTCTTAAAGTAGTTTGAAGAGGATTCTCAGAGGGCACAGAGTCAGTCCAACACGTCATGGCATCACGTGGAGATTTGATCAAAGCCCATTCATCGTACCGTTACACTAAAGGATGTTTTTATGTAAGTTTGTTTGGAATTTGGTTGTTCTTCCCATGATATCAATCCAGTCTTCCTAGTAGATTAATCCGAGATCTATAACCTAGTGCCTGGTTCAAGGGTAATGACAGGAGCTTTAACCCAACAAGCCTGCTTGGTGGGTGGGGAGGGGCAGAAGAGATACGATGGGGACTCCACACGGAAATAAGGCCCAGGTCACCCTGTCGTTCACACCCGTATAGCCTCCTCGCTCTCCCATTACAGGACGAGCTGAGGGTAGACAGACATCAGACATCAGACTGAACATAAAAAAATAAAATAAATAAATAACGATCATTTGGCAGACGCTTTTATCCAAAGCGACTTACATTACCACCCTTCGCAGAGGGGGGAGAAATTGAGGGTTCAGTGCCTTGCTCAGGGGCACCTCGGCAGGGACTTGAACCGGCAACCCTCCGGTTCTTAAGCAGAAGCTCTACCCACTCGACTACTGCCTCCCACCAACATCTCAGTAGTTCCATAAATTACTCAAGCTTTACCCTTTTTAGCTCTTTAAATTGGGAATTAGATCAAGTCATTCTTTCAACTGTACGCCAAGAGCACAAACACACAGCGGCAAAGGTCAATGTCAGATTTAATAAGATTGAATCCTTGATGTCGGTAAATCTTTAGAAATCATTGAAACTGTCAGTACTATTGAATGCCTTTACACCTTTCAAAGCTTTACATTCTAGGTTCAAAAGAAGGGATATGAATGTATGTCCACGGTTCTGGCTCTCTAGGCTGTCTTTTCTCATGGTAAAAATGGCTGATCCCAGTTTGAACTTTCCATATTACTTAAACACATTTCTTTGCAAAATACGCAACAATTCAATCTTTACATTTCTCACCAGATGCAGAAAGAGAAAGACCCAAAGGACATGATGACCTGATTAGCCACAGCTAACCAATACTTATCTGCAGCCGCCTAGTCTAGGCCTTTTGTAGCGGAGCGCTGCTCGCTCACAGCGATTATCAATCAATGAAGAGGCATTCTTTCTGATCTTAACTTGAGCTTTGATCGCTTTGGAACGTTCACCCTTTTAACGTATCCTTCCAAACAATTACTCTTGTTCTTGCCCCAAGAAATCACGTTTCATTCAGGGCACATTAAGTGACTTTTCTATCTCAGCTCATTGCAAAGTGTTTAACTTCTTTGTCCATTTCAATAAGGGATATTTAGGTATGTAATTAATTTCTTTAGCGGGAGCCACAATTGATTCATTAAAAAAAAAAGAAAAAAAAAGAAGAGAGGATTGTGCTAATCGCTCTCCCTGAAGGTTTGCACCCATAATTTCCTGTTCTATTTCAAGCATATAAACCGTCATTCAAGGCCAATTCCAATCAGAACACATTTAATGATAATGGCGAATTCGCACTTAGCTATTCAAAGTTAGTTGACCTTACGAAATAGAAATGAAAGGAAATTAATTTTCATTGAAATTAACAATATGCCTTAACAACCAATGACAACTTAGCAAAGCTTGAATGCTTTTCTTCCTCCTGTATGAATATTCACTGGACACAATAGACTTTTCCAACCCTTTCCTCAACTATTATGGACGATGAAGGAACCCTGATTTGGTTAAAGTACTGCTCTGTACTGAATAAAAGGACATTTTTACATATACAAATACTACAAAAAAACTTTTCTTCCATATTCTTTGGGTGTTTTAAAGAATATATTTAAAGAAAGAAAAGTGAGGGCAGAAGGGGACAGAGGGAAAGAAAGAAAGAGATTCTCGTCTCTTTTCTCGAGCCATTACTGGACAATAGATATTGATTCCTGCTGCACCACACATTGGAATACTCTATGGTGATCCATTTATCTGTTAATCTGTCTGCGACCGGGGGTGGAGAGCCAAAGCGGACGAGAGCCAATACACCAAAGTCTACACAACATTTTATAAACTAATTCATCAATGTTGGGCCTCGGCAGAGGCCAAGAAGTGTGTGTGCTGATCTGCAGAAGAGCAACACTGCCACCTACTGACCGGCCACTTGACTCCATTCATCCTAACAGGCAGAGGAGGTTTGGCACCGACTTGAGTGTTTTAGATGTGAAGCGGGCCTCGGCCAAGCGCGCTCATGTTGTGTGTTCTGGTTAAGAGAGATGATCAGTGATTCAGCTGTTGTGAAGCAGAGGGAGAGCAGCATATGGACAGGGAGAGCGATGCAAGACACGCCGGCAATTTTGTTCATAATTCACAGATTTGTTTGAGATTTGAGAAGTTTTTGGTTGCAGCAAAAACATTCCAAGGCCATGTTTTCTCCAAACCCCCTCAAAGTGTCCGCCTGTGTCACCTCATAGATACGAGCTTCTACTTATTCTCTACCTGTACCAACATTCTTTATTACTACAGCCCGTGATTATGAGATTGCATCATTCCCTGCACAGATCAAACATTAGATACGGAACAGTTGAGTCACATCACATTAAAAGGCAGAAAATCAAATCAGACTTCAAAAGACGGCAGAACTTTACCTGCTCTGTATTCTACCACAGCTCTCTGAAACGTAAATCCCGGTAAAGGAATCATCCAAAGAGACAAATCTCCAAAAAGGTAAGAGGTGTCAGAACCCTCTGAAGTGAAATAAAACTTCATTTCTAATGCGGCGCCATCTTCCCAACCAATTTCATCATCCTATCTCTGGGTAATTTGATTAAAGATCAGTGGAAACTTATGTGTGCTTTATGTGCATCTCAGAGGCACGGGGGAGGTTGAGTAAATGTCACGCATCTTTATCAACAATAACGATATAATTACTCCCAAATCCCTCAAGCGCTCCTTGATGTTTACAGCCGTGGGTTCGTTAGAGTTCCAATAAACCAGAAAAGAAACATATTTAGTTTATCCTCGATCCTGGCATAAGTCTGTGTGTGTGTCTCCACGGAGACAAACAGGCCACTGGAACTAGTTCATGTCCTACAGCGTGTGAAGCAGTGATTCATTAAGAGTCCTCCTCAAACCTGATACACCAGCGCCTACGTGCTCATCGTGCAGGTCGTACTAACCACACACTACTTTGTCACGTCCTTCCTTTCATTCCCATCTCACTCGTTCCCTGCGTCCCTTTTTTTGACCGTCTTTGCCCTTTTGAGTGAATCCCCAAACGACCCATCATCAGTCGAGCCTTTCACCGCTACACACAGACACTGAAAATGTAGATATACTGCAAAGAACTTTACTGGAATGCACTCATATTTATGCATAATGCATACATATCCACTTTGTTTACACCCTTTTACCTGCCATAAACACAACATATTGATGTACTCAAGATGGCGGCCTTGTCGATGGCTGCTGTTCTTCCTCCAAATCTCTGCACTGCAGTCGTTTCCCTCATGTTTCTCTACTTTTCATTTATCAATGAATACGTAATATCAACATATCCAGTGAGTGTCCTTCTCTTTGTGTCTTTGTCTATTATCGGTTCTAACACGGATGGAAGTTTGTGAGGGTTGTTGTTGTTGCTGTAGTTTAGATCATCAAAATCAGCCCCATTCAACTCCCTGAATCTGCCACCATAAGAGGCCAGTTGAGTCACACTGGTGATGTTTTCTGTGCCTTTGTACCAAGCTGCCTTTGTCCAGTCAGTGGTCAGTCTACGCCGCCCGCTGTGAGACCAACTGTGAGACTGCTGCCATCTCCTCTCCGTGGAACTCGACTGTGCTGCCAATGAGGAAGAGCGAGGTGGCGACCCCTCCTCGCCCCCTCCTGCTCCTCTGCCTCTGTATCCGACCCCCCGTCGCTCGGCCCGCCACAGGAAAGAAAGGATTACTCACTTCTGCACAGTGGGGACGAGGACACAATGTCCTTTTTGACATCCGTGTATTTCTGCTGTCCTGCTCCCCTCGTCTCCTACGGACTTTGGGCACCGATGTGGAAGCAGACCCTGCCAGTAACAACGTCCCACGCTCTTCGTTCCCTCTGGTTGTAACACAGACCGCGTCTTCTGGCTGTGGACATGTGTGTGTGTGGGTGGGTGGGAAGCGGGATAACGAGAGAGGTTTCCTGCTTCGGTGACAAACTCCACTCTTCTCTAGCAGAGGCCAGCGTCCGCGAGTTAAAGGGGATTATTTATGTCACTAGTTTTATCCCCGGGAGCAGGAGATCGACTATCCCAGCTTTCAGAGAGCAAAGGTCGCTCTTCCAGGCAGGCAGAGGCGAGCTGCAGCAGGTCTGTAGAGCTCACATTCTGTCTCCAGCGTGTCCAGCACCACATCTCTTCTAATTCTGGATGCCAATGCCCAGCTGGGATTGCAGACACTTTGGAGTTTCATGCGTTGAAACAAGTTCTGAGCCTGAGGTTTCGCAGCTCCTTGGCAGTCGATTTGGAGAAAAGTCCCAGGACGATCAGATGTGCCGTGTTCTGATGTGGACGGATGCAGTGGGAACGCAAAATCTGGTTCACTATCTATTCCCCCCCGGGTTTCTGCAGAGCACCTTTATGTGATCAGAGGAGGAATCAGACTGAATGAAAATGAACGGAGATGGGGTGACAGACGAGGCAGGTGTTTCATTTTCAGCCCTACCGCCACTCGACAAACCTCCAAACTGGATGGGAAGAGGCGAGCGGCGCCGCAGGCTGTGACCGTCAGCGGCTATATGATGGCGCTGACCCCCTTACCTTTACCCTCGAAACAGAAGAAAGTGGAATCTATTGCCTGACTTCAACCTTTGTGGTGCAAGACTACAGAAAGCAAATTATTATTTTTAGTATTAGTTTTTAATCGTTTTGGTTTTAGTTGGACAGTTAGTTAGATAGATAGTTAGTTAGATAGATTGACTGACTGACTCATGCACTGTACTCTGTAGAGGAGACACAGAGCTTCATGATTCAGTATCATTACAAACTGATTTTCAACTGATTGGTGTAGTCAGTAAGTAAAACATCTATAGTTTATTAAGACAAACTGCAGCATTCATTCACACGCATCGCTTGTCTAATGGAAACGCAAACGCAAACACACTATTCGTCACGTAGGTTTCAGCTGCCGGACTTCCTCATGGCTGAACGCGACCCGAACACAATCAATAATCAATACCCTGAGCAATTTGTAATATTCATCTTTGATGGAGGGTTTTTTCCTCCATCAAACCCTTCACACTCAGCAGCACTTACCTTCATTCAGGTGGTTCCGCTTGCGTCACTTGCTGTGATCTGATTGGTCTTATTGCGTGGGCGTGGTTGGTTTAGTTCATCACTTTCCCCCCCAGTTAATCATTTATTCACTGATTGGAGGATTGACTTTGTCGCCATTGATTCCGGTCAAATATCAGATTACATTCAGCAAATATGAGAATGAATAATAAAACAATGATTTTTCTTTTCCATCCATGCCATAAACACACACAATTTGGCAAACACCTAACAGCGCCCCCATCTGGTTGGTTAATATATATATGATTTAGATTGACCATTTAAACTTGGCAGCGGCGGACTGGACATGAACGCTGCATTCTGGTGTCCCGGGAAATGCGCCTGAATGCACCATATGAAGTCCAGGCACAGACAGCGAAATGGAATGTGGCCAGTGTTAATGCTAATAGTTAATTTTCCTGAAAAGACCATTCAAATGAAAAGGGCTAACTGGTTGTGCGTGTGTGTGTGTGTGTGTGTGTGTGTGTGTGTGTGTGTGTGTGTGTGTGTGTGTGTGTGTGTGAGATGACATTGGATACACTGAATGTCAGCCAGATAAAGTGACGACTCCCTCTACTCATCTAGTCAACACTGTGATCTGTTTCGCTGTAATTAAAATATATTCACAAATCCATTTAAAAATAAACACATTTCAGTCCTACAGCTTAGTTTTGAAGAAGTCAAAATGTAATCTAAATTTGCATGAATACATATATATATAAATATACAGTATAAATCAGTGCAGACCATGTGAGCTCTTGAGGACGGAGAGTTTAATTTTTTAATCCAATCAATCAAATGAGCCACCATTTAGACAGACATAATGAGTTTGCAAAATGGGATAAAACTGTGAAATAGGTTATTTAAGAAATGATTTAATTCTGACACTCTGCGTGACAATAACAAGGCTGTTTCTGCGGCAACCTGTTGCAAATATGTAGTGAATTTCCCCTGGTGTTTGAAGCTCTTTCTGAGGCTTTACACTTCTCCAGAGCACTTGTGGAGTCTCTTTTATTGGGGTGAGGCTGGCCGTGATGCGGCAGCAGTGCTGTTGCCATGTGACGTCATGGCAACATCTGTAATTGTGGACCTTGAGTAGAGCAGAGCTGACTGGGTGCTGCCACGCTCGCTTTCAGACGGCTGTAAGGCTGTTATCAACCTGCTGGGAGAAGCTTTCATACAGTCTGAAAGCAGCTGGTGGTGATCACCCATCAATTTCAGGTTACTTTTAAAGTACCCAAGCTACAATACCCTTAAAGTTGTTTTTTATGTCAATCCACATGTGCACACTTGTTGGAGAAAGTAATTGTTCACATTATCCAGTATTATTCTGAACATGCAGCGTGTTCCCACCAGGTACTTGCTTTTCACTTAATGGCAGAATCACGGAAATATCACACTGTACCGAAACTTGGCTTAGCTATTTATGGCGACTCATTTGCATTGAACTATACCACCTTCCCTTCTTACAGGGCTCAAAAATGCAAAAGAAACACAAGGGAGAATATGATTTCATAGCAGTGCATTGTCAAAAAAAACAAACAACCAAAACAAGCCCACAACAAAGAAAATGTTTTTGATTTATATTTAATCCTTTATTGAAATTGTGGCCGTTTGAATAAAAGAGGATAGCACATCTGGGAGAGGAAATGCAGGAGCGGTTTCATATAAGACAATATTTTTTTGTGTTTTTCCAAATACCAAATAACACTGGCTGGACTCGTGCCTGCTGTGTGTATCACGTATAGATCATTCTGCACACGCTCGCTTTGAAGAAGCTGTTGGACCTGGTCCAGCTTGGCAATTAGTTTACCAAGACAAAGATAAAATGCACTCACTTTCATCTCTCTATGGTTCCCCCATCAAAGGAACTTTTCTCTGTTCACTTTCTGGTTAACATCCCGCGAGGACGACACATTGCTGCTCAGCTCTTCACCGCGCACCTTCTTAAACATCACCGTGTCAGAGGAAGCGTGGTGTCATCTCAGTCACGGGTCATGTTCCGCTCGGTCCCACTAATGCATCATGGTTCATTGATGGGATTCAGAGCACAATCCATACCAGCCAACAGGTGCTGTGTCTCAGCCTTTTTAGTTAGATACAGAAAATCAACAAGTCTTACTACTACAATAAATCGAGTTGGGATGTGAGTTTATTGCATATTTGGGTCCCCGTTTGTGTGTTTCGCACCTCAAGAGGGAGGTGGATAACAAGTTTTACTGCACCATATGCTGCTGCTTTGTATTCCGACTTGGTTCTGATTTTCAATAGAAGCTATTCAGAAGCAGAGTGTCCTCAAGCAGCCTGTTTATCAGCAATAGTTTACCCTTAAAAACTAGTTGCAAATCCATCACCTACTGCTTTTATTTTATTTTTCTCATTAACATGAATTATATGATGAACTAAAAATGCATTTCCTGAGGAAATTGTGCTGTGATAGCAATTGCTGAAAAGTTTTTCCAAATGCTAAAAAAGTGCCTGAAAGGTTGAACTGTGAAGGCCTGAAAAATGTCTGAATGTTTCTACAACTGAGCAATGAAGAAGTTACAAGCAGTTTGAGAGACAGCTAAAGGTCAAATCCTTTAAAGCTGTCGATTGTTAATAAACAACAGGTGCAGCGAATTTAGCAGAGACACAGCTGAGTCAGTGTGAAGGCAGAAGATGCCTGAATACCACATGTTGAACAACCTTAAGTCCTCCATGAAAACAGGCTGGACCATGAGAAGGAGGAGAAGTTCCTGAATGTAGGATTGTAAACATACGGATGACATCTTTCCATCTTTTTGGTGCAAAGGCGAACAATAACGCCTCATTAAGTATCTACATGTATTTCCAATATTTCCACAGGCGTCTCAGAGAGTAAATCATCTTGCAAACAAGGCCAAGAAGGTTAATAAACCACATATTTGCATCATTATAAGGTGCGTTTGAGAATAATGTCCATCAAGTGTTAATAGACAGCAGGTGATAGAGAGACAGGTGGGCTGAGAGAGAAATGAAGCTGAGGATTTTACCAGAACACCAAAAACCATTGTGTGTCTCTGTGTGTACATGTGTGTGTGTGTTTCTCACTTCTTTGTGTCTGATGGGCTGTAATGAATCGGATGCCGTTTTGAGAGACACTGTTTATGACTGCCTGGACTGACGTTGGAGGCGACAAGCGAATGTGGGGAATTAAGGAAGGAGTGTGAGCTACACTTAACAGAATGTGACAAGCGCAAAATGTCAGGGTTTGGCCCAGGAATCAGGAAGGCACGTCACACACACACACACACACACACACTCTCATGCACTTGTACACCCAAACAAGCCGGCATCGGGAAAACAGGTAAAGGCATGAAGAGACAATCTGATCTGTTCCACCAAACATAAATCAATGTCTTTGTGGCTCCATTTTCAAGCCACACACACACACACACACACACACACACACACACCCCAAATCATTTGGGAGAAGGGCTTTCTCAGATGGGGACAAAACAAAGTCATCTGAGCCTGCGAGTGGCGGTCCAAGCCTGGTGGTGACAGCCAGGATAGCGGCTATTAGACAAATTAACCGTACTCCTGCTGCCAGGGGAGGACAGCCTTACTCTGTGTTGTTTTAGGGGACAGGATGTATGACAGCATAGTTCCTGTAAAAAAAAAAAAAAAAAGAGAACGAATTGTGTTTATTTTTTTTACAACTCCGCTGACAAAAATCTTTTCAGGAATCTTCTGCTCTCTGTCACCTGACTCAGATAATATGGCATCATTGGGCCCAGAGGTGCTGTAGATGCTGCAACATCAAGCATTCCACCCCACAGTCAGAGTGACAGGGAGAGTAAATTCATATCAAACACATTTATTTGTCTACCACTATCTATCTCTCTATCTCTCCATCTCTCCATCTCTCCATCTCTCTATCTCTCTATCTCTCTATCTATCTATCTATCTATCTATCTATCTATCTATCTATCTATCTATCTATCTATCTATCTATCTATCTATCTATCTATCTATCTATCCATCTGTCCTGCCTGTGGGCCTGCAGTGCTCACACACAGATACTACACTGTCAGCAAGAGGCTATTAATCTAATAATTGTTGGGGCCAAGGATCAATGGGGATAACAGTAAGAACGCGGCGGACATCTCCACCTGGATACGCTAACTCCACTTAATCCTCATAATGACTCAGCATATATCAGCACACCACTGTGCCGACACTCAACTTGGGAAGTCATAACTCATCTACTCCACGAAGGCTTCACGCGTACGGAGCCTTCGCCTGCACCTGTGGCCGTTTCTACAGAAAAGGAAGTGCGGTAATTTCGGATAAATTGCTAGTTTCATTGTGCCCACATGGTGACCGCTGCAGGTGGAGAGGAAGATGGTTAAGGAGGTAATATGTAAAAGAGAAGGAGAGAGAAAGCAGGAATACTAAAGAAGGAAGATGACGCAAAAGGGTAGGAGGGAGCGGGGGGATGGTAAAGATACAGGAATAAGAAGACGAGGAGGAGGAGGAGGAGGGGGAGGGGGGAGGGGGGGTGAGACGTGGATGACAGTGACAGATGAGTGCCAGAGCTGACAGAGTGCTCAGCGATGGCAGTTTATCAGCATCTGGTCCTCTGGGTCACTCCAGCTCCCGGACTCCCTCTCTCATCTATCTCCATCTCTCTCTCTCTCCATCTCTCTCTCTCTGCCTTCCCTATCACCTTATCCGTGCTTTCTCTCCCCCCATATTCTCTCACTCACGCGGCGATGGCGCTGACACGGTAACAAAAGGCGCTGGCAGCCACCTCTCTCTCTCCCTCTCTCTCTCCCTCAAATTAAGATGAAGACACACAATTAACCATCTCCTAATGGCCGCCAATATAACTTGGGCGATATTAACCAAAGATTGTGCTGCTTTGGCTTTAGCATATTTAAAATGTCAAGCCTCCTCGCGCAGCGCCAGTGGATTTACGCCGGCAAGGCTGATTAAATGTGATGTTTGAGGATAAAATACGGCCTTGGTGCAGGGGAGAGGAGAAAGTCAGAGGAGGCCGGGCTCACGCTGCATGTGTACGACACCTTAATTGCATCAATGATTATCCCTCCACATTACGCCCTCCCTGCTCATATTTATAGTTGCACCCAATTTTCATTATGCTCTTCATTATGGAGCATAAATAATCCGCATAAATGTGCCGCCGCACCACAACACAGCCCATAACGTTGCCAAGGGACATCCATCTTGTCCGCGGCGCTCTGACATTACCTGGCTGAATTATGTCTATTAGCTGCATGTGGCCCCTCCCACTCCATCAGGACAGCAGGCCGTGGATGACAGCATTAACTTTTAAGGCTTTATAGCATCTTCTTTACCCAACACATACCATTAATCCACTTAATGGCCACCATGACCCCTTTCATCGTGTTTCATAAAATAAAAATATGAATAAAGCCCATTACGGTCTCTATTGTGGAGAGCCTGGGCCATAAATCAGCGAGGTTCTATTAGAAGGATTGCCTCGGTGACAAGTCAGGTTGGCCACACTACATCATCTTGGCTGTTTGCTTTATTAAAGCTCTTTTCTTAACCCATTTTAATGCCGAAGTGCCCAAATATGATGTTTGTGCTCTCCCGCATAGCGACGAGCCGCCGCAGAGACAGGGAAGGGGCGCGCCAACGACAACGCGGAGAAGAAGAAAGTCAAAGTGTGCGTTTGTGTTTGAACCAGTTTGGCTGCAAACTTGGCTGCAAAATGAAATATGACGAGTTGAGAAGGGAGCAAGTTTACGTTTATGCAGCTGTGAAATTCTTTATCTGTATTTAGAGTGAGGCTAAAATACAGAGCGAGCGTATACATAGATTAAAGGGAGGTGGTAAACAGTGAGATGGAGTCTACCTCTCAAGGAAAATCATTGCAAATACAGGATAAATATTCAACATACCGCCCAGTGTCAGATAAGTGGCAAAACTATAAGTCCGGTCACTTTAAAGTACTTTACAATGACCTGCGGTATTTTGTTAGATTTGAAGGTTAAAGGCCGCGATGCAATATCTGCTTTAGGAAACTCCACAGAGACGCTATATCTCTGTGTGTGCGTGTGTGTGTGTGTAGCTGGGGTCTAGACGGTGGTAAATTATGGAGTATAAGCCTATCTGTGAAGAATTAGGCATTCTTGTGCGGTGTCAGTGAAGCCTCCTCTGCTTCCACCTCTCCTCTCCGCTCCCTCGCTGCCTTCTGTGCCTTGAAACGTCTCTTTGTGGTGACTTAGAGTTTCCTCCTTTCTTTAACTTCTCCAACACTCCACAGCAAATATATATATCCATTAATGGGTAATAAAGCTTGTGATGAAGTGTCACGTATAGTTTGTTATTCGGGGCGATACAAACCAGTTGTAGCGAGGACACGGTAATGATAAATGGAATTATGGTTAGCAGAGAGGCTATCAGCGGCGGTGCTACGAGCGCCTTTAAAGCAAATTCTCAATTTAAGGATCTAACGCTGCCCTTGGATTGTTTAGGTACAACTGGGACGGCTGGAGGAATTAATTTCAGATATTACCAAACAGCGGGGGTACACAGCTCCCCGGGCGGCCGAGACAAAATCTTTCATCCGCCGCAGAAAAGGGAAAGAAAAATAAGAGAACGGGGATTTAAGGAGAACACAGATAATTCAATCTTTATCTGCGGCGGCACCACAATGAAACGCTAAGTTTCACGGGATCCTTTGACCTCCGAGGACGACTCTGGAATGAAAGGACGACATCGACATCTCCTCCCCCGCCCCCCCGCCTGCTCTCCAAGAAAAGGAGCCAAACACACACACACACACACACACACACACACACACACACACAGAGAAGCGCGCGGACACACACGCGCAACATAAAAGCTTCTCATCAACATATCAAAGCTGTAGCACCTCCTGTTCAACATGAGATATCCAACGCCACTGGAAGCCAACCAGGCGATGCGCTGTCAGTTCTGCGACTCCTCGCCGCTTTCATGCAGCGTTGACAGCTCCTACAGATAGTGCTTACAGGCCCCAGATAACTTTCTGATGTCAGGTACACACACACAAACACAGAGAAAGAGAGAGAGAGAGAGAGAGAGAGAGAGAGAGAGAGAGAGAGAGAGAGAGAGAGAGAGAGAGAGAGACCTGAACTGTGTAAAGTTCTGACGGAACCCCAAATGCCCTAAAGTGTCCCGAAATGACACGATAAAATGTTAACAGTCGCACGTGGAAAAACCATTGCCTCGCCCGCGAGTTTGCAGGCTGTTACACTGAGTCAATATGCAATTTGAGGCAGGATGGCGGAGAACCTTGGATTGATTGATTCTGACCTTTTACTTTAACAATACGCGGCCGTACACACACTCAGACAAATAATGAAAACTGTAGAAATCCCTCTATCTGTAGCTCGGGCCTCTTTCTTCGTCCGAGTAAGCGCCTGTTGTTAATCCCGCTCATACGTCTGCCTGTAGGTCTGCGCTCGCTACTTTATCTCTGAGAGCAGGGGAGACGGGCTGGAAGGGGGGGGAGCAGGCGGGGGGGGGCGATACCAGCCGTATCGATTTGTACACACAGACACACAAAGATTATCACACACAACAACAACAGGTTTTCCTCTCTTTCGGCACAGACGTAGACATTTGCTAATGGCAGGTGGCCGGACAAACCGTCCTGTTCTCCTTCCACAGACACAAAATCCTCATCCTGTCCTCACCAACAGAGACGTTTGAATTGAGAATAAAACGTGTCTCAGTCTTTCATGTTATTGGAGTACAGAAGGCACCTAAACTCGTGTTTTAGTCTTAAAGTTCTGCACATTAACCCATAACAGGACCCATAGAGTCGCAGGATTGGAGATACAAACTGCTCTGCAATTGATAACGGCATGGTAGTGCTGCTGGACAAGAGTTGTGAGCAGGTGAAAAGTGGTTCCGCAGGCTGCCTCCTCTATAAATGGATTTAGGTTGCGTAAGCTTCTGTAAGTCAGGACAGCGATCTCAGTAGATGAGTATCGATGACGACGCTGATCAGAAAGTCGCTGCTATTATAAAATGGATAAAACCACAAAATTGATTCCGAAACCTGCATCGAGTAAACAATGTAACATGAGATTAGGAGAAATTCAAGCTGTTGCTAGATTTCATTGTTGGTTTGAAGGGTAATGATGCCCAACATGTGGTCGTCTCACATGTGGCGAGAGAAGAAATCTCCCCAGAGAAGAGGAGAGGCGAGGAGACGCTCTCATATCAATCAATCACAAAGTAAAAAACCTAAAACACCAATTTAAAATGGAATTCTCTTGTCTCAGTCTCGGCTCAACTTGAAGGAGAAAAAAAGACAAAAGAAGCCACCAGAGAGCTTAACTAGAAATCTATTTTCTGGCCTGAGAATCAAAGCGGCCATCATTCTGTCCTGCCTCACCTCTCTGGGGGACGTGTCACATTTATAACATGGAGTCATTTTCTCAGCTGTCACACTGCACTCTTAGCCAGCTTTGTACCCTAACCCGGCCTGTCAACTTCTAATTCTAATCTGCTCAAATGTGTGTGTGTGCGTGTGTGAGTGTGTGTGAATGTGTGTGCGCATGACGAATCAAGTGTTAATCCTTAGTAAAAGTCTCAAAAACGTCCGCGGAATTACAAGGAGATAGGAGATTTCATTCCCTTTGCTGTATTCCATTGCGTGTCCGTGTGTGTGCACGTGTGTGTGTGTGTGTGAGAGAGTGTGTGTGCTGGTCCGGACAGGGTTGGCATAGCAAAGTAGGTCACGACAGAGGTTAGTACTGCATTAGCGACTGTCACTGCCAGGACAGGAAAGTGCAGACACCAGGGCACCCCTCTCTCTCTCTCCCTCCCTCACTCAGTCACACACACACACACACAAATACAGACCCACACTTGCGCTTTCTAAGACTGTACGCTGTTCTGTCATGGATCTGAGCCAGCGGGCCATGACACACACGGAGGGCACCGTCCGGAACAGGCGGACGTGTCCAGTCTGTCTGTCTCTCTCTCGCGCGCGCGCACACACACACACACACACACACACACACACACAGGACAGTGTTTGTGTGTGACAGACTGCCAAGGATCCAAACTGTTTGCCCTTGCCAAAGATTTCTTCCTAAAACTTTTGGACTTTTGATGCTTTTTCTTGACGCTTCCTCTGAGTCATTTTAATGGCGGCGACGTTCCATATTCAAATCTCATCCGCGGCAGAATCGCGTCTCCTTTGTGTCAACGTACCACTCTGGGTTCTCAGCGCCCGACTTATGGATATCTGTCTCATTACGTCCGCCTTCATACGGTTCACATGCCGGCATAAAAAACAGAATGATCCAAGCTGTTTCTTTTGTCTACCGCGCCAGTCTGCCATGTTTGATGTTTTGAAAGACTTTTTCCGTTTTTCATCCTCAGAAAGTCGGGGATAATTATAGCAGTAAAAAGACTCACTATCACAGCAGATTAACAACATCTCAGTAGGCTGCACTTCTCTCTCCCTTTTATCTCCCTCAAACGCGGCATGAAGAGAAGACAAGTTACGCAACCCGGCACCTCAGGGACCCAGCCGACTTTTCCACCCAACTTCTGTCTGTCTCTTACACGTCTGGGGCGTCCGCCGGTCCTCTGCTATTTGATGTCTGCGTTTGAAGACGCCGTGTGACTGGCTGAGGAGGATGTTCCTGTTGGTAACGGTTCCTGTTGCTTTGCACCGTTTCCTCCCCGGGCGTCGAGTTTCAAAGCGTGGCAAAGTTGGACCTTTCCTGGGTTCTAAAGTGCAGAGTGAAGGCGCTGAATACACTTTCTTCACACCTTTCTTCCTCTCTCTTCGCCCCAAAGTTCATCCTTCATTAACTGTAATAAAAAACATGCAGCATTTGGCCTAAAATGTCACATTTACAGGAGCTGAGCGTCTCATTTCCTCCTCCTCAGACAGAATGATTAGTTGATGCAATGTTACAGCCTCGATTAATGCAGAAATGTAAGATCATTAAGTTGTACATGAGGTTAATTATCCCCCTACAATACCTGGTAGATTAAATTTTCTTTAGATTTAACTCAAGGGCAGCAGACGATGGTGCTTCTTACAGCGTCGTCGGTGGGATTTCTGGTTTGTTTCTGCCTGACATCGCTCTCGTGCTGATTGAATCAATCTGCAGCCAGGGTTGCATATTCCCAGTCTGCCTCATTAGGATGCTGAATAAAAGCAGCCCCAACACCACTGATACAACACAACTTCCACCATGTGCGAGCTTTTCAAAGCCCCATACAGCAGCTTTCAGTGATCAACAAACCCGGTATAAAAAGAGGACATGGATACTTTCATTTCTCAGTGTATATTCCACTCACTGACAACCTAAAACCCTGATATTTAAAGGTACAGTAACTCGACTTGACAATAAAAGGGCAAAATTGATCACAAATTTAGCTTTAAAGGGTGCATACACAGAATTACATGGCCCTGTTTCTATTGAGGGGCATGTTGTGAAACCTTTGCTGCAGCACTGCTATGCACACTGAGGCAAAACCGGTTGGTTTAGGCTCCGATTGGTCAACTACATCAGCCCCGAACTGGCATTTCCTACTGGTTGGCTCAGTATAGGCATGTTGATATAAACATAAGCATAAGCATGATCGAGGTAATGGACTAATCACAAATGATGCAGTTCAGGACCCGCGATTAAAATGTGAGCACACAACTAAAGCTCATTATCTCACCATTGGTTCCAGGCTTCACTCTGACTCCTTTAAACGCCTGGCTTTGCTTTAATGTACAGAATGTGCACAGTATCTCTCTGAGATCACAATTATGGCTCCTGCATAATTACAATGACACAGATTTCTACCAAAAAGACCTTTCAATTAACCAGGACCCCTTATTTAAGATTTTATGCACCATATAATTGGAAGTCAATTGGAAAATTTCAAGTTACTTCTGAACCAGTGCTTCTATCTGAGTACGATGTTTATAAATACACCTGATCTCTTATTGGCAGTACTGTGTTGTTATTGATGAAAGCTTCTGTTGTATTTTCTGTTCCTGCTCTTTTGTTGAAGGTACCAGACAGCAAAGCACTCCCCCATGGAGCGCAGCCCATTATTAAACCTATTGAGAGTGGAATTAAAATACAAAAGCATTGCAGTGACAGCATAAGCCTGGAAATTTACTCATCCATTGATATAAAATGACATTATTATGTCACTACAGAGCTGAGTTGGGCCGACCCTCCGCTAAGCTAAATTATAAAGAAAAGCTTCTGCAGGTTATCAGAGCTGGATTATCATATTTTACACATACTGAGCATATTGTGCGTCTCTGTCTGGACACATATATAACCTCTAATCGGAGCCTGCATGATGAAACAAGCAATACAACACTAATGGTCTCCGCACCCCTGGATGTCCTCTAATGTACACTTTGTGATCACAAGGTGCCATATGGTGTTTGTCTGCCTGGTTTGTGAACTGTGCCAGTTGGGCCGCGGCGCAGCAGAGAGAGATCAGCCTCGGTGACTGGCGACTCGACTTTATCCCAACTCCGCCGCTTTGCCCGGTTTTCTCGTGCCGGCCACACGCACAGGAATGACTTAGTGCCACTTAAGGCACTTACAGGCCAGGGTGTTAATGAGAGGACTTTAGCGTTTTCCGCTGAGGCCGACAAAGGCCAGGTGGAGGAGAGGAGTTATAAAGAGGAGAGGTTGCCAAGTGGAGATGTTCTCTGTACCCGTAAAGTCCTCCAGGCCTACGGCTTCTCATCTGCATCTGCCAGCTGCTCTGCTGCACCGAGGCCCTCAAACACAGGTAAGCACGTTTCTCTGTGTTCCCCGCTGATTTTAACTTCTGAAATTTATTTGTGTAATAATTAGGATGAAAGCACAGAGTAGCATGAGCTGATGTGTGACTCCACTAATCTACAGTGCTGAGGAAAGGCTGGCTCGGAGCCAGGAGGGATAGAAAGGTAACCGGCCAGATAAAACGATCTGGCACTGCTGCAACGTCTGGCACAGGCACATTGTTAAAGACACTGTTAAAATGATTTATTTTCCATCCAATACTCTGCAATACACCGTAAGATGTCCACAAAAGGTCTATAAAGTTTCTAAATGACATGCTAAATATGTTTTTCACCTTGGTAAAAAGGAGCTGAACTTGAAGCTCAGGAGAGAATCCATCACAAATAGGATTTAATTAATAATAATAGTAATTAATTATGTAAGCTCGGGCCGCGGCGCTCCACTCCGGAGGAAGGAGCCGAGACATAAACATCATGGCTGTTAAAGTGGACAGAAGGAGGGATCTGACCTTGACAACGCATCCGCCAGCGTCGAGGACTGATTTTTAGTCCGACGCGTGATTTGTAGATGACGCCGGCGCAATAAAATAAAGTTCATGTGGGGTAAAGAAAAACGAAATGGAACAAAGCTAAATCAATTTCCAACAAGCTTTCATTGGAGCGGCGGGCGCAGCAATTTAACAGAGCTTTGATATATATTTGGTCTGAAAAAGAGAAGATACTGTTTTAGGGTTTGTGGCTTTTTGCTGGGATATTAGTTCATTAGATTGCAAAGTATTTTTTATTGAAGAAAGTGTCTGAACACGTAACAATGAGCAGACATGCTCGAGTTTGTTTTTATACATAGAGAGAGTCAAAGAAGCATAATGAGAACAAGAATATCTAATATACATGAGGAATGGGTGAAAAAGGAAACAAAGCCACGGCGAGAAAAACGCAGCCAGTTATGATGACATCATTGTTAACCTAGGGGGTTCAAATGACATCACTGCTGTTAGCACATGAGAGCACAGGTGTAAAGTCTGCTGGATGACATTATGCACTATTCCAGGAAGAGTCAGGGGAGACACTTTGGTTCATTTCTTGAATCATCTTCAACGTTTGCAAAAACTGTAAGTGCAAACAGCAAACAGCAACACACAATGTATGAACCTGCAAAATTTCGTAACTTACTCAAAATCCTTAGTTTATCTTTCAAAAGTAGATATTTATCAGCTTCATCAGAACGACACGTCCTTGTGCGATTGTTCACAGACATGATTGTCTAAATGCTGAGCCACAGTGAGCTCGCTGATGGAAAATACGGCTAAAATACACAAGGCTGCACTTTTTCTGTGTACACGAGTGACACATTACTGTATGAGGGGGATTGATTGCAAGAGATTGGACTGGATTCACATTTAAAATAGAGTAATGTAGCAGCTTGCTCATCTCCCTACCTTTCCACCACACAGCCTCACCTCTCTTCTTCTTCTACTTCCCTGCATGTTGACCCTGTTCATTTCCTTGTTGTTCTTCCATTGTTACACTGTGTGGTTCTCTGTCTATACGTGTTTGCCAATTGAAGGTTCATGAGCTCCACCTCTGAGCTATTTTAGGGACCTGGTTGATCATTGGTTGATGTGATGCTCCACTCATTCTGCTCCATTAGTGAAAGTCAAGCTTCGCCTGAGAGCAATTCATCAATTCAGGACACACAAAACCATAAAGTCTCATAGAAATGTAAAGAAAATGTGCCTGATAGATTATAACAACTGGTTCAACCATAAAGCATTCCATTTTGATCAACACGACAGGAGCAATCGATAAAATAGGAAACAGCAGAGGGTTGTGTGTGTATGAGCCATGAGCCAAAGCAGTTGCAAGTTGTTCAAAAGAATAAGAAAGAGCTTTTATGATGTGCACAAGTGACTGATGATTCACTTCTGAGCTGAGAAATGCACCAAAGTGACTGAGAAGAACTGTCAGTATTAGTTCATTAAGGGAAAAAAAACGAATGAAACACCTTCGTCATCAAGATCTGATTTTTGAACTTATCTTTTTTAGCTTAATCCGTTGTCGCGGTTTAGACTTCCTAATTTGTGAAAGATCAAATCAGATATCATCCCACCACCTTCCTACAGATTTTGTTCCACCGTTGGCTTTTCATCTTGGCCTTTGATTTCCAATGAAAGGATGAATTATTCAGTTTTCTGCTCACTTCAAAGCCTTTTTCTTCCGAGTTGGGATATATCTCTATGCCTCTGTATTGTCTTTGTGCTATTACGCTCAAAAGGCCCCCGACGCAATCCGGCAGACTCTCACAGGACACCAGGAAATATCCATTATCTCCAGTCATTTAAAGAACGATCTGTAATGCCCGAGTGACACTGACAAACATCCCATTTAATTTGAACTTTTCTTCCATTCGGCGCCAACCATCTGGCCTCACGCATTAAGTGTTAATAGGTGCATTCAGTTTCACTCCATCTTAGCCAGTCTTTGATTAAATATCTGCTGTGTGTCTACTCTGTGTTTAAGCCAGGAAGCGTCCCTCCCTCCCTTTTCCTCCCTCCCTCCTATGGCCTGTCTATCGTGGGCCACCATGCTGCTCCTGCTGGTGCTGCACTGCCCGGGTGTGGCCTCAGGCTCCGCCCCCGCCCAGTACCTGTGCGGCCCCGGTCTGGTGGACATCCTGCACTCCGTATGCGGAGATCGGGGCTTTTTCCACAACCCGAGCCGGAATCGCAAGAGGGATCTGCAGCCGGCGCTAGGTGAGGACAAATTAGCTCTGTAACAAAGATGGTAGTTTTTTAAAATAATTTCCCCTGCAAAAATAATTTGTAACCGTCTCTTTGATGGAGGGAGTTCAGATAGGAGCAGCTGGACATTGCCCCCCCCCCCCCCTTAGATCCCGGGCGGGCTTTGTGCCTCTGCAGTCTCTGCCCACTGTGTTCAAAAAGATCAAACTCAATCTAACAAGGAATGTGAATGTGGGATTGTTAGCCGGAGAAAATGTCTGGGGAGTGAAAGCTGGAAGAACTCACTGAACTAAATCTTTCCATTTGTCCACAGCATCATTAGCGTGCGAGGCCTCCCCGCGCTATTTCTACGGCGCGGCTCTGCTCGGGGTTTCTTATTGTTCCTACTGAAGCAGTGAGACAAATTTCTTCAGATGAATCTTGTGAATTCTCCAAATTCCTCATTATGTTAATTCCTAAGCCACATTATTTGGCTCCTCCACCTCAAACACTCCATTGATGGTTTGAACTCAGTCGGACCACCGTCGCATCTCATCTTGAAGTAGACTTTTTAACGAGGCGAAATAGATTGTGAAGATTAGATTATGTCGCCATTAACTCTCCATTAAAGTGTGAAAAAGCCTTAAATGGGAGCTTGAGGAACTTGGGACGACTTAATACGGAAACTTTCTCCTCTTCAAAGGGTTCCCGTCTCAAAGGGCCAGACGTGTCAGGCTACGGAGGACTCGGTCTGGCCACAAGCCCAAGGTGAAGCGAGGCATCGTGGAAGAGTGCTGCCATAAGCCGTGCAGCGTTTACCACCTGGAGGGCTACTGCAACTGACTCACTCCGACTCTGCAGCCAGACACCACTCACGGCTTGTAAAAACATCCCCCAAGTCAATTTCTGGTCCAATATTTGCTGGCTATGTCTTATCAACTAAAGGAAATAAAGCTTCATGACCCATAACCCCAGACTCTCTGCAAAGATGTGAATTTCTTTTCTCTCTGGCTGGGACATGAGGGTTTGTAATGAGCCTTTGCTTGCTGCTGCTCCGGATTCTGGCCGTAGTCTCACAGTGCCCTCTAGTGGCTGAGCGCAGACACGACTGGAGATCAGACGAACCAAGGACAAATAAGATAGATACAGAAATTTTACATTTATAAAGGAAGCAAATCCACTTCAGTAGCAACTTTGTTTTACCACAATCTGTCTTTATTTACAGAATAGGAAGAAAGAAACGTTTGTACACTAAAGGAAACAAAAACAACAACAACCCTACATTCAGACTCACTCATTCTGCTGCCCTGTAGTGCTGCTGCTAATAAAGAAAAAAAACAACACACTGATAAGAATCCAAAACACATTTCACACTCAAATTCCCCTCACGTTTCCATACCGACGATGCTTTTTTGTTTGCTTGTGTGTGTGTGTGTGTGTGTGTGCACTCCAGATTTGCTTCCATCTATTTGCTCATTATTTTGACACATGCTGTTTCGTGCACACCTCTCCCGCCTCCTTTTGTATTCCAAACACATTCGCAACTACTGTCCACAGAACAGATACTATGAGATTCTAGTTTTAAAAAAAGCAGCAATGTAGGAATCTCTCTTACAAATTCACACATTCCATAGGTTAAGGATTAAAATGGTGCCTTTGACGTTAAGATTACCGTAAAAGCAGAGACAGAGTGTTGGGAGCTCAGCAGGAGAGGTTTGTCAGTCCAGGATAGACTAGTCCACAGTCCAGTAGACGAGCACCTTGACGGCTCAGTGATTACCTGAGAAATTAAAAAACAATTAGCGCCTCGGCAATTTTCACGCTAACTCACCAGGTCAGTGGTTCTGATGGAAGGAGCGGTCGTCGTTGCGCTCACCTTCTCTGAGGGCCTCCGTCTGCTCGTTCTCTTTGTTGTGATGTTGGAAAGCTTTGCTGGGATCAAACCTGCGGCGAGGAGCTCCGGGGAGCTCCGACTTCATCTGCTCCAGATCGCTCTTCTGCCGGCTCGCCAGGGAACGGAGCTTTGACAGCTCCTACAACAAACACACACACATACACATGCACAGTATGGAAATAAGGGAGGATGAAGTACAGGAGACGAAGATGCACATGGTCTCGCTTTCTCCCCCACCACCTAGCCTGTGATGCTTCACCTGTTTCAGGGAGATGTTCTCGTCTTTCAGCTTCATCACGTGCTTGATCTTCTGCTTTTGGTTCTGGTGGCCCATCAGACGAGCGTAAGCGTTGGCCAGCTTGTTGAGTTCCTCCTGGTTCACCCCGTTCTCGTTGAGCAGCGCGTCTCTCTCTGCTGCAAACCCGTTGAGCTGCTCCTGCATGGAACACGACCACCAAACCACCATTACATACTTCAACCCATGAATCCTGTCGATCTTAACTTGAGATGTTCTGGCCTGAGATGTTACACAGTCCTTTGGTGAGGAGATGACTGACCTGGAAAGGCTTCACTTTGGCAAACAGCTCCTCATACTGTCTCCTCCAGTGTTCCACCTCTGAATGTGGGTAGCTGAGAACAAAGGAAATAAGAATTTAATCTCACTGAAATCTGGAAGAATCCATTCCAAACACGTTCCCCCAGATGTTCTCCTCTCACCTCTGCTCTTGTGCTTCTGCCAGTTGTCTTTGGAGTTCCTGTTGTTGCTCCTCCATCTCCCACTGCAGAGTAACCTTCTCCTGGGCCAGCACCTTGACCTGCTCCTGGAGAGCCTGGCCGTCTCGTCCACGCTGTTCCGCCTCCTGCTGAAGATCTCGCCGGTGCTCCTCGACGACCTCCACGTGGGTCCGGAGGTTCACGCACTCCTGCTCGGCTTCGTCCAGGTGGGTCTGGAGCTGCTTCCTCTCCTCTTGGACAGATAACCTCTCCTGTTCTACTTGGCAGAGAAGACTCCTTCTTTCTTCATTCACTTCCTCTAACTGGGACTTCAGTCTGACCGTCTCGGTCATGAACTCTTGCCTCTCTCTCTTCTCCTCTTCCAGTTCTCCCCTTGCATCTTGAAGAGACGCCTCAATCCGAGCCTTCTCTTCTCTCTCCAGTTGGAGTTGCACGGCCGTTTCCTCTTTTTCTCGGCTGGCCTTCTCCAACAGTTTGCGAGCCTCCTCTTTCTCATCTTGGAGCCCGGTAATGATCCGACCCCTCTGTTCCTCCAGCTGCCCCTCTGCCTCTTCCTTCGCCCCCGTCTGCAGCTCGATCTCTCGCTGCAGCTGACTGATCAGGCTCCCGTGGCTCGCCTCCACGGCCTTCATCTCTTCATCTTTTTGCGCGAGGCGAGTCTGAACCTCCAGCAACTTTCTATATGGAGGCGAGGATGAAACAAACAAACAAACAAACAAACCAACACTTATGTCAACACCAGATCCTCACCAAGCCTCAGATTTTGGCAAGTCTGCTTCACAAATCCCAGAATATCACTTCAGAGTGGATACAGTTTGGAACAATTTCCACTGTTCTCCACCAGCGCTCATTTTGAATGCAAATCCAGCCGATCACACGACCGGGTGATGCAATTTAATGTAATTCATGTTTATTTATCTAAAACAGCACCACTGATAAGCAGATTTAGCTAATTGGATGTCAGTCTTGAGCACACAAATGATCCAAAAGCCACAGTATTGTGATGATTCCTCCTTCTGGGCGTGAACACGTGAGCACTTACCCTGCATGCTCCCGCTTGGCTTCCTGCTCGGCCTTCTGGGCGGCTAAGCACCTCTCCCGATGCTCCTCTAAACCCTCCCTCGCTTTCTTGATCTCGTCCTCCTTCTGCTCGATCGCTCTGTCCATCTCCTCCTTCATGTGCCGAGTCACGCCTTCGCGCTCGGCTTCCAGCTCCTTCTGCCGCTCCTCCGCTGCCCTCAGAGCCTCTTTGGCGCTGCGGGGGAGAGAAAAAAAAACGATAGACGTTAGTGAAGATTACACATCCATGAATACAAATTGCTGACATACAAACCACTGAACTCACCTCTGCAGCTCAGTAACTATGTCTCCCATCTTGCTCAGTGAGTTTGCGTGTTCCTCTTGGAGTTTTCTCATGGCTTCTGCGTGTTTCTCTTCCAAAGCTGTGACATCACTGCTCCTGCTGAAAGACACACCAAAGCGTGACGTCTTAATCTTAATAATGAAAGTTTTCCCCCCTTGTGTCGAGTGGACGCCCACCTGTCCAGCGACGCCTGTGTGTTACTCAGTTGTGTGTCCAGCTCTTTGTTTTCCCCCTGCAGCTTCTGGACGACCTCCAGCCTCCTCTGCTCCTCTTCCTCCAGGACAAAGAGCTCTCCCATCACCTCCTCCAGCTCGTCCTTCAGCTGGCTCTGCCGCTCCTCTGACTCCTCCCTCTCTTGCTCCAGCAGCACGGTCAGTGTGTCGACCAGCTTCTGCAGATGAAATGCGACTGTTCAGATGTGTGGATGATGATGTAATCTGACCGAATGTCATTTAAGGCTAAAGTCTGAGTTTGACCTTCTCTCTCTCCAGACCCTCTGTCAGAGCAGCTTGTTCTTGTTGAAGCTGAACCTGCTTCTTCTTCTCCTCCTTCAGGGTGTTGAGCTCCGTCCTCAGCTCCCCCACTCTCCTCAGCCCCTCCTCCTGAGTCCTACCTAAAACAGAAACACATACAAACACAACTTTAACACACGACCCTGTGCCCTCTGGACTGACATGACTGCGGGCCTGGACTTACTCCTCTCCTCCTCAGAGAAGAGACATCTCTGCTCCAGGTGAGCCACTCTCTCGTCCAGCTCCTGCTCCGTCCTCCTCAGCACCTCCTTCAGCCTGGACAGCTCCGCCTCCTGCTGACGCACTTTAGCTTGAGAATCACAAACTTCTTCGTCTACGAGCTCCATTTGCACTTCCATGTCTCTCAGTGACTTCTGTGAGGACTTCAGCTCCAGCTCTTGGTTCTCCAGCCGCTTCTCTGCGTCCCACAACACATCCTTGGACGCCTGAAGCTCTTGCTGGAGCTTCTGTGACTCCTCCTCTTTGTGCTTCAGGGCATCTTGGGTGGTTTCAAGCTCAGCAGTCTGTTGCTCCAATTCTGTCTCTAGTTGTCTGTGGAGGTGACAAAGAAGCGTCAAATCAACCCGAGATCGAGCGAGCACGTCTCAGGCGCTTCACGCTTTGCTTACCTCACTCTTTCCACCTGAGAACCTGAAACATTCTGCTCTACCTCCGTCTTCTCGCGGAGCTTAAAGCGGAGATCCTGCATCCACAAACACACAGTTCAAGCAATCTGAATGGATCTGTAGAACTGAAATAGATCAAACGTGTCCTTTGTTGTAACGGCCAGAGTGAAAGCTTCAGTCTTACCTGGAGATCATCGTTGGCTGTGTCTAGATATTCCTCCAGTGCTCTGATCTCCTCCCTCAGCTCCAGGATAACAGCTGGAAAATGATAAAGGATTGAGCACATATGAAAAAAACCCAAGCAGTTGTGGTTCGAAGAATTACATTTCAGTAAAAGAAACTTTGGAATTCTCGAAGCTCACCTTGCAGTTTAGCATTTGCCGTCTCCAGCTCTTTGTTTTGTGTCTTGGTCACTTGGTGGAGATCCTCCAAGTCTTTGTTTCTGTCCTTCAGAGCTGTGACGCTGCCTCTGACCGCCTGCAGGTCCGTCTCTAGCACTTTGAGCTGACCCTCACTGTTAATCTGCAGAACACTCAACTCCTAAACACACACACACACACACACACACACACACACACATATAGAACATAAGTGAAATCAGCAGCAGCCCAGTCATCTGCTTGTAAACTCTGAAATTGTGAGTGTGATATTGTATCAAGCAGTCGTACTTTGTTTTTAACATCTAAATGGTTCCTGGCGTCCATCAGTTCCATTGTGAGAGAATTGATCCTCCTCTTTGTTGTGTCAGCGGAAACCTAAGTTATCACACACACACACAAAATCAAAACTTGTCAGACACATCCACTCAGGTGCCGTCTAGGCTGGATTTGTAAACACAGTGAGACACGGTGGCTTTCTTCACCTTGTTCTTGAGAAACTCGTTGATCTTCTTGAGCTCGGCCTGCTGCCTCTCCAGCGTGGCCACGTTGGCGGAGAGGCCGGTCCTCTCCCGCACCGCAGCCAGGAGCTTGGCCTCCACCTTCTTCAGCTGCTCCTCCAGGGCCTGCAGGCGGCTGTCCTGCTCCCCACGCTGCTGCACCAGGGAGCGGATCTGACAGGAAGTACAGACGAGGCAGACGGTGACACAACCGCCACAAACCACTGAAACCTAACGATGGAAAAGTAAACAAGATGAAGTTTACCTCTTTCTCCAAGACTTTCTGCTTTTTAATGTCCGTGGTCAAGCCGGTCCGATCTTTCTTTACACTCGATGGTTCAACCTGTGTTTTGACACACACACACACCACAGAGAAATGATTGTTGTGGCAGTTACAGGAGGATGAGGATGTGGCACACAGTCACGTCAAAGTAACTTTAAGGTAAACTGGCAACTTACAAGACCATCAACAGACATGGTCCTGCGCACAGGTGACACCAGGACGGAGGGAGTTGGAGGTGGCAGTAAAGATGCAGCCGCTGGAGACACAGACAAGGTTTGAAGTGGCAGATACCGTAACTACGGTGACGTCATGTACTGTGTGGACACTTTTGACTTGAACCCACCGGCCTTAACAGCTTTGAAACGATCCGATTTGTCGAATGACGCAACTCCCTTCAGCTCTCCAGGTTTCACCTCGTAGGACCCCGGTGCAGGGGCGCAACCTGGACGGGAGCGAAGCCGTCAGCACTGAACTGAACCCAACGCCACTTCATTCAACAGAGTAACAGCTCGGCTAATTTACGGAGTTTCTACAAGACCCAGATTAGCTAAATTTATTTGATACAACAGTGGAAAAACGTTCAGTTCTGACTTGACGTTAGCCAACTAGCTGCCATAAGCTAACAGCGTCAGTGGATAACATGTTGGTACGCTACGGCCGCTTTCACGTTACTCACCGATGTTGTCGTTGAACCTTTTCATAGGCGCTCTGGAGAAAGACATTTTGACCCGATATATTTCGTTTTACAGGCTGAGATGTGTAGTTTCCCCGCCGCAGGGATTCTAATCCAGAAACTCCGGATCACACAGAACAACACAACAAACAGCTCCACCGCTAAAATTTCAAAACGCGTCAAACGCACGCGGATGCATAGGCGACCAATCAGCGTCCTTGTTATACGTGACGTCACCCCTCCTGTCAGTTAGCTTTTTGAACGGCGTTATTATCCGACAGAAAACTACGCATTTGTGACAATTTAATCTTTTATGATCCGTATAATTTATTTACGTTTAAGTTAGTTTCTAAAGTTAAAGTGACTCACCTATTTCTCACAGATTAAAATAGTCTGGATGTAACACTTCAGTTTGAAAATTGTAACTTGAATCGTACAAGATCCAACATCACAAACACAACTCTTCATTTTTGTTCAGTTAAACATTTTTTATTTCATGGAAATACAACATAATTTTAAATCCTTTGCAGGAACATTGTTGTACATCTTATATTCTTTTTCTCCATTTTTTGTTCTTCAAAACATGGTCACTTGTACAACAATATCATAAACAAAGCCTCATGTCACAAATGGAGCCATTGATGACAATAAATTACACTTGCCATGCTAAGGTTTGGAGATGATACATTGGTACTGTCATTTTTGACTAGATTAACCTTTAAATGAACAATAAGGAGTCAGGGTTGTGTGAATAAATATAATAAAAAAACACCACTGGAATTAAAAAAGAAACTTCCTTCATTCATTACGGAGCAGAAAAAAGATCGCGGGGCTGTTTGGAGAGAATTATGTCTTAATAATTCCATTTCCTTCATGTGAAAAAAAATAGGGACACATTTTGCATATTTGAATAACACTGCTAGATCTAAATCAAAAGTCGGACAATAGTAAATACTGACTATATTGAGGAAACTGCCCTGTAATTATAACTGTTTAGTTATTTATTTTATTTTTTACCTTTAAGGGACATCTCTTCCCTTACAAGTTTCCAATGTGCAGAGTATTTCATCACTCCATTCACACTCAAAGGGGTTAATCTAGTATAACTGTCTTTATACAATCCTAGAGGTATTTTTCTAATCTTGCTTCTTTTGTCTTTTTCATCTGGAAAGAAAGCAAACACATTAACCCTTTTGATGCAGATGTGTAAATGGTAAACAATAGCACTGTATTTGTGTACAGTATATAAAATCTTCTCAACAGACAAAAGGAAGAAGGGCAGAAAATAAAAAATAGAGTTGATGAGGTTTCCGGTCAGTAGTAGAGGCAAATATGCCAAGGATGCAACTTAAAATATTAATAATTAAAAACGAGAACAATTACAACACTCAACACTTCACTTAGTTCAACAGTAAGATTTACAGTGGAACTGGTACTGAATAGAATGCCAGGAGGAAAACAGATGTGCTGATATAAATAAAGCAAATGGGAGAAAAGAGCAACATATCTTCCTTCCTTTCAAAGTGTGAAACTCGTACTGGGGGAAGTACCTGAACGCATCATGATAAACATTAGGTATCATGAACTGGGGGCCGACCAGATTATTATGCAAATGGGTGAAATGTGTGACAGCGTTAAGACAGGATGGGGTCATAAATAACAGAGCCGTGTTGGTGTCTGTGCTGCCGCTATGAGCAGTTGCAGTAGAAGCACATGTGAGAGCACCAGTTTGCAAATAAAACATCTCCTAAAATCAGTTACACTTTGGGTTATTTATGGATTTAGTAACAGTTTAGGTTCAATAACGTCTCATTCGATGTGACTCCAAACCGGAGGGGACGGGGAGGAGAAGGAGGGTGAAGTTACACTTTTGGGCATTTGTGTGTCAGTGGTCCGGATCCACAGGTGTGTAAAGCGGGAGCGACTATGTGAAAGCATGCATGAGTCTGAGTGAGAGCCACACACACACATTGTAACGTAAAAGAAAGAAAAAGCAAAAGGTGTGAATATTACACTTCCACCTCTTGTCTGGTCCAGGCAGGACTGATACAGGACGTCTATGGGTTAAATGCTTCAAGAGTTCAAAGGTCACACTTTGTCTTTTTGCCTCCTTATAGCCAATGTGGAATCATTATTTTTTTTTACCTGTTTGACAAAATAGGAAATAGGATCACAGCTATGGGGGAAGTGTGTGTGTGTGTGTGCATGTGAGTGTGCATGTGAGTGTGTGTGTGTGTGTATTAAGGGTCTTTTCAACAGGTGGTAGCCAAGGACTGGTGTATAGGAGGCTGGAAACAGCGGACATGCTCCACAGTGGAACTGTCCGTCTCCACAGCCTTCATGTACTTGTTGAGGATGGCAAAGATTTCATTGTTCAGGATCTGGTACTTCCTGATGCGGTCTGCCATCTTCTTCAGGGGCTAAGTGAGAGAGAGGCGGTTGTCAATCAGTGAACCGGGTATTATCAACGCTGTGTGTGTGTGTGTGTGTGTGTGTGTAAGGGTGTATTCAAGCGTGTACACCCACCACATTCTTGATGATCTCGTCCTTGCCGTCCTGTCGTTGGACTTTCAGCAGGTGGTAACAGAAGTCGAAGAGGTCAAAGCGACGCTGCTGTCCAAGCAGCACGATGATGGCACAGCCGGCCCAGTTCAGCCCGTCCCCAAAGCACTGCCTGGAGGACAACACCAGACACAAGCAAACATCAAGCACTCAAACAGAGAAGGCAAACAGATCAATCCAGGACAAACACGGGGCAAAAACACATCATTGACCTGTTCTTCAGGGGCATTCTGGTCATTTTTCATGGGTTTTAGGATTATCACTTTAAACCAATTTGCACCCAAGAGTGCAACCCCACACATTAACACACACAGCTGTTGGTCGCTCTTACTCTGCGGTGAACTCGTGTGTGCCCACAGGGATGCAGTAGACAAACTGCATGGCGCTCCACAAGCGGTGGAACTCCATGCACTCGTCCACGTGCATCACGCCGTTGGTGGGCGGGGGCCCACGCCACACCCCGTCCTGCAGGAAGCTGCGGATGCGCGTCAGGATGACCTCGAACATGGAAAGGCCACAGCACAAACGCTCTTTGGTCAGCAGGTCGCCCTCACGAGCAATGGCAATTTGCTGAGGAAAAGACGACAGCGAGAGCAGACGTGAGTTTAAGTGAAGACCCAGAGACGACGCACTGTTCCAGATTCGCAGATTGGAATCGGGGGTGACCTCACCTGCGGGGTTCCCAACCTCTCGATCAGAGGCACGAGGTGGAGGGGGGCGTACTTGGCCTCCAGCCTTTTCATCCTCACCTCCAGGCGCTCTCCCTCTGCGACACAACGCCAAACCCGTCACACACAGACCCCCTCACATGTCCCCCCCTCCCCCCCACATATGTCACGTCTGAGCCCCCTTTCATCCTTACCTTTGATGTAGACTCTGGGCAGGATGTTCTGGAAAGGCGCGGCGTGAAGCAGGTCGCACACTTCCTCCTGTGACTGAGGTTGGAAACACAACAGCAGGTAACATCACAGTCTTTGTCACGGAGCATGCGGTTAGTTAGAAGGGACGTGTTTACGTGAAGAACACACCACTGGAACTGTTTGCTTTAGAGCTTTTCTACCCCCAGATGAAGATTAAACGTTTGCATTACGGACGTCTGTTCCGATGACGGCGGTAATACGAATACCGCCGTGAGGGTTTGTGTTACTGGTGCGTACTGGTTGATTAATGAACGCGCCATCTCCAGTTTATGCAAAAGGAGAAGATCGGCTCGGGTGACAAATCTGTGTTTACGGAAAAAACACGCAGCGAGCAAAGTATTAGCCGGATTATAATTTGTCTCCGTCTAATCTAGTTAAACACCGAGCGGTCAGATTTACGCCGGTCTGGATAAATCCTCCACGACGTAAAAAGCATCGGATGAATAATGGGCCTGTTAAGAGTGGCGTTAGTGTGTGTCTGTTCAATAAATAATAAAATGCTCACTCAGGCATAGGCCGTAACTATTTGTATAACGTGTTTATCCAGGTAGTTGCCATGGTAATTGTTAAGTCAATAAAAGCACAAGCAATAAATCAGGTTAGAAACACACAAGCAGTAGTATCCTGAAGGCTTTGAGAGAGGGTGAGGGATGAGTAGGAGCCATGCAAAGACACACACACACACACACCCTGACACACACGCGCCCGCCCGCCCACGCACACACATGCCGACGCACAATGCAAATGTTGAGTGCAGTCAGAGAGGGAGAAGACTGACAGCTGAGCGTTTACATAAGAGTCAGAATGAGACGAGGGAGGAAGAGGAGAGAGAGAAGAGGAACCAGAGAAGGAAAGTCGCCTCGTCTCGTCCATGGAAGACGAGGACACGCAGATTATTCATTTATTTTAGCCTTACTCCGTTTTAAAAGATAGTTTGTAGCGCTCCGTGGAATTTAAGGCGACACAAATAGTCTGAGTCCTTTTGCTTTCATGGCTGAGACGAGGTGAATCTACTACATGTGTGTGTGTGTGTGTGTGTGTGTGTGTCAAACTAACAAGGTGAAGAAGGAAACAAGCAGAGACACAGCAGATCAAACCAATGAGACAGAGAGCGAGAGAGGGAGAGATAGACAGAGGAAGAGAGAGAGAGAGACGGAGAGAGAGAGAGATAGACAGAGAGAGAGACAGAGAGAAAGACAGAGAGACAGAGAGAAAGACAAATCTAATCTGGGTGTTAGTTTGTGACCAATGAGAAGACCTGATTCTTACCACCTGTGATGGTTGCCAGCGTGTAATGAGAAATAGAGTTTGTATTTCAGAACAGGACATCAAATATCAAACACACATCTCCGACACACACTCGGACACTCGGGGGGACCTGACAAGTTTCTGTCCATGCTATCAGATTTACAAAGTGCTTTGTCATCGTAAATCCGGGCAGAAACCCAGGGTACCGCCGGTCACCCAGGCAACAAAAAAACTCCCACTAAACATGACAAGTGGAGACGTGGGACACATGAGGGAGTCGCATTAGTGAGCACGCCCCCGGGGGACCAGAGGGGGGAGAGTTAGCAGAGGGGGAGAGTCTGGTAACGATGATGTGACAGTGCAGTGGAATGTGAAACGTCTCACCAGTGCCTGCTCGATGAGGAGGCAGAAGAGGATGGCGTTCCCCACCTCCCGCAAGCTCTGGAAGACGTCCGTCTTCAGCTCGGCGTACTCGATGATGTCTTTGAGCTGATGGTGGAAGAACTCCAGGATGCCTGTCGAGAGGAAGAAGACGTGGAACTTGTATCAAACATACATGTGTATAGGTCATTAATTGCTGACAGCAAGATCCCAAGACAGGAAGCAGTAAAACACACAAAGGAAGATTTGATGATTTAAGACGTTTGTGAGCCCGATTGATCATTTATCACAAGCAGAAACGGTCTCATCTATAGGAAGCTTGACAGACGAGGCCATATTCTCCTACTCCGCCCTGAAATGACTCATTTTACATCCCTTTACTTCATAATTTATAGTTTTTGTAAATAACTTTTGATGATGTGATGATTTGCAAATATTATCCACGGATCAAAGTCGCAGCTCAAACTAATCTCATCTCTAATAAGGAACATGAAGAAGAAGAAGGTGAGATCTTCTATGTAGAGCAGTTTAATGTCGAGTCCACACACACACACACACACACACACAATGTCCCTGCTGTGTTCTACACTGACATCTCACACAAAGGTCCCACTGTGACGCTGCAATCTGCCAGCTTTGGACTCAACAAGCCTCATTCTGCATCTGAACACAGTAAGTTGACGAGACGAGTGTCTGCTAATAACTCTTATAGATTTGCTTTCCTATTTGCATGCAAGTGGTCGGAAATGTACTAGTGTGTGTATTTATACATTGGTTTATTTGGTGAATGCACAGTCTGGCGCTACAATAAGCTCTATTCTGAGGTTTTACTTTACTTGCAGCCTTTCATTTTGTTCCGTTTTCTGTCTTTGCTGCCTCCAAACACAAATATGGGCTCAAATTCCTAAAATGTGATGGAACACCTTTAGATTCTACATGAAAAAGAGAGTCAAACAGTGCGGCGGCCCTTTGAGTGCACCCCCGCTCGCTTTACTTTGACATTTTCTAATTGAAACCAGTTGATGCGTTTGGCAGGATCCTTTAAAAGTCAATTACAGCTTTAAATGTCATTCAAACCGGCAAACGTCATGCAAATACTGCAGCCTGTAGAGAGCGCGCAGGTGTTCCATTCAACGTGACAGCCCGGGCTTCACACTCACCTGGAGAGCCGTACTCGTGTCGCGGCAGGCGGCAGATTTTGGGCATGACTTCGATCAGCGTCTTCACGTACTGCAGGATGGTGCCCTGCAACTGGAGAGCGGCGAGGAAGACGGATCAGACACACTGGGGGAGCTTGCGGCGTCAAACGCGGCAGAAAAAGGGGATAACAAAGACGGATACCAGGCTTTTGACGATCTTAAGCAGCTCCTCCATCACCACGGCGATGCCTTGGTATCCAAGGAGACGGCAGATGGTCTTGAAGTGGGGCGGGCCGACGAAGTTTCTGTAGGAGCTGTATATGTGGGAGTAGGCGATGTTCAGAGGCTGGAAGGAAGAGAGAGACGGAGGAGGGGAGAGACGCCGTTAAGATGGACGGATGCCGATTAGGTCCTGATCAGCCTGCTGCAGTCCATAGATGACCTCATACCTTAGACCCATACAGGTAGTAAGGCTGCACGTTGGCTGGTTTGTCTCGCTGAGGCTCCTGGGTGAAGGGGATGGCTGTGCGTACAAAGCTGAGGGGAGAGGGGAGAGGAGAGAGGGGGGAGGAGAGAGGGGAGAGGAGAGAGGGGCGTTAGAAATCTAAACAAAGACTCGAATCCTCAGAAAAGTATCCGCAGTTGAAAGCCACTGACCGGTTGGTGGAGCCGTTGTAGCAGTAGTTGGGGAGGAAGTCAAAGTTGAGCTCCCAGAAGACGTGCAGCGTGATGCGTCCGTAGGGAGCGGAGACGTTGTGGTTGGCCTCGCGGAACATGGCGTCAAAGCTGTCCAGGGTCATGTGCTTGCACAGGAGGCGGTGGGTTAGTCTGTTGATCTCCAGCAGCCACTCCAGCTCCTGAACACACACACAGAGGAAGAGAGAGAGAGAGTTCAATGTTTGACCAAGATCTGAGAGGGGAAATCCAGTGCCAGACACTTCAAATCTGCAGGAGGATGTGTGTGAGGCATTTAAGCATACGGGCGCGCACACACACACGCACACAAGCTTATAGAGCTAAAGTCGGCTTCTTACCACGATGGAAGTGAGGTCCTCGCTCTCAAAGCGGCTGATGGCGTGATCCAGAGACTTGTACATGGCCGCCGAGATCCTCTGGGTGATCAGGCGGTTTAGATCGATCGAACGTCCCAACAGCTGCAAGACACAGGAGGACGAGTCAGGAAATAAAGTACAGATAAACGGGAAATGTGTCACCAGGACAAAAACAAGCATCGTGGTTGTTATCGTCTCACACAGATTGTCTGTTACCTGTACGTGTCTCTGCTTGAGCAGCGTCTCATAGCGGTTAGATGGAGGGTACGGGATGATCACACCATAGTTTTTACACTCTGCTCTGAAGCGCTTGTCCAGGAGGACGCTGTGGGACGCAAACAGCAAAGGACGTCACATCTAATCTCCTCACGTTTCATTAGATCAACACTGCAGAACCCACAAGCCGGCGTGTTCCAATTACGGCCGACAAACACAGAGAGTCGTCCCGAGTCCCTACCTGCCAGCCATCGCTTTGTAGTACGCAAATATCTGATCTGCCAGCTTGTACACAAACTGGTCGAAGCAGAGGTTCACCTGCCAAACAGGAAGAGCACCGTCAAGCTGTTATCCTCAAAGTGAACACGGCGAACATTTGGAAGGGTCGGGACGTTACCTCGGCCTCGATTTCATCATACAGGAACTGCTTCTTGAATTTGGTGAGCGCGTAGTAGCCGCTGTCGTTGTACAAGTCCAGAGGATAGAGGACGTATCTGCAGGAAGGAGGGAGGAGAGGAACATCACGTCACTGTAAGCTTCTCTCAAAAAGGACACAGAACACAATCACACAATCAGCAGGGCGGGAGGCTTGTCTCACTCCATCATGGACGGCTCCTTGGTCTCCAGGATGTGGTCGGTGAGGATCCAGGGCATGGACATCTCGATGGGGAACTGGATCCTGCGGCCCATGGTCAGCTCCAGGAAGAACTCTCTGAACCACAGCTGGGAGAGGTCACAGCACTGCTGCAGGGCCTCTGGGGGGAGAAAGGGGGAGGATCATTATCTGTCTCTTTCTTTCTGAAGCAGTTACACGAGGCCGGAGTTCCTCCTCACCGCTGAAGTTGAGCAGGTGTGTGAAGAAGAAGGAGTGCTTGTGGAAGTCTTCGATGGCGACCACGATGGGCCCGTCCAGGCTGCTGCGGAGCGTCTTCTTTGAGCCGCTCTTATCCGCTATCAAGGACTCCAGCATTGTGCGCACCATGTACAGCTGGGAGGGAGGAGGAAGAAGATGAAGAAGATAAAGAACTAGGAATGCATTTCCTGAAGAAACGCCTGAATATCCTGAACATTTGAATGTCTGATGGATCGTATGAATCATTCCCCTCCGTGTCATTGAACACGTCTCCTTCTCAGGGAGCGAAGTTATAAAATGATTTGTGTTTCTGCAGAGGAAGAAGCAGCTGGCGTGAAAGTCTGAATCCTAATGTTTAAATGAAACCCCGCCCCTCAAAAAAGAAAGAATTCAGCAGCTATTATTATCTGAAAGCTTTAGTGCATTAAGTTCACCAACAGAAACAATTAAACAAAGTGTGTTTTATGTTTTGTAATGTTTTATTCATCCTAATCTGCCCTGAAGCCCACACGCTTGATCCCCGGGGGAGCGTTGCCTGGTTACAGGAGCAGCCGAGCGGCCCGATATGAGCTCTTCTGCGACCATCACTCACTATCGAGAGATGAGTGATGGACAGATTATTCCCAATTGTTCTGCATACAAATGTGCGTTATCGTCCTGGAAGAAAAATGGTTGTGTTGGTGGAATTTAGACGATCCTGCCTTGATTTATTGTGTTTGAGAAACAAAAAGTGAGAGCAAACAGCTTCTCAGCTTCGTTCCCCCTCCTGTCCCCTTCCTGTCCCGTCCTGCAGGTCTCACCTGGGTGCTGGACGGTCCCACGGCTCTTCGTGGCACCTTGATGTCAAACCCTCCTTTGGGGTCCTTCTCCCCCCTCAGGCAGGGGTCATTTGGGGGTTCCCTCGCTCCCTCCCAATCACACACAGTCTTCCTGATGGCCTGGAGAACGCTACAGCGATAGCAACACAATTAATCACACACACAGATTCAGATTCAGAGGATGAACACTGGGGTTTGAGCGGCTCTTCTGTTCAGCCGTACCTAATGAGGACGTTCTTCTTCTTGCGTACGGCCTGGCGCAGAGGCTCTCTGAGGGTCATCTGGGCAAAGTCCTGCAGCGCTGCATAGATGGTGTTTCTGATGGCCTGATTAAACACCGACTCCATTCGGCCCATCAGAACCTAGAAAGGATGCATCATCATCATCGTCGTCATGGTGGTGGTTGTCAGGTCATCATATAGAGGAGCTGATGGAGTCGCCTGTCTTACCTGCAAGCCTTTGATCATGGCGATCACCTCCACCAGGGCAAACTTCTCCTCGCTGGTGTAGTTGTAGCGCGTCGCTCGCTCGTACTCCTCCGCCGTGCCTGGACAGTCCTTGTTACAGAATTTGTCTGTGGGGTGGACGAGCTTCCACGAGTACTGCAGGAGACGGAGAGACACAAAGACCGTCAACGGCAAACATCTCGTGCAGCTGTTCGCCCACACACACACCCTCCGACCCGTCCCCGACACCCACCACTTCCATGACGTGCGTGCTCCACTTGGACAGCAGCTGCAGGCCCCTGAGCGCCAGGTCGAACAGCTCGCGGTACTCCTCGTCTGACTTCTGACTGTCCAGGCCCGAGCCCGTCACCACCTCGCTGTTGCTGTAGCGCGCCAGCTCGGAGATGAAGCGGATGTGGTCCTCCCTGATCTGCACCATCTGCTCACACAGGTTGTACTGCGGTGAGATGCTGCTCTGGGTGCACGTCCACCTGAGCACAGAGGGGAGCAGATGGCCAGGTGGTCAGAGATTGTTTGCAAAGGGCGAGAGAGACGGTGAAGAAGAAGAAGAGACTAGGCAGAAGATGGGTGTGTGTTCTTTTACTTGGACTTGTTTTCCTCGTAGTGAGCGCTGGTCTCGATGTAGCGCGACAGCTCTATCTGCATATCGCCGAATAGCGGCACCACTTGGAGCTGCAGTCACACACACACACACACACACACACACACACACACACACACACACACACACACACACACACACACACACACACACACACACACACACACACACACACACACACACACACACACACACACACACACACACACACACACACACACACACACACACACACACACACACGAGCAAATGAAACAAACACACTCATACAAATGCAAATCCTGGATAAAAGAGGTGCAGAAAACCAGAGGACTTACTTTAAAGAACTTATCGATCTTGCTCAGGTTGATCCTCTTTTTGGCATCTAGTTTGTAGATATTACTCACGTTCCCGTCCATCAGGTACAGGCCAAAGCCCATCACCTGCACACACACACACACGTAACGACACAGATTAGTTTGATGTTAGTGACGGACTCTATCTTACACGGCGACATCATCTGCTGTCAAACGGCGGCGTACCTTGAGCAGCATGTGCTTCTCGCTGGGTGTCAGATACATCTTGTTCTCGTAATAATCCACGCAGATGTTGACGATGTCTGCCAAAAGCTCCTCGTAGCCGGGGATCACCTCCAGCTGTTGGTGCAGGCACTGCAAAGAGACGGAGACAGAGACAGAAACAGAGAAGGCGTGAGGACGTCGAGTGCAACGGAATAGAGGCCTGACAGGTCGACACAGAAGATACTGCAGAGGTGTACATGTACAGTCAGTACAGCAGTAATCCTCTAGAACTAATGGATGGTTGCGTCTTTGTGCTGACCTGTGTGATCCTGTTGTGATTGGCTAAAAACATAGACAGATTCTGGGACTCCTGGATGGACTGAGGGTCGGCCATCTTCCTCAGGAACTGGGCCGCCCTGGAGATAAAAGAGAGAGAGACGACGTTTAAATGAGCAAGAGAGACAACAACAAACTAAATTCTCCATCCACGCTCGTCTTGTCCGTCTTTGGCACCTTTTGTAAGCCGAGTGATCGTTCTTGACGCTGCACTTCATGTTCTTCAGTTCGTCCAGCACGGCGAACATGTTGATGAATTTGCCCAGAGTGAGCAGATACGCCTCGGACACAAAGTCCTTCCTCCTCTCGGCGTGACACAGACGCTTCACCTCGCTGCAGAAACGCTCGATGGCTTTCCTCTGCGACAGAGACAAAACGGATCAACATGGAACGATCACTTCACTTCATCCTTTACTAATACTTTAATGCAGATGGCAGCCGTAGTCTCACCTGGAAGTACATGAACTTCATGAGCTTGGTCACCTCAGGCTCTAACACCTCCACTGTTTTCTCGTAGATCTCCACTCTGTTGGGCTGCTCGTTGCATTTCACCTACCGAACACAAGAGGGTGCCATTACACAGCTTGATCACACTGAAACAGCGGCGTGCAGTGTGATGGGACTGTCAAAGACTGGACGACTGCAGTGACATGATCAACAACATAAAGGGTAAATATAGAACACATGGGAGTATTTAAATATGTTTATTTTAAAATATCATCTAATAAACCCCACCCACATGCTCGTGATATTAACAAAACATCGCAGCAGCTGTGGCGTCTGTTGATCAAGACAGAACAGCTGCACACGCCAGAAACTCAGCCGGGTGCGACCATGAGGAACTTGTGGCGTGAACGTGACAGTTGAAGCACACATGTCTTGACAATATGTATGATTCTAGGGAATTTGTGCTGACCAAGATGTGGACGACGTCTCGGTGTAAGGGCGTGTGTGTGTATGTGTGTGTGTGTATGTGTGACCACAAACAGCATGACGTGACAGAAACGTTTCCCCATCATGTAGCAGTATCTTATGAGAGATGTTGTCGTGTTAAACGTCTGTAACAACAACCAGGACTTCTGGGCCAAGACACCAGATGACGGTGTGTGTGTGTGTGTGTGTGTGTGTCCACCTGCGGTATGGCTCTAGAGCAGCTCCTCCAGGTGTAGAGCATCACAGCGTACTCGTGTCCTTCCTCCAGCATCTCATTCTGGCCAAAACAGACAAGTAAATAAAACACAAATGCAAATCAATGTAAATGTAAACGTCTCGCCCCTGTGGTTCTCAAACTGTGAGTTCGCTGATATCTGGCACGGGGCCGGGGCACAAACCCATTAAATGTTGTTGATTTGTGTGATTTGTGGCCTGTGGGTGATTTGAGGTGGTTTAGATTGAGGGCGGCGGTCTTCAGCCCGTCATACGTTCCTGGGATTAAATTGGATTAGAGATGTGTTTCCTCCTGCATGATCTAGGTGAGACTGACTTCTTCATTCCCCTGGTTAAAGAGGAATGTCCTCAAATAGCACCCTCAATGGGACTTCCTCATTAAATCAGGTTAAATACAGCTCCACTTCCCCTCTTTGCCAGTCAAATCACACTCTCCATTCATTCCCATCAGGGGAGAGAGGGAGAGGTTTAGTGCTCCGCTGCTCGCCTGAATCACCAGCGTGTACTGAGTGTGTGTATGTGTGTGAGTGTGTGTGTGTGTGTGTGTCCTTCCGTAAGTGTAGCCAAAACCTAACAAAGGGCCCGAATGATAAGTGATTAACATTACAAGTCTCTCTCTTCAAAGTCGCCCGCAAATAGCTTCCATGTTCGCCGCAACGGGAACAAACAAACAATGAGTACAGGCCGCAGATATCAGAGCTCAGGTTGGACCGTCGTCACGTTTCACACATTTTCTCTTTATGTGCCGGCCGACAGAGGAGCAGCAGTCTTACCATGCTGGAGTGGACTGTGGCCTGCTCTATATAACGAGCGATGCCGGTCACAAACGCATTCCTGTCCTCAAAATTGGTGTCGAAATTAGCCTGTAGAGAGAGAGAGAGAGAGAGAGAGGGAGAGGGAGAGAGAGAGAGAGGGGAGGGGATGAGTGAAGAGAAAATGACAGATTGGGAGGATTGTGCATGATGGTGGCCTGTGTGTGTGTGTGTGTGTGTGTGTGTGTGTGTGTGTGTGTGTGTGTGTGTGTGTGTGTGTGTGTGTGTGTGTGTGTGTGTGTACCTGGTACATGATGGAGGAGGGCGGGGGCTCGATGCATGGCTGCTGGTCTGGCAGCGGCAGCTCCTCCAGCAGGTCCACATTGGACAGAGCATCCTCGAGGGTCACGTGGGTCGTCATGGTAACAGCGGGTCATTCACTCAGCACCCCGGTCTGAAAGAAAATGAGAGAGCAGGGGCGTTAAATGACGATGCACGACAGGAAAGAGACGTGGTTGTATCTTCACCACAGACCCGAAATCAACAACACGCCGTTTGTTCTTATGAAACTACATCGAGCTATAAAAGAAGGTGATATTTATACGTCTGCATGTTCATTCCTGCACCTGGATCCAATTTCTTTATATGTCAAAAGCAGACCGACTCTCAGGGGAAGTAAGGGAACTGCCGCTCTGTGCTTCCATGTTACCTACAGAATGTTCTGCATGTTTAAGCCATTATTGCTCTGTTAAACAGTGTGTGCCGGTACAAATGTGAAGAACCGCTCGCCAAATCTATTTGTTTATGTAATGCGTTTCTGTTAGATGATGCATACTGGCAAAGAAAGCCATCGTGAGAAATCCTTGGCCGTCATTATTAGCAGTGTCTGGGAGCCTCTGTGTGTGTGTGCGTGTGTGTGAGTGCGTGTGTGTCCACTCGCCGATCATGTGCCTCTCAGAAGTGTGTGTTTTACCTCTGACCTGGTTGAACAGCCTTGACCAGGCCCATAATCTGCTTAACATCAACAGCTGGAGTGAACACTGACAGAGCCGACAAGGCTGAGACGGCCCGGGGCCAAATGAACAAAAAGAGAGAGAGACTTTAAACGCCCGACGATGGCAGACAGACAGACAGACAGACAGACAGACAGACAGACAGACAGACAGACGGGACAGTGTCGCACCCGGCTGGAACATATTTAAGTTTGTTATGGACAATGTCAGCTTACGTGAGCCTTAAGAGTCCAAAGACTGTGTTCTATTTTAGATGGCAGTTGTCCAATTTGACATGCAGTGGCGTGAAAGTGGACTCGCCTGACTCAACGCTGTCACATGCAGGCTACAGTCAACACGGCCAAATGTCCAAACAGCAGCCTGTCACCGTGGGGCGCGCACACACACACGTAGGCCTGCCGTGTGTCTGAACACAACGTTTCTCCTGAGGCCTGACAGTGTTTGTCCCGAGCTCACGCAGTGTTCTTTGTCACGGTTGCCGTTTTGTCCGACGTCCGAGAACAGACGCTGACGTTTGAGGATGAGCAGCGAAACCACAGAGGCAAGTTTTCGCAATTCAGGGTGAAACCGGGTGAACATCAATCATAGGTGACATCGGAATAACTGGAGAACAACGACGACAACGACATCGCTCACTAACAGCACCCTGGGTCCGGTGCCAGCATGCGTCCACTGTACATGATTACATTACGTGGGATACATTGTTATTGATCACACACATTGTTCAGGCCAGTCTGATGGCAGCGCTAATAGCACGAGGCAGAGGCGGGTGGAGTTTCCTCTCAAATCAAACAGCCACAGTGAGAGATGAGACAGCCGTGGTTGGGTGAGGTAAGGCGCCGGCATCGAGCGGCGACTGAGATGAATGATCCTCAGGGTGAATCTGCTCGTTATGATGATACTTTGGGGCGACTGCACTCCGCCTGCTGTTCACCGGCGTGTGTGTGTGTGTGTGTGTGTGTGTGTGTGTGTGTGTGCTGCCCGAGCCGTCAGCCAAAAGTTATTCAGCCCTGACGAGCTTTGAATAACAAAAAATCACATTTGCGAGTGGCCTCAGATTGCTGACATGTTGGGAGTGTGTGTGCGTGTGTGTGTGTGTGTGTGTGTGTGTGTGTGTGTGTGTGTGTGTGTGTGTGTGTGTGTGTGTGTGTGTGTGTGTGTGTGAAGCCCATCCACACAAAGCAAAGCAACGCAGACCAGACTCACTCTGTTTCATTTATACGGAAATAAACAAAAGCTAGTTGACTTGACAGTTTGGGTTCACACATCTTATATTTCTGCTCTGCTGTGAGTTTAAACACACACACACACACACACACACACACACACACACACACACACACACACACACACACACACACACACACACACACACACACACACACACACACACACACACACACACACACACACACACACACACACACACACACACACACACACACACACACACACACACAGTGAGAAGGCTTGCTTAAGCACAATGGTTGTTCAGCTCGTGGAAAAGGGAATGTAGCTTATTATAAAGAGGACTGACAAGCAGGCAAAGATGCTCAGTGCCACCAAACTCCCATCTGTGCCTGAGAGTACAGATGCAGTCTGAGGCCTGGGTTAGCTGAACAAACTTTCCCACACCAGACACTGTTCAACAGTTAGTGTGGGTGTGTGTGCGTGGTTGTGTGTGTTTGGGTGTGTGTGCCTGTGTCTTAACACAGCAAAGGGCCTCTTTATCCCCTTTGGCACACTTGGTGACTATAGGACTTTGTTACCAAGGAAGAACAAAGTGAGACGGTAGAAGACAACAACAACTCTCTGTAGAGTAAACACAAGTCCTGATGTAAGAAGAAGCCTTGTCGCCAATGATACGCACAACAAACTGCCCTGCGGTGCGCCCGACATTAAAGCTTCTATACATCAAGTGCTTCAATGGGATCTTAAAGTGGAAACCTCGTGACGAAAGCGGGAGGATGGGAGCCAAAACAAACTGCAACCTGCAGAATGCAATATGGGAAGTAGGGAGGCGCCACAAAGAACATATGGAGGAAACGGGGTGAGGCTGAATATGAAACGAAGGAGAACATTAAATATGTACATGAAAGAAGAGAAGAGGAGAGAGACATGGTGTTATTATTGTTATTTTATATAGGGTATGACTACTGTGAGAGACAGAGACAGAGAGACACAGAGAGAGAGAGAGAGGGAGAGAGACACAGAGAGAGAGAAAGTGTGTCAGGTCCGGGGTCACACCACTCACTGGGTTTCCCCCCAGGCCGGCTCTATAGTATGTTATCATCATTACACCAACATCAGCTCCCATCAACGGGGAGGAAAAGTAAACCCGGGCGTTTAGACACCCACTGGCGTGATCATTTACAAATCATTCACTCATACACACACACACACACACGCCCGTCTGCACAAACACGGCTTCATAGGCGGTGCATAGTGAGTGTGTGTTGAGGCAGGATGTTCACAGGCTGCAGTGTGTCTGACTGAGGGATCGCTGCCTCAGGGCCGATTGTCATTTCAGACAAGCCGAATTGTCCCATGATCCCCATGATGTCATACTTCCTCTACAGAACATAAACAATGACCGTCACATGAATAAGCAACGGTGTGAAGAAACACACGGGCTTCACGTGACCAAAACAAACAACTGCTCATTAACAAATATAACATGTAAACCCTTCATACACAAATACATGAATCATATGTGTGTGTGTGTGTGTGTGTGGTTGTTGATGTTCTTTGGAAGCTTGTTCGTGATATGTTTAATTTCTTTAAATGTTTTTATGTGCGATTAGAACTGGACACTCTAAATTGCCTGTTGGTGTGAAAGTAGCTGTGAAAGTGTTTGTATGTGTGTGTGTGTGTGTGTGTGTCAGCCCTCTTGTCCAAGGAATTCTGGGACGAGGTCCAGCCCCCCCACAAAGGGACACGCAGGGACAGAGAGAGAATGGATGCATGGATGGATGGATGCATGGATGAGAATGTCTAGCAGCTTTATGTGGAGCAGACGCTGACCCGGTCCCCTCACATCCGTTTACCACGTTCTCTCCATGCCAAATGTTTGGGAGTTTTTCCAGCCGCTCACGGTTGAGGAACAGATTCATCAAACCGACGCTGAGCTCGACAGTCCACAGACTTTTCCCTTACAGAATACAGACTTAACTCTACGGCTCTCACAGAAACGAGCACTGAAATACCCTTTCTGTTAAAATATAATTTATTTTCGATTACAGTGCGTTAACCACAAATAGAACGCCGCTCCACTTCACGCCACCTAATGAGGCGTGTTGACAGTTTGCACATTCTTTACAGCCACGACTTTCTCACATTATGACCTCACACATCAACCATACATGGAACGCCTCACTGGACAAACACAAACTCCACTGATGCAACTTTTACAACATTATAAATTCATTACTGTTCCTGTATTTAGTTAGTAGTATCTCTTAGAGACTCTTAGTTACACAACTCGCTATAATAAACAACATAAGGAGCAAGCTTCTATCCATAAATGAATGCTGGGGGTTGTGTTTGCTGAGGAAATGTGGTAGAATGTAACAGAATACAAATGAAGAAGGTTTGATGCTTAAATGTCACAATAGGACAGGAACATTATGAGTTCTCTCCCCATTAGTATGAAGAGGAAGAGGAGAGCAGCAGCAAATCATGACATCACTGCTTGGTGAGGTTCATGCAGACACACACCAAATTCCCATAGTGGCACATTCATATTGTGTTTATGTGTAAAGTGGAGGATTATCACGGAATCTAAATGAGATCAAAGGAAGATTAACGTGACAAACCAAAACCAGAGTGACAGACGGAAGTGAGAGCACCTGTCATGTATGCATCACTACAGGCCTACATGTAAGCACGGCTCACGGCTGTTACTCCGCGTTAAAATACTGTGTGTGCGTCTGCTGGCGTGTGTGTGTTGTGTCGTGATGGGTGGGTGCGTCAAGGGGGAGAAACGGGCGTAAAAACGGTGAAATGGGAGAGAAACATGGCTGAAAGAGGATCCAGCAAAAGCAAAATGATCCCCCGGTTTCTTCTCTTCGTCGAGGCCGGAATCCCTCCACTGTGCGCGGGGAGGAAACAGACTCGATTCGCTCCACAAACCGACACACCGACACACCGACCGACCGACCGATCGAGCGTCCACCCTGCATGCACATCAGCCATCGGTGCACTTGCTACACAGGCGCCCTCTCCTCCCCTCCCCTCATCCCCTCACCCCACCCATCAGCGAGCTACGGTGCCGATGGAAGCTAACGGGGATCCCATTCATGGTTCGCGGAAGCGGGGACATAGGTCTGGATCACAGGAGAGGAGGGGTGGATGATTGATCGGCACGGCTGATCAACACGGTACCGTGACGAGCGAAAGCAAAAATATGCCCACAACGAGGGAGCTAGAACGGTCTCCAGCCATCATCACCACCCAGCTCACATCACCACCACCGCCGCCGCCGCTCATCTTCTCGCGTTCCTCCATCCCGCCTACGTTTTGCAACATACCTGTAATATCTCATGTCCGTTCGGTAAACGGTGAAGACGAAGGCGGACGATTGTCGCGTTGTGCGACGGTGACCCGGCGTTTCCTGGCCGCTTCTTTCCGTTTTAATTCGCTCGTCTTCTCCGCCGACTGATGCTCCGGCTTCGCCCCGCATCTACCCGCTGCTAATCCGCCCCACACAAAGAGCAGAAAATGGCTGCAAGTGCATTTTCTTAAAGGGACAGTGACGGCGAGGGGCCCGCTGGTGCTGATGGGGCCCCGGCGTGGTCACTGCATACCGGCCGGGCCAAAGGTCAGAGTTCACCCGTGGAAATAACATATTAGAAACTGTTGTCACGTTTACAATAAAGTTAGAATTTTTTAAAGAAAACAGTAGTGTGCTCGCTCATGGTTGTGTGTGTGTGTGTGTGTGTGTGTGAGAGAGAGAGAGCCTAGGCAAGAAATAGGTCACAGTGTCACAATGTGAATAATACACACTATATTACATGATGGTGTCCATGGGATTCATACCGTTGCTTAATAATGAGGTTAATTTGAGATAATAATACATAACATAGTCCTGTTAGCCATGTTTTTCCTTCTTTTTCTTTTTATTTCGTTCTCTATTTTTGCTTTATATTCCTTTTTTTTATTCTGTCTCCTTACTTAATGAGTTTACCTTGCATGTTTGCATTCTAGAGGCTATGGTTGCTTAAATGATGCAGGGCAGAATGAAATATTTAACATCTTCCACCCCCTGGTGGTGGAAGTTACACTGGCACACTCTCACTCCACTTACTATTTCTTTTTATTTGATTTAAAACTAATAAATAGTCGTAATAAGATGACATTGTTGGCCTTTATTAACTGGTAGGCTTGATAATGAGAGCTAGCCTGACTAACTGACTGGCTTGGTGCCTTCTTTGTTCAATAGCTGGCTGGTGTGTTGGCAAACAGGCTGGTTGGCTCGTTCACTGATCAAACATGGTGGCACACACGCTGAAAAAGTTTATGGGAAAAGGAAAAGTGAAAACCGAATACAAGCTTTTGCAGGATTTACAGATGTGGCATCTTTGCATAGATTAGAAATAGATAATATTATTGCACTGCTTAGAATAGAACTGGAAAACCACAGAAACATATTTATTGAGAACTTATCAGAAACATCTCACTTATTCAATGTACAGAGGATAATAAAGCACACGAGAGGCCTTCAGACAGACTAGTGATCAGTTCAGCAGTGTGCATTGCTTGATATATACAGAGCTATTATTGATCACAAATACATACTGTAGTGCAAACACCAGGGGTTCAGATGGACTGTGTTTTGTAGAGATATAAGCTTGAACAACTTTATATACATTTGACAAACATTTCACATGCAATACACAGTAATAAATAAATAAATAAATCTTCCGTTTCCTTTTTCCTCGGTTCAAAGGTCTGAAATGGAGGCCAGCTGATGCAGTAGGACAGCAAAGGACGGACGATCGTCTGCTTTCTGAGGATATGAACACATATAGGTCATAGTTTTAAAATTCTGATGCGATAAATCTGTTATGTGTAAGTGGTTTTCTGCTTGTGCCCACCTCCTTCCAGCACCACTCCATGAGTGGGTGCACAGTCTCTGGGGTCAACCGGGGCTTCAGGAGCCTCAGGCCTGCGTTTAGGGACTCCACCACCTCGGCGTTGGATCGGTGCTCGTAGGGAAGCCGGCCCTCGCTGTACACCTCCCACATGAGAACGCCTGAGCAAGGGAGAGAGTGAACCTTTCAAGTAATGATGACTTAAGAATCTACAATGTCCCTGGTTATGCATTTGTGCTGATACAACCAAAGCTCAGCATCCTAGTTTGGACTGTTACAATATATATAATATGTAACAGGGATTTTTCAATGTAAAGTTAAAAATGATTATTCAGCTATTTGGTTGAATATTAACTGCTTGAAGCCTGGAAAAAAAGTGCAAACTGTCAGAAAGAGTCTGAGCAGGAAACGCAGGTGTCACTTCTAACATTAGTGAAGCCTCAGTTACAGGTAATCGTGAAATAATTAACAAAAAAGAAGAATATTCTGGTACAACTCTGGACACAGTGAGGAGAAACCATCTTACGATTATTTCCAATTCGGAGCATGTTCTGTTTTTAGAAAGGTACAGTCAAATACAGTGTGTCTCGCAGTTTCTGACATTTAGTTCAAATATTTAGCGTGACGCGTTAACCACTTTGGTTTCCTGTGCACATTCACAGATGTGCAGCCTCGACACACACCACTGTAACTTGCAACATTAATAGCAGCTGCATTGCATTTACAAATACCTGGCTATATGATAATAAATGGCCCCGTAGCAGAAGAAGATCAAGACAAAACAAATGGCTGAAAGGCAGAAGGATGGACAGACTCACCAAATGACCAGGCGTCAGACTTGCTGCTGAACTTGCTGTATTTAATGACCTCTGGTGCCGACCACTTTATGGGGAACTTGGAGCCCAGGGAGCTCGTGTACTGATCATCCAGAACAAATCTACAGTGCAGAGGGAGGAAGATGAGTTTTTAAATCAAACGCTACACTATAAAGAGCACTGGGTAGCACACAGTGTGGTGGTTTAGTGAGCAATAAGGATGAATAACCTTGTCATGCCAAAGTCCGACACCTTCACCTCGTTGTTGTGTGAAACCAGGCAGTTCCTGGCAGCCTGCAGAAGAAATCAAACCTGTCAACTACAAAAAGATAATAATGATAATAATAATATAAAAGTGCATAATCATCCATGTTCAGGTACCAGATCTCTGTGGATGAAGTTGGAGCTCTCCAGATAAGCCATTCCCTCGCTGACGTCCAGGCACATCCCCAGCATGATGTCCTGGGACAAGCGCCCTCTTCTGGCCCGCAGGTGCTCTGACAGACAGCCGCTCTCCATGAACTCAAACACCAGACAGGTGGGTGAGCGCTGGGTGCACACACCGTACAGCTGCACCAGCTTACAGTGGGACAACCTCCTGTTAACACACACACACACACACACACACACACACACACACACACACACACACAGGGTAAATGGTTGTAAAGTTTCCTCAGTGGGTGAGCTTGATCACTATAAGCCGCCCTTACATCATGTTCCTGGCCTCCTCTTTGAATTCCTCCTCGGACATTCCTTCCTCTTTTATCATCTTCACCGCCACCTTCCTCTCCCTCCACCTCCCCTCCAGCACCAGCCCAAACTGGCCGGTGCCCAGCACCTGCCCAAGGCTCAGCTCCTGGGGGTCCACCTCCCACTGATTTGCTGGTGGTGAACAACAACAGTCATTATCTCAACTATATTAACAAGACAAAGACATATATATATATAGGGTTCTTGATGGCGATCTGAAGGTTTCCAAAATTTTAAAATGGTGATTTTGGTGAAATTTGGGGTAAAATTTAGAAAAAATCCTGATTAATTACTCAGAGATTTGAGAGAGTTTATCTGTTTGTCCTCTAACCTTGGGAGGGTTGAGTGAGGTCCTGGCAGCAGCCTCTGTCCTGGGAGACGGGATGTCTCAGGCGAGTAATCAGGCCTGCCAACACACACACACACACACACACACACACACACACACACACACACACACACACACACACAGAGAAATTCAAACAGAGCGTCTACACAGAGGGTACAGCATCAATCACTTGTCGAGTTCCTCATTCAACCCTTATACGGCTGCTGCTCAGCTACCGTACCTGCAGCGTTGTGTTGGTGGTAATGGATGAGCTCAGGAATGGTGCTGAACAGGTACTTCTCTGCCAAGTAAAATGTGGACTCTTCTGTTTCATTTTGTCTGATTTGATAATGTTTCACTCTTGGATTCTTCTCTCCGTTAGACCTGAAAAATGAGATGTTGCGGTGATGTTTCTTCAGTAGCAAAACCACAAATGGCTCTAAGTTAAATTGAAGTAAACGTTGATCAGACAGACATTCTATGTATAACCTTTTAATAACGTGACCAAATACATCAAATCAACTCGTAGGTTGACACTTGATATCTCTCGTTCACTTTATCGTCAAACTCCAGTGAGATATCTGAAGGGAGTCAACTCACCCCGGTGCCTTGGTGAACACTGACACCGTGTACACGCCTGCTTGTCTGGAGTCTCGCACCATGAACGCACCTTCTTTCCCCTGAAAACAGATGGAATCGCCCAAATCAAATACCACACCTCCAATGTGCGTTCTAATCAAATGTGGCAACGGCTTGTTTGATGGTGACGTAACAGACAACAGTGATGAACTCTTGTCACACCACTCTACTGCACACTTGCAAGCATGAGTACAGCAGGAAATTCTTACAAAGGGGTTGTGAAACGTTTTATGCCATCGTGAGATTGTTGTTGTGTAGGTGTGTGCGCATTTAATTTGCAAATGCAGCATACAGTGTGAGTGGTACAGTCATTTCAAACATCTGCATCCTCCTAATAATCACATATAAGCATGAATAAGAGGGCGGCTTCCCGTTAAGACGCAGCTGAAACTACTAACACTTTACCTCTGTCATTAACAGGTCCTCTGCTCGGCCTCTGGTTATATTTTTGTTGTACCATCTGTGAAAGGGTCAATGAACCACATTTAAGCCATTCATGTGGAAGAGGAAACTGGCATGGATTTACTGGTTCACACACGTTAACAATTGGAGAAGTAGAAAAGAAACGACGTCAAACTCACTCAAATCTTTCAAAGTTGGTGCCAAATTTCTCCGTGACATACATGCTTGGTACAAACCCCGTGTTCCTAAGGAGAGGGAGGGAGAAAAGTCAAAAATAACCTTCCTTATTGCGAGATTAAAATGGATGTTGTGTGTGTTCTGTACCCGCTGTCGTCCTGTATGGTCCACCAGTCTGAGTTGGAGCTGTCAATCAAGACATACACCTGATCCTTCCAAAGAGGCAAATCACTGTGGTCTTGGGGTGTGTAGTCCTGCAGAGCGATGGCCATCCTCTGACCGCCATCGTACGCATCCATCTGCCACACATACAAAGAAAACTCAACCATCTTTGAAGCGATTATATGGAAGAACTGTAATGACTATGGGCTGTAAATTCATATAAATGTTGCATTACAAGTAGGATTTGTCAGTTGTGAGTCCGCAATCAGCTCACAAGCAACACGAGGCAACAAACAGAACGCTAACATGTGACATCACCGGCAGGTTCACCATCAAAAAGAATAAAGGCTGTTATTATTGTTGTTTACAGATGACAGATAAAAGAAGCTGCACCATCAAAGAACATCGGCAGTCGCAAGATGACACTGGCTGGTGCCGACTCGGCGTCTTTGTAATTCAATGACTTTAAAGTTAAAGGTTGGACATTTGAAAGCACGAACAAGCACAAGCATGAAACAGCTGATATATTACTGAAGCTTTATGAATTGATACCTTCTCATCTGGTGTCTGAGGCAGAGGCTTCTTGGACGCTGCGGGTGAAACACAAATAGGAAATAATTAATAAAGAATAGTCCTGAAATTTGTCCTGACCACATGTACACAAAGCAGTTAGGTGATATGTTTGCTTTAGGTGAAAATATGTATTTAAGAGAGAATACACACCATAACCTAATGGAACGTATTCCTGACAACCTGGTGCCAGTTTCTCCGTTTGGTTGCAACATCTCCATCTTCCATCCATCCAGAAGTTCAGGTGATACTTGGCAACCAAATTGTTGTACTTTGTTTCTGTATAAGTGAAGAAGAGACGTTACATTTGGGGGTATCAGATATTTCAAGGCATTTCTCTGGCTGCTGCAGCGTTGTGACTGTGGCTCACCCTCTTTCAGAGCCCTGACCCATCTCTGGCGGCAGTCGTTGTCTGGAGCGAACATGTAGAGGTAATGGTTGTCGTGAAACACCTGTGGAAACATTGCAGTGTTACGAGAATACATTTCATTATAACCTCTGGGTGTTTGAAATGTTGCAGCTCACCTGAAAAGGGTATTTGTAATTGCATGGTATGGGAACGTCGCTACACACAATCTCCACGCACTTTATTCTGGAGAGCTCAATGCAACCTTTCAGAGTGGGCTTTTTCTAAAAGAATATGATGTAATTAGACTTGTGATTGTTTTTCTGACATTTTCTCACAGAAGCGAATAATTGGCTTTGAAATGTTACTGCAAATTATACACACTTACCCCAGGACGCCGTTCAGAATACTTCAAATCTTGCGTATCCAACACAAAGAACCTCTCTTTATAATTACACGGAGACGTTCTTTTCTTCTGTTGGGATTTCTTGATCAGCGTCCCCTTCAAGATAACCCTGGGGTACATTGTGAAAAGCGACCGGCAGCACACTGAGAGGCGAGGCAAGTGTGTGTTATGTGTTATGGTTCACAGGCGAGGAGGAGTGCGAGAAGAAGAAGGGGGGGATGAAGCTTGAGAGAAGCTGTGGAGCATCCGGCCTAAAGTTGTTGCAGTGGGTAAACCACATCCTTACGTACGGAGGGAAATGTGCTTAAAAACACACACACACACACGCAGACACACACACACACACACACACACACACACACACACACACACACACACACACACAGCTATGTTGCAATAACCCAGTGCATTGTGCAGTATGTGCAGCTGGGTGATTCGTTAATTAGACACATTAGATTCTAAATGATCATGCTTGTCTGTGATTAAGGTGTTACTAAGTCCACTTATTGTATTTAGTAACATTTGATTTTTTACTGTTAATCCATTGTTTGAAAACAAATCCACCTATCAGACAGTAAATCAAAAAATACACCCACATATGTAACTATTAGTTTCATCATTTGTATCCACAGAAGTAATTAATTTTTCTTAAAAACAGCCTTCTAGACGGCTGCTGACAACCAATTCAGTAGAATCCTATAGTGAGTGTGTTGCAATTTCCTGTTGGTGTGTACACATATTGATAAATGTCAAGATGAAATATTTATGACTTACGGAGCAGCGGGGGCGGGCGGGTGGGCGCAGGGTGGGCGGTTGACAGGATGAATGGAAAATGGGTTATTTATTTAGGGCTTTAACATAGTATGCAGTGTGTTGTGGTGTATATTTGAGTGTGGCAGGTGGTGTGAACACTATAAAAAGATAATGAACTTTAAGTCACTACAGGACCACATTCTACCTACACTCATCCGCCAAGGTCAAACAAGCTGAGACCAAAATAAATATATAATAAAATAAATAAATATACAATAAACTAGAGAGGAAGACAAAAGCACAAAAATAACCGAAAAATGCTTTAATTATAATAAGAAAATGTAGTTTGATTGTTTTGATTGTGAATGATCTATTACTTCATTAAGTACTTCATAAAATATTGTAAAACCAATCTGTGCCACATCTCTACCCATTTAAAAAGAAATCCAGATCCTTATGAGTGTTTTCGGAAATATTCTAATTTTAAAAAGAATTTGGTTGATGAATGGAACCAGCCCAGCACCCCCATGATGACATCATGAATGATGGAAAATTTATGGAAAATTATGTCACTTTCACTCAAGGGCAAACTTGCCAAAGACGCTACATTGACATTAACACTTTGACCACTTTGGAAATCCACTTTGGATTTCTGCTACCCTGAAATCCAGTGATAAAGAAAAGAATGTATTAAATCACTAAACACAATCGTTGTCATTTTAGTGCCACGCCTCCACATATTGTGACCAATCAGCATATTGTTTGTTCGTTAAAAAACTGCGGTCCAATCACCGTAAGCAATGCGTTCTTATGGGCCAATGGCGTTGGAGAATAGAGGAACGTGAGGTTCAGGCCGGGGGACGCTAGTAGCGGCTAGTTATGAGCTAAACACCCGACAACATACTGCCACTGTTACGTGTCATACCTAAAGACTGTTTTCATCAAGCGGAGGCTCGTTCTGAGGTGCGTCAACTGCTACTAACCGCTGTGTTTGTATCTTCACGGATTTATAATTTTTCAGCTCTAAGATCAGTTACCGGCATAACTCGTCAGCTAAGTGCTAGCCCAACATTAGCCACCTAGCTGTGTTCCGCTATCAAACGGGATTCTTCTGTCACTCAACAACAACAACCTCCATTTACTTTAATAGTGTTTAACAAACAGCGATGTCTACTGATTAAGCGGTGAAGGAGGCAGGCGAGGGTTATTTGAGCTTTGTTTGTCGAAACCGAGCAGCCAGAGAATTCCCCCAATACTTTGTAAAATACGGAGTTAAATCAGGTTTATATCCGGTGTCATTTACTTTTAAGTGTTGATGCTAAAATGTTAAATTAAAAATATACACATGAGCAGCTCGTTACGTGTAATGATTGAATTCTTTATACGGCTATACGAGTTACCGGAGAATAAAAGTTAAGTTTAATTCATGCTTGATCTTGTGGAATTATTGGGCTCCTTCAGTTTAAATATTTAAAATGTAAATCTCCTGAGACTGCAGAATTCATCTGGTGGGATTATTATGAAAGACAAAGGATTTCTCTAGACTCTTAAGTTTTGCAACAACAAGTTTAGCTTCTTATAAGTCTGTAGGTGTGTGACAACAATCGGAAACCCAGACAAGCTGAACTCGTCATCACTTCCTGCTGTGTATAGTTGGATGGGATGAAGAATCAATTGTTGATGTTGTGTTGAGGTCTAATTGTCTTTGTTCCTCCAGGTAGCCATCATGGGTGAACCACAGCAGGTCAGCGCCCTGCCGCCCCCACCGATGCAGTACATCAAAGAGTACACAGATGAGAACATTCGCAAAGGTCTGGCCCCCAAGCCGCCCCCACCCATCAGAGACAGCTACATGATGTTTGGCAACCAGTTCCAATGCGACGACCTCATCATCCGCCCTCTGGAGAGCCAAGGCATCGAGAGGCTTCATCCCATGCAGTTTGACCACAAACGGGAGCTTAAAAAGCTCAACATGTCCATCCTCGTGAACTTCCTGGACCTGCTGGACATCCTGATCAAGAGCCCAGGCAGCATAAAGCGCGAGGAGAAGCTGGAGGATTTAAAGCTCCTGTTTGTTCACATGCACCACCTGATAAACGAGTACAGGCCCCACCAAGCCAGAGAGACGCTGAGGGTGATGATGGAGGTGCAGAAGAGACAGAGGTTAGAGACGGCCGAGAGATTCCAGAAACATCTGGAGCGGGTGGTGGAGATGATCCAGGGCTGCCTGGCCTCGCTCCCCGACGACTTGCCACAGATGGAGGGTGGCGACGGCAGCGGAGACGTGCCGAGGGCAGGGCCTGCAGCGTCCGGCGCCAGCTGTTCCTCTGGCCAGGGCCCCAGAATGAGAACGGAGCCTCTGGACGTAGAGGAGGTCGGGGCCAGCTGCATGGCCGCCGCTCAGCAGGACAAGAGCGTGTGTGTGATAGGCAGGGAGAACTCGTGTGACAAAGACGCCTCCATGTGCAGTATAATAGACGAAATCGCTTAGCTTTCATGTTTAACAGCTGTCTGAGCTAAACGGCAAGAACTGACTGTGTTTTTTATTTTGAATCTATTTGGTATAACTGTTTGATTTTGACCTTTTCTGTGTTTTCTTTGTCCTCGTGTCTGAATAGGTATTTGAAGAATGTAGATATCTTAGAACACAAGTGGGCAGAGAGGCTGCCGAGTTTATGTTTTTGGTAATAAATCCAATAAAATAACTTTCCAGTTGAATTGGGCATCTTAATGAACTGTTGTCATGACAATACAGTGGATGTAGAACAACGGAGTCAGACATCAGAGATGCTTCACTGTGGTCTCTACATGCACAGAACTGTAAACTGAGAGTTTGGTGTAATTGAAAGGTAAGTGTGTTTAGAAGTTTAACGGTGTTGACCAAGCTCTTCTGTCCTACATTTCATAAACACACACACACTCAGCGACAGTATACACAGTGCTGTATTGACTCCTCTGTGTAACTCTATATGTTGCAGTTATATCCACATATAACAGCCTTACATCACGCTGCTTTATCAGCTTGTGCAAGTGAATGTTTGCTAATGCAGTCTGTACTCTTCACACTCTGAGAGGCTGTTTTCCTAAGAACACCACACAAACAGGTCTGGTGACTTGGTTCTCTGTGGTTTAGGTGATACCAGTCTATCGCGATAAGAACAAGAGTTTTTCACTTCTATAAAATGCTTAGTATCACAGGAATCATGATGTTTTCAGTTAATGTTTGTATTCCCTAATTTGGATGTGATAATGGTGTAGATCCCAAACACAGTCTGACATGGCCCCTTAGTGTTAGACTGTGTTGGCACGGTGACGGCAAAGGGCTTGCCACCATAACCTTCACACCCATCCAACCTCTGTGTCCTAAAGATGTGGGTCATTGTGATCCAGGGAGAGACGAGCGCCAACAGGATAGAAGTGTGACATCATGGGATGAAGCTGATCAGAATAATAAGTCTGCATTGATTTGTCCCGTCCTCCGTCTTCGAGAGGTCAAAGTAGAAAAGTCCTGACGTGGCCGAGCTGTGATGTGATCCAGAGTGGACGAGGTTGACAGCTGTAGTGTTCTGACTCTCTCTCCTCTGCATTGCAGCAATGCTGTAATGCGCACCGGCCCCTCTGTGTGTTTCATTCACAGAAACAAGAGCACGAGTGTCTCTTTAAAGCGAGCAGCAAGAGTGAAAAAGGTGAAACTGGGTCACTTTTCCTCCAGAAAGTGTGTGTGTAACTGGGATTATGTCATGATGCTCTCTCTTTCGCGCGCACACGCACACACATATATACACACACACACACACACACACACACACACACACACACCTCCCTCCCTCGCCTGGGATTCCCTGCACACCGTGGTAACCTCACACACTGCTTCCATTCGCTTTCCCGTCATCATCACTGTAAGAGGAACGCTGTACTCGCACTTCATCTTCATCCTCGCTCGTGTTTAAATTCTTACAAAAGTCGATTATAAAACACAACTTTATGGCAGAAATTCTGTTATGAAACTCGCCGTCTTTGGGTTTCACAACAGGATGGCACAGCAGCCGCTCAGCCAATCACGGCGCAGCTACCGTGTCACGTGACCTTTATTTATGTAATGTAATTGGGGTTAGCCGAAGACTCGCTGCTCCGGTTCTGGACTCATTTCGGGTTAAACGCGGACACGGAGGCGGACAGAGACACGGATCAATCGAGGATGAGACCCGTTTGTATTTCTCTCCTTAATTCTTCCTTCTGCTCTTTCTTTCCTTACGGCGTTGATGGAGTTGAGAGCAGCGAGGAGATCAGCAGGCGGAGAGCAGCAGCCTGAGTTTGTGTCTGATCGGCTGGAGGGGAAGAAGATGTTTTGTGTCCCGAATCAAAGTGATTGTTAGGACCGACACCGCACCGGGGCGAGTGAATGAAATAGATGCACGTTAAAGTGTTTTAAAAGGGGTGAAGATAAGTGGCCTAGTTAAGTTGCAGCGAGTGGAACCAGCTGTTGGTGCGGCGTCTCGACACCCAAACCGCCCCTGAAAGCACGAATCCGAGCCGGCATGGATCTGCTGGACTGCCCGATGTGTCTCTTCCTGATGTGCGAGCCGGTGTCCATGTCCTGCGGCCACACGTTCTGCCGTAGGTGCGTGGCGGGCTGCCTGCCGTCCAAGTGCCCATTGTGCAAGGAAAGGTTAAAACCGAGGGACGTGAAAGGCATCAGGAACAATGTCTTCCTCAGCGGCATCGTGGAGAAGTGCTGCCCCGAGGAGACCAAGATGAAGTGCCTCATCCAGGAGAAGCTCCGGGCCGGGGAGTTCGTGGAGGCGCTGCGCATCGCCAACGAAGCGGCGGATCAAGGTGAGGAACGAGCAGACACGACGGTCCAGATGAGTGTCGTGTGTAAGGACGCGTCCTAATACATGTGCAAGTAGCTGCTAAAGGCTGAAACAAAGCACATGTAGCTCTATTAGGCTCCAATCTCACACTGCAGTAGAGCGGTGAGACAGGTTCGTGTTCCAGTTTTTACGCACTGCACTCTTTGAGTCTTGGCTGGAGCCCAGTGAGCTGCCTGGTGCGTCCCATTCTGCTTTCCAGGACTCTGACCCAGCAGAGGAAACATATGTGCTGACGAGCCATGCTTACTACTTTAAAAGCACTGTCTAAGCCCACTGATGATAAATATGAGGTGTCCCTTATGTGCGTGGGAACTGAAAGTGGGTCAAGTAAGAAGAAAGAGTTACTCAGAGCAGGCGCCTGAGCATTGTGTGCATACTGAGGGGAAACAAAACATTCCAAAAGTAAGAGAAAAGCTAAATGAAAAGCATGTAAGTCATATAACACAGGAAGGTCAGTCGATAGAATCTGCAGCATAGCACACACAAATGCAGACACAGAAGGAATGAAGCCTCCTCACACACACACATTACACAAGTAACTGTAGGTCAAAGGTCAGAAGGCTTCAAAATGCTACTGAGTGTTTACACGTCCAAGCCTGAATCAACGTAAGTAATCTCAAACCATGTCACTTTTGATCCTCAGTCCCGGACGATCAGAGTCTGAAGGTGTACAGAACTGAAGCCAACCTGGGCCTGATGCGTTACTCTGACGTCCTGACAGACCTGGACCACCTCTGCTGCCTTCGTCCCACCTGGGCCGAGGTAAGAGAGACGCAAACACACAGCACAGAGTCGACACGACCTCACACATCCGTCACGTCTGTTACATGTACATCACATCTACATAGTCTTACTAAGAAAGCTCACTCCTGACTCCTCTAAATCACCAATCTGAGGCCAGAATCGCCACATGACATCATAACAAAGCAAAGCACTTCAACTGTATTTCCATTATTCAAAGATGACAGTGACTTGTTAACCAGCATGGTGTCAATTCATTTCACTCCAGTTGACCTGCGAGCCAGTTTGAGCTCAGAGAAGTAAACACACACACTCACACTCACTCGCTTAGTGTTTCATGTTGTAAAATCTAACCGATAACCATAGCAACAGGACAAGGAGGTGCTGATTGTTCTCATGCATACAGTATAAATCTGTGTTGTCCCTGCAATTGTGAAGCCGGCTCCTTTTTAAAGAGCAATTACATCAGCTTCATTCATGTTATGTCACACACAAAGTTATGCAAACAGCCACTCGCTGTGTGTCATGTCTCTTCTGACCTCTAGGTGGCTACTTGCCAATACAGAAACAGACACACACACACACACACAGTGTAATCAGTTCTGTGCTGTGTGATTAGACTCGTATGAGACGTGTAACAGTATTCCTTATTTTCATGTTTAATATTTACACAGTTTTGCTCAGCTGTCAGGAAAGTTACAATCCTATCGGGAAATTTAACAGCTAGAACCTCATTCTGCTCTGCTCTGTGCCTTTTACTGGAGTGTTTATCTTCTGTTACAGCGCTGATAGACTGCAGATATTTACAGTGTATGATATAGGATAGGCTTCATTTGCTTACACAGGCAGTTGTGTGTGATGATTGCAGGGCTTCTTTCGCAAAGGAAATGTGCTGTTGGAAATGGGCCAGCAGGCTGAAGCCCTCATGCAGTTCCACCGCTGCCTCAAACTCCAGGCCGACTTGGTCCCTGCCAAGAGCCAAATCAAGAAGGTTTGCTCCTTAGCACATTAACACCCGCCTCACTGCTTGACCTCCACATCTCATTATGCATCTATGAGACCATTAAAGATCAGCTGCAGTGAGATGCAGACTGGTACAAGTCTACAAAAAGCATTTGGTCTAAAATGAAAGAATGTGTGTTGTTCTGGATTTAGATCCTGGAGGCAGGGGGCGTGGCAGTGCCAGAGGAGGTGTCCTGCATGCTCCAGGTCGTGTCTGAGTACCTGAAAGAAGCCTGTCCCATCACCAGCCTCAGCGGCTTCCAGGGGCCGACACTCCCCGACAGCCCCAAACACACACACTGGGATGACGCGGACAAAGGGATGAGAGAGACACACCGGGTAAGCTCGCACACCAGAGTGGGAGAAGCACGTCAATGCTTTGTTGTGTGTGTTGAGTGTTTGGATCCTAACTAACCCAAGTCGCAACACATTCTGTGTCATCAGGGCTCGAGGTTGAACCACGACACAAGTGCCGAGTGCTGCCTCAGCCTCTGCCAAGCTGTCTCCTTCCTCCCTGCTGCAGAAGAGGATGAGGAGATGATGATGAGAAAGGAGGACACACACAGCAGAGGTACACACACAAGCAGACACACACGCAGGCTGCCATCATCAGCGTCAGCATCATGGGTCCTTATGAACATTTTGTTGTTGTTGTTGTTGCGGCTATAAACAGCATCGTCCAAACTCCCACCAGATGGTTTGGAATTACATAATCTCACAACTTGAATGTAAACCGCTTCCTCTGTTGCAGGTGAAAGCTGTCACAGCAAAGAGAGGAGTCTGGCTGTCCTCACCGTGTCCGACATTGAGTGTCCCCTCTGCATCAGGTCAGCGTCTCAGAAAGTGCACCCGATCATTGAAGGGGCCACCATCTTGTCTGGAGTCCACCTCATTCATGTCTGGGTTTGGGATGGTTTTGGTTCTCTTTCCTCTCTTCAGGTTGTTTTTCGAGCCCGTCACGACTCCCTGTGGTCACACCTTCTGCAAAAACTGCATCGAGAGAAGTCTGGACCACAACTTCCGCTGTCCCCTCTGCAAGCAGCCCCTACAAGATGTAACCACACACACACACACACACACACACACACACACACACACACACACACACACACACACACACACACACACACACAGTGACAGATCTACTATACCATAGATGCAGTTTGTAAACTACACAAACATCTCCACTGTAACAACTCTTCAGGCGGTTAGGGTGCGATGTGTCACTCTGAATTCACATAAAGTTACATAACAGATGTGTTGTGCTCATTTAATGCTCATAAATTTGTTAAGCACCCTCAGCTATTTATGATCACCAGGCAACCATCATAAATCAAGATCAGCTGTGTGTGCGTGTCTGTGTGTGTTAATCAGCAGTATCTATGCAGGTCATGTGTCAGCCATTTGTTTCAGTACAGTGTTGAATGGTCTTATCTGAAGGATGTGTGTGTGTCTGTGATTGTGTTTTCATCTGACTGTTCTCATGTCTCCCCTTCTCAGTACTTTAAAAACAGGAAGTACAGCCCCACAGTTCTGCTCCAGGAAATCATGAGCCGCCTTTTCCCCGCTCAATTAGCCGAGAGAAAACAAATCCACGAGACCGAGATGGCCGAGCTCTCCAAGTAGGCACGCCTCATCTACGCTCCATCATAACAGCTCCCAAACACAAACTCTATCTTTACATTCTTCTTTTTCCCTTTCCCTTTCTTCCTGCTTTGTAGCCTAACTAAGAACATCCCCATATTCGTCTGCACGGTGGCTTACCCCGGAGTGCCCTGCCCGCTACACATCTTCGAGCCACGATACCGGCTGATGATGCGCCGCTGCATGGAGACAGGCACCAAGAAGTTTGGCATGTGCAGCTACGAGCCTGGAAAAGGGTACAAAGAACTTTCTATAGGATTACTTCACTATCTAGAGCAGCTTTCTGTTATGTCTGCATTCTAATATGTGTTTCCATCCACTCCCCTGACGCTTCATACTCAAAAGGCTGAAGGTTCTGTTTAGGGTTAGAGTCAGGTGTACAGTTACGTAGCTCCTGTATCTTTGAAAGGTTCGCTGCTGTAGTAAAGAATATCACGCTCAGGTCTGTCTGAGCGTGTTGAGACCACGTTGACATGCATTCCCCTGAGGCAGGGGCACAGGAGGTGAAACCATATTGCACACAGCACAGCCTCCCACTCGCTCTCTACCAGGAGCATCAGATTTGTTGTGCAAACAGAGAGTACGGAGGAAGAGGAAACTGTAGAAAGGTTACGAGTCACATCATCAGAGATTAAACATTCATATTCAGCTTCAAACTGTGAGCTTAAAATGCAAATAATATGCACCTTATCATTTCCTTTCTGTGTGTTAATGTTGATTTTTCCAGATGATAGCTTTGTTCAAGATATAAATGAAGACAAAAGTACACTTCAACATTGAGTGCAGCTGCAGAGATTCAGCTCCTCTGCAGCCTGTAGACCTCAAACCCAAACAACAACCATGTCAATGAGCAGAAGACTGACATGGCCTGGTTAGACAAAACATTTGCCCACCACAAGTTGTGGGCAAGTGGGAGGCAGCAGCGGGTCCGGCAGCCTCACTGTCTTTAATGTGGTTTCTTGCTGTTAGTGAGGTTTCACCCATTCAGGACTACTATCTCTTTAAGTAAAGTCAATGGACGGAAAAGGTGTAGACAATTTGGATTACTAGTACAACACAAAGAGACTAGTTGCCATATTATCTTAATATGTTAGTGTGTCAGGTCATTGTTCAAACAAGGCAAACGCAAGGAGGACAGCTGGTGGACAGATGGAGAATTGCAGTTGCTATGACACAGCCTTGCTTTTATTAGGAGGTATATTTACTCTGATTATGCAGTTGTCGCTCTTTCTGCCTTGAAGCGACAACCGGTCGAAATTTCCTCATCTAGTCCAATGTTACATTTTCAGCTGAGAAAAATGTTTTAAAATGTTAAACATCTTTTTTAGCTCGCCGGTTCTCACTGTCCAACATGTTTGCAGGCAGAAGTTACAGTTTTTTGTGTGAGATCCTGTTGTTTGACACGTGGTTGTCTGGCATCGTCCTCCTTCACACTGACTCAGCTCTGTGTCCCTGCCTAACTGGCTGCACCTGTTGTTTCTAAACAAACAACAACTTCAAAGGATTTGAGCTTCAGCTGCCACTCAAACTACTTGTCACTTCTTTGTTCTCTAAGGTGTGGAAACCTTTCAGACATTTCTCAGGGCTTCACTCATTCCGTTTTTTCACATATTTCGTGGTTGAGGGTTTTTGAGTTAACCTTTATAAACCTGAGACCGTGTTGTGTTATGTGCTACAGGTTTGCAGACAACGGCTGCATGTTGGAGATCCACAGCCTGGAGCAGCTGCCTGATGGAAGGTCCTATGTAGATACAGTAGGGGGCAGCAGATTCAAGGTGCTGAGGAGGGGACAGAAGGACGGCTACCACACGGCTGATATAGAGTATTTGGAGGACCTGAAGGTGGGAGGCTTGGTACATGTGGCTGACAAGTGATACGCAACGACATGCAGACACTGAAGAGTTAAACACAGAACTCTCTCTCTCTCTCAGGTTGACGGAGATGAGTTGGAGCTTTTGCAGCGTCTCCATGACAGCGTGCACCAGCAGGCTCAGGACTGGTACCAGCGACTTGGCAGCCGAGTCCGTGAGCAGATCAACAGACAGTATGGCAACATGCCTGACCAGGAGGAGAACATTCAGGTCAGCGGCCTCACCAACTGTCAATCTCACCGGCTCCTTAATACTTAAAAAGATTCTTTCATTAACAAGATCCTTCATTTCTATCCTTATCCCCCAGGCCTCGTCCAACGGTCCAGCCTGGTGCTGGTGGCTCCTGTCCGTCCTCCAGCTGGACCCCGCCTACCAAACCACTGTGTTGTCCCTGACCTCGCTCAACGACCGCTTAGGACACCTTCGCCTCGTCCTGGAGTACTTCTCCCAGAGTTAGGCGTGAACAGCGGGGCGGTATTGTGGCCACATAAACAAACACGGACTTTGTGACTGAAAGCGATGGAGGACGCACGGCGGCACCCCATCAGTGTTTGATTTGAGTTTTGGAGGCACGTTCTTGTGTGATAGCTCAAGGCCAAATTTAACAATCTGCTCCAGAAAGTCTTTTCATCAGAAAGAGCACAGTGCAGTTGTACAGAATTGTTTTCAAAAGGATTTTTGTTGTTGTTGAGCTTGAATATACTGTGTTCAATTTCTGTTTCCTTACAAATATGAGTTTCATAATAATAATGTTTGGCTGAACCATGAAGCACTGCAGGGTTAGACCAAAGACCTGCGGGAACCAAGGGTTAGCAAACAGTGATAGTTTGGATACAAGGGGACAATATTATTTATGCTATGATCATGAATATGAAAATGACACCAACACTAACAGCATCAACTAAGCTGGTTTCCTGTACTCTCATGTTCTGCCTGTGGAGTGAGACTGCAGGTCCAACAGCTTCTCAGGACGATGCACATCAGAGGAGTAAGGATCAGACGGTGGATGATCTCACTGATGATCCCACACTAAAGTGCACTACTCACAATTGAAAGATTGGTGGCATCGATAAGCCTTGAACACGCCTTGATTGGTATTCATTATAAGTTTAACTAGCACACATTTAGTATTGGCAAGTCTTGTTATTGCAATGATATTTTGTGTTTCTGCAAATCTATGGAAAGCTATGAAATTCAACAATCAGGACTAAAATCTGTGAAAGGGAAACTGCATTGTTGTTGCTTTGTGAACCTGTCTGATCACATGATTGTGTTTTTCTCTCAGCTGTGAATTAGAAAGCAGTGATTTTTACCAAAAATCATCCCCACTTGTTGATTTGTATTGAACTCGTGGTGTTGCGTGGTTGATAAGAGTTTCTGTCATCTCAGCTCCTTGTGAGTCAGAGGTTATCGCTGACTCAGCTCCCCCTCACTTCCAGGACCTTCTTGGGATTCCTGGGGTCTGGACTGGGTTCCTGTGGGGCCTCTATCAAAGCCACACAAACTACCTCTGGCCCTGGCTGTCCCTGTCTGCATGGCCCCCTCACCACGCTGTCACGGTGCCTTTGAGTGCCTGAGAGTCTTAGAGTTAAACTAAAACATGCTCTTTTAAAATCTTCGATCCGTGTGTTATTTAGTCATTATTTCGTTTGGTTTATGCTACATTCCATGGAATGTTCAAGTTGCAATGTTCCTTAAAGTTAATTTACTATCAAATAGAAGCTTAACTTGGTGAAACTAAGGAGCTGCTGTTTTTTTACTTTGATGACTGTGCCATACATATTTCTATTGTGGGTTTTATCTTGTAGTAAAGTTAGTTAAATAGTGTACAGATTTTGTTTGTCACTTGTCAAACTATGAGCCATGAAAAGAAGTGACCTCAGTCTGACCACAGTCATCACATCAACACTGAAGTCTCAGCGATCAGTGAAGCGCCCCATCTTTTCATGGCCCATGTCTAATTTAAGTTTAACAAAGCAGTCAGAATGAGTCCACTATACACACACACACACACACACACACACACACACACGCCTGTGCATGCAGCTCGTACGAATCAATACAACAACCTTTTAGTGTAGTGATGAAGCACAACTCAAAGCAACAGATACTGAATCTATCACGCCACGATTAACATCAGAGAGACCACAGGGCCTGGAACACTTAGGTCATGAATTAATGGAGTAATGGAGTCTGTATTCTGAAATTTGAAGCATCACACTGGGGAAACTTCTTGAATTTACAGACATAAATGTGGAATGGAGTTATTTTACCAACGCAATCGTGCATTATTTTTGTGCATTATTTCCTGATGTGTGGCTCCAGATTTATCTGCACATGTTGTGTGTCTGTTTACTCAAAGAATGTCGTCTTGATATTGAGTAAAGTGTTAAACTATCAGCACCAGACTGTCTCACATTTGTTTTTGTTTTAAAGCAGAACTTAATCTCTATGATGACTTCCTTCAGTATAGTTATATAGCTATTTGTGTCGTGTCCAATGAAAGTTTAATGTGCGTACATTGTTTTAATAAGTGCTAAAGTTATGCTGCTATTGCCCTGCAGCCCAGACATGCATAATTTAGACTACAGCTCTTCATTTGTTCCATTTCAGCCTGGTAGATGTCCATTAGCTGTAGTTTGAGTTTAGTTTGAGTTCAACTGCCCATCACCAAATGCTCTCCAATACATTTAAAGCAATTTGTACTTAATCCACATTATCTCGGGAAAATGGAACATGATAAGTGAGCTGTTCCTTGGCAGCAACTGTCTGGATGTTGAGTTCAGCACTTGTGTGGAGAGGACGGCTGCGATAACGACAAATCGGCAATCTGCAACTAGCAGGAGATCTTGGCTGATGTGAAACGTGGAGTAGAGAAGGAAACCTGCATGTCTACAATTTAGTACTCACAGACCATCAGATCACTTTGTTGTTAAGGAAAAGTATAAAGTATCAAAATCTATTCAATCTTAAGCTATTTCTGTGATTGTTTAAAAACAATCACCCACAGATCCACTTCTTCTCTCCATAGCGCCACTGCGGTACACACTGAGTGAAAACAGAACATATAGGCTCCAGGGCCAACTCTAGAAAAGCCTCTGATTGATCCACTGCATCAGGTCTGAGCTGAGAACACTGTGAAATGTTGCAGCCTTGCTAATGAACAACACAAACCCTTTTTTCGAAATGCCTCTCAAAAATTAAGGACATTTTCAAAAAGCCCAACACATTCCCTGTAAATGTTTTAAATAATAAAGGCCAAAGTAATCAGAATAATCTCCCTTTTATGTGCCTGCTTTGTATCTGAATTATGTGACCAAATGTCGGGTCATTAAAGTGACATTACAGTCCAAATGGCAGCTGTGGGATCTATTGTGATTTCACAGCGTGTCCAAAATGGTTACAGATGAAACTCTGATGGGGCTGAAAAACGCCTCTAATGCTGATAGCAAAACAATTTGGCGCTTTGGAAAGTGTTGTAATTAAGCAGAGAAGCAGGAAGTGGAGCAGCTGCAGCCACAGACAGCCAGACAGACAGAGAGACAAACAGACAAAGTGATAGACAGACAGAGGCTTCAGGCTTCTGCTCAGAAATTAGATTTAGATTGGATAGAGAGCGAATTTCTACCGAGTGAAGAGCCGTCTGTATCGTATTTTCAGATTAGCTCACTTCATTTTAATTGTGAAATCTCTCAGACGATATTAGCGGGTCTGAATAGTCATTATCATCATCATAATGTGCATTTGTTAAGAAATACTCAAGTAGTCCAGAGGGAGGCTCCTTTAAGCATCCACAGCAACTAATTACAGCACAATTAATATGACAAATCATTCATCTTTACACTGAAAAAAATTCAACTCCATGCCATAAACAAAGCTGCCACCAGGGGTTGCTCTGTAGCTGTAGAAGGATCAGAGCCCACACTGATCCAGCATCACAGCTGCATTCATATAAGCAGAAAGAGAATATGACTTTTGCATTTTAAACGGCCTCCCGGTGATCGCTGGCGTGTCACAAATAGGGTCAAGAGTGAGACTTAGCGCGAACCCATCACATGAAAGGGCCTGAGAGGAAGTCGTTATTTCCCCGTACAGCTCCGGAGAACACAGATGAGCAATGAGAGAACATGAAAGCAGCTGTGTGTGTATGTGTGTGTGTGTGTGTGTGAGCCACTGTAGGTGTGCGTTAACTCCACTCCACTCCACTCCTTTATGGGCACAGAGGAAAAGAGCAGAGCAGAAGTGAGAGGCACGTTTCCTGCCAACGTCCTCTGCATAGGAAGCAGGCAGATGAAAAGAGGCCTCACTGGCTTCAGTTGGCTTCTGTAATGCAGCTCAGCGTCGACATCAAAGCCCATTACATTTGAAGAATGCCACAGCTTTTCTCTGCTAAATTGATCTATCGGCTTCCGCTGACTCCCCGCTTGTGTATGACTGAGTAAGGATGACAGGCGTTTTGTAGGAGTTATCACAAGGGGGGGAGCCGGCCGCATGTGTGGGTGTGTGTGTTTGTATGTGTGTGTGTGTTCTTGTACACAGGAAAGAAATCCCTCTGAATGAGGACAGTGTCGGATTAGAATTTGGGTTTAGGATCAAAATTTAGATTTAAATTTAGGTACATTCAGGTTGAACGTTAGATTATTGCAGAGGATTAAGATGGTGGTCTGGTGAAAGTCCTAAAAAGTGTAATCATAAAATCCAGTGAGTGTAAATCTTTAATAACTATCCTCCATAATTATGGAACAACTCACTGGGGCCTCTGAGCAAAAAGAAAGTGAACTCAAATAGAAAAGCATCTGTGCGATATAGAAGGAGCCAAAAAGCGTGAGAGGAGATATGGAACTCTGTTGTCTCAGTCTGGCAAAGTTTGATGTCCAAAAGTGGGATTATAAGATTAGTAGTGTGGCGGCACGTCTCACTTCCTCTTCAGATTAGATGCGTCACGTTTTGGTCAAAGCTGGGAAATAACATTTGTCACGACGAGAAGAAGTAACTTCCCTTTAAATGTTTCATTAGAAAACACAGAAAACGTTGCTTCCAATGTTGCTTCCAACAGTGTCAGACTCTACAGCCGCTCAAATAAAGTGACGTCATCCAATAATCAAAGGTACAGCAGTGATGTCATACTTAGAGACGACAAAATAGTTCAGCTTTGGTTTCTTGCAATCTTTGAAGTGAGAAAAGTATTTTGTTTACGTTCCACAGCATGAAAGGCGACACGTGGTGAGGTAATTCAGGCGGACGCAGGCGTGCAGAATTGAAGCGGCGACGAGGGGAAGAAGAAGATAGCGGGAAAGAGCTCAAGTTGCCAAATCTGTGTGTTGTTTTTTTTTCTCTCTGCAGCACTCAATGGCTCTCTTCTCTGGAGGATTAGCGAGCCTGTATGTGCAGGAGTGTGTCAGTACGCATGGTGTGTGTGTGTGTGTGTGTGTGTGTGTGTGTGTGTGTGTGTGTGTGTGTGTGTGTGTGTGTGTGTGTGTGTGTGTGTGTGTGTGTGTGTGTGTGTGTGTGTGTGTGTGTGTGTGTGTGTGTGTGTGTGTGTGTGTGTGTGTGTGTGTGTGTCCTCCTGTGGGTCTGAAGCTGATTTACCTTGCTTCTCTCTGTCTTTGCATAATCCCCCTGAGTGTCGGTGCGATGATAAACCCGTGAGTTGCGCTTTTGTGCCTCTTAGAGGTCTTATTGGTCACCTGTGTGTGTCAGAAGCCCAGGACACATTATGAAAACTCTGACAGAAAGAAACAAAGAGACACAGAAAGAAACAAAGAGAGCAGATCTGTGACCATTGAAACCATTGATTTGTGAAGAGCACAAAGGAATGTCACCCTCCAAGGCTCGTGATTGACAGTTTAAGATGTCAAAAAAAGATAGATGAGTTATCTCTTCACCCCATCACAAAGAAAGCCAATCTCCAAGGCAACAGCTGGTGCCGACTGAGAGAATGTCAGCAAATTTAGAAAGAAAAAAAACACATCGGTGTCCCCAGCAGAGTCTGAACCCTGATAGGAAAAAAAAGACAAATAAATGAAGCAGATCGGATCACCTGCTGGGAGACGGAGGATGGAGACAGAAGAAGCAGGGGGGAGGGACGCTGCAGGAGACATGATGTCATGCAACTGGCTCACTGATTCGTGGAGTTACCACCTGCTGCCACACACACCTGGTTGTGCTTTTGCCACCAAAAAAAAGCGGCCCTGTGCATTTATGTGTTGTGTTTTTTCGCTCTAAGGCATGGGAGGCAAGAAAGCGACAAAGAGAGACAAATTTAATAATTCAGGCCACTGGCAGAGCCAAATACAAGCAGCAGTTTGAGTGTGTTTGCATGTTTAATTCTCCATCTGGATGCGGTGCCGTGTGAGCCAGGATAGCGATGTACTCCAGTGGAAATGGAATTGAAGGTGTTGACAAACAGGAACGTGGTGACCAACACGACCAGCTCGTCAGCTGAACTTACGAAAAATGTTGCACAGCCTCATTCGCTGCACCACAAGAGAGTGTATCGCCACAGAAGTCATAGGAGTGATGGAATATTGGTACCTATTATAAATATAAAGGCAATAAAGCAAACCTGTGCAGAGGTGCTCAAAGTGAAAGTACTCACTGTGGAGAAACTTCTAAACAGAGAGAGAAAGTTTATAATACTCTGTACTTAGAGGTCATTTGCAAGATTAAATCAGTTCCTTTACTGGAACTCAAATAATAAAAAGCATTGTGTCATCGACGTAAAACTTGACAACACCAATTTTCTGAATTGAAGGTTTGAATTTGCCCAATAATTGGTTACCGCAAGCTTCAGGGAAATGTAGTGGAGTGAAAAGTAGAACAAAGCAGAAGCGGAAAGTAGCACGAAATTGAAATACCCCAAGAATGAATCAGGACCTTAAAGTTGTACTTTTGACATAGTTTGCTGAACTCTTCTCTGCTTTGAACCCACGACACGCAGCCACAATCTCAAAGTACAGCTCTTTGTGGAGGGAAACAGAAACTCAGGTAGGTGACACAAAGGAGATATAACTCTGAAGCAATAATAACCCTTGTGGGTAATGAAAGACAGTGTGATGTGATAATAATAATAATATCTATAATACGTCTGAGCACAAACACAAAGAGAGCAGAGCGGAGTGGGTGATGATCCCGACTATGATGAAAGATGGAAAAGCAGTTGAAGGAGAGAGAGAGGATATAAAGTAGAGAAAATCAATATGGGGCCACTTTCTTTTGACAAACATGCACATTTCAGTGAATTCGCTGATATCGGCCCCATTTGGTCTCATTGCAGGGACGCTCGTAATTTCCCCCCCTCAGCAATAAATCACAGACGCCTCTAACGGGAGAGAGAACGCCTCACCCAGGGGTGAGTTTGGGATTTAAGTTTGTGGAAGCAAAGGTGCGTCTGGGAGATAAGAAGAACTTGTGAATAGAAACAGCAGAATCCCTAGCTGCGGCCGGGGATCGCATTTATTGGTTTTTATCGTTACAGTGAGCACGGGAACAATGGGACAATACGGCAGAGATGCCACCACTCAGATATGACCTGGATGAGAAAGCATTCACTGAAACTGTCTTATTATCACAATTGGCAAAGGGAATGGCAAAGAATCATATCTGAGCTCCTCAAAACAGAAACAAAGGGATGCCAGGGGTCGACTGAAAACTTCTGGGCCCGTTCTTGGACGATCTCGAGAAGAGGTGTTTAGTTTTCTCAACACAATCTCCTTCCAACTCAACACACCTCTGCCAATGCTTCTGGACAGATTGCTATCCCAGTTTCCTCAGCAGTCCTTGTCTCGGCTGATTGGCATCGTCTGAAGGCAAACGGGCCAAATCAGGTGAGGAGGGTGGGAGCTGAACTGGTTCAAAGCCCGCAAGCTCCAATCTATTCAATCCAAGATCACTATCAACCAAACCAAGGCCCGGTGGTTCAGCTTGAACCACAAGCACGGCGCTCTGCAGTGAAATCTCATCGCCGAGCAACGTCCTCTGATTGTCATGTTCCGTTGTCATGGATGCGAACCTTTCAACCTTGGTTACTGTTACAATGTTAATCTGCTCGCCGGACATTTTCTAATTACAGCACCGTTGGACACAGACATCCTGTGCATTCAAATATGTGTGTGTGTGTGTGTGTGTGTGTGTGTGTGTGTGTGTGTGTGTGCAGATGTGTAAATTTGTGCATTGGCATATGCGTATGTGTCTATAAGTGCATCTGTGCGTGTGGGTGTGTGTGTGTGTGTGTCTGTTTTCAGCCTATATATTTCTTCACAATCTGGTTTACATTAGCGAGCCCCCCCCGAGGCAGCTGTGCAAACACTCCATGTGAGCATCTGCAGTGTCAAAGTCTTAAATAAGATCTTAATGCCTGAAACCAAATTCGCTTACACATTTTTCACACTTGTTTTAATGTGCTACAAATGCAAAAATCCAGATAAAACATGCAAACAAACCAAGGTCAGTGTGACAGCATCTCTGGATACACATTAACCGCCCCAACGCTGAGAGATGGACCGATGAATCACCATGACGCTCGGTCACGTTTGTCTCAGTTTGAGCCACGCCGTCCCCACAGAACTCAGCGGGCACCAAGTTGGAAGGATTATGAAGATGTCGCTAGAGTCACAGCAGGTGTCTGCAGTGGAATATTCATCTGCTAAAGTTTATATCCTTTCTCTTTTTTTCCCCAAGTCGTGTAGAGAGAGAGATAGAGGCGCTTGAGGGAGCTCTTCAATAATACATCTGAACCGTGTCTGTCTTTCATACTTCTGTATAAAGAGACGTGGAACTGCAGCAGAGCTACGTCTCGCTAGGATCAGAGGGGGAAACTCTTTATCTTTTGTGATTGTACGCCATGTGTGTGCGGCATGTGTGTGTGTGTGTGTGTGTGTGAGTGTTTCTCATGTTGCATAAGCTTAAAAAACACAATGGCAATCCTCAGTAAAATGTAAGATGATTCTAGAGCCACTGAGTTAACCTCCTGAGACCCTGCGTCCTCATTTGTGGACGTCGCATTTTTTCTTCCCTACACCTTTAACATCAATGTGCTTAACTTAAAACTTGTCCTCTTGTCTGAACATTTTTCACTGCCCCTGGTGGTTTACTCACCACTTTGGGTCGCAAGAAAACAGGGCAGACAGGAAGAAATGTGCTGTACTCTTTGTGTTAATTTAAAGTACACATATGATCACATGCTAATTAGGTCCCACTAATCCCAAATAGCAAGGACAAATTAAAAATGGATACAAAATAAATGTCCCGGTCTCAGGAGGGTAAAACAAGAAATGCCAGAGAACTAAACACCATGTGCGTGTTGTGTATGTGGCTGCTGTATGAGCGGGGAACATACGCTCCATACGCAGACCATAGTGGTGAACGCAGTGCAGGCAGGATCCCTGTCACCACCAAATACAGGAGGAGTATAGTCTGCCTAGACAGCAGCATTGACAGATTGCATGAATAATTTAGGAACAAAGTGAGAGGCCTCATAGACCTCTGAATCACTACCAATGACAGCTGCCTGCTCTGACTTTGGCTCCTCTCCTCATCGTTTTTAATGCATATAATTTCCATAAATTCCTCTTTTACACCTCACCGCCATGTCCAGGTGGAGGGGGCAGAGAGCACAAACTCAGATGAGCCCCCTCAATACAGGGTCTTTGGCCTGGATCAAACACTTGGAGCGCTCATTCAGCACAATATCACTATTTCACTTTCAGATTGTTGTTTTCTGTCACTAAAGCTGCCTTCAGCTATACTGAGATCCTGGAAAATCCAACCTTCGAAATGTGCCACTGAACAGCATTTAAGACGGAATTCCAAGACAATCTCGGGCAAGATCTCCCAGCTTAGCCGACCAAAACAAATCTAATGTCAAAGCGAGAGGACGGCACACAGTGAGCATCTTCTTCTTCCCATCCCTGTGTGGGTTGAACACTTTCTCTCTTTGGAACAAATTGAACAGGGAGTTTGGAACCAACTTGTCCCAGGTGCACGGATCATCTGTTGCCTGCCGTTCTGAGTTGTTGTTAGTCGAAGAATGCTTGGAGGCCAGAAGTTGACCAGGGAAATTTTCATAACGGACGTTGAATGGAAAACAACATTGATGGCCCTATCTCTGCTTTCCTGCATGCAAATTCTGATGATGTTTTGTTAGACTTTTTGCATTACCTGCCTATCGTTTGGTTGCCAATCATTAGCCTCTACTTACCTATTGATTTTAGCCCGTTTACCATTCTGTCTACATTTCTGTCTGCTCTGTAAATATTCTAGAATATTCAAGAAAGGACTTGTCTGTGCCCACCTTGGCTAAACTTGCACTCAAAGAAAAGTTGAAGAACTCAATAGAAAAGTTGAAATGAGGGGAAATATATACACGCTGTTACCTGAGCAACAGTGAGGCACAAAACGGCCCAGTATAGATTTACATGCAAGATAATCAGCATTGTGTAAATGGTGGCAGACAGCTTTCATTGATTATCCATTTCCTAGTCCGATATAATTGCTGGTGGACCCTCGAGAAGACGTTGACGCAAATTCGTGAACAGATGCTCAGAAGGAGGAACGAAGATGTGGAAGCTGGAGAAAAACTCTTCAGTGCCTGCTGCCGTTGTGTTTGGGTGTTTAACTTTGTACAAACGCAGATGTTGCCCAATCTCCAGATGTTTGGCTAATTTACCTCGTATATCTCGACGTTTCCCCCATTACAATCATCAGTGGAGCCCAAAAAATCTGGTCACTGCGGCGCTCAGCAGTCACAGCGCGACAAATCATTCTTCACAACTGGCGAGACGGCGGTTTTGCTCGTTTATGGCGTGATTATTTCCCCTGCATGAACAAACATACTGTACGTCCTGAGACTGGATTACAACATCGCTCACTGCACGCACTGCGTTACTTCCAACATTCCAAAATGCTGAAGTTGTTTACTGTGGCTACAAACTAGCTCACTCCACTGCACCGCATTTGAGTTAAAGAGGGTTTAAAAATGCTGTCTGGAGGGTGTGAGTGTGTGTGTGTGTGTGTGTGTGTGTGTGTGTGAGAAGGAGATGAAGGTGTGGGGGTGCGGTAATCAAAGGTATTGCAGATTGCAGCATGGAGGGCTGCTTGCTGCCTTGCTCCGAGGTGTTTGGCTCGGCGTTAACTTTGCACGACTTGTCCCAGGTGCACGGATTTTCAGAAGTGTGTTGGAAGTCAATTCTCCACGGCAACCAAAAAGAAAAAAACAATCAAGCTACCCGCTGCCCAAACCTACTCGGCCCTTTATAATCCCCGCAGCCTTTATTAAACACTGACCTTTTTTGAACGTGGATTTATTGAATTAGACGAAAAAGTCACCAAATCCGATGTTTTTAAACAGCCTTTTTGCTGTAGAGTGATTAGAAACAGCATTGCCGTCCCCTAGCGACGCTTACAGGCGGCCTGCCAGACAGAATACTGTAATCTGCACCCCCCCTTTCTCTTTCAAAGGGAAAGTGGAAGGTTTATTAGAGTTGGTGGCCTGTGATTGTGTTTTAATGAGAGAATGACTGCGGAGGGGAGATAAGGCAGTCAGTTCAGGCCTGAGAGGTCCTTGGTGGGATTAGAATAATCATCAAAAAAAAAATCACAATGGAGTGGCCCCGCTCCCGCCCTGGCCGCCCTGCACTCCTCCGCCCATTCATCCCTCCGTCTCTCCGCTCTTCCACCCCCCCGACAACGCATTGACATTCCGGTGTGACGGTCTGCTGCCTCCGGTAGAATGTGGAAAATGTCTCTCGTCACTTTGTGTGCCGGGCCAAATGTGCGGTTTTACAGATTAGAGAGGGGAACAGAGCGGGAATGTAGGCATGGTGTGGATAGAGCGGGGGGGAGGGAGGGGGAGGAGAGAGGTGTGTGCAGGTATTGAGTGAATGCAAACTCATGATAATGAGGCATTCACATGCAAACAGCCTCATCAGCATTGTGAATTATTCTCTTCCTGTGTAATCTTTACTTCCGTGTTCTATATTTGCTATCAATGGCTTTGAATAACACAAGCAGGAGTGACAGTGAGTACAACAGAAGCCATCAATCAAATATCCTGTAATGCTGCATTGTAATGAAAATTGCATCCCAAGGTAGTGTGAGAGATGAAATACATATCTGAAACAAGACGTTGACAAGACATCTTCTGAAATTGGTTGTTTCCTTCCCTTCTTGTACCTCAACGCTCTGCTTTTACTCATCAGTACTCTTACTCAGCTCACTGTGAGTAACAATCAGTGCAAATGACTTCAAATTGTTATTGTTGCTATAAGGAACTAAGAATTCCTGGTGAGGCCATTAAATGCAGAATGTTACATGTATTTGAGTATGTTCACATTGTGGTGTGTGTGTGTGTGTGTGTGTGTGTGTGTGTGTGTGTGTGTGTGTGTGTGTGTGTGTGTGTGTATGCACCTACACAGAGAATCATCATTTTGTATTTAAAAACATTGCCCCCCCCCACCAGCGGCGCTTCAGAAATATTTCAAGGTGTCAAACATAAACAAGTCATGGTTTCACAGCAGAGAAGGTGTTTCACTTTAACACTGAGCACACACACACATACACACACCAGTTAAACAGACACCCAACCGCCACGACACAAAGATGCCATGGAGAGCGTTATGTGACTTTCATTCCAATTATCAAACAGAGAAATGTCAACCATGCTGGCGATAAGATGACAAAACCCCTCTGAACCGTCGAGCTGGAACTCTCCCTTATTTACTGCTCTTTAAATGCTGTTTAAATCAGAGAGACTAATCGGAAAAGCACTAACAAAGCCTGTGTGTGTGCACAGAGAGAGGGTGAGAGAGAGAGGGAGAGGGGAGAGAGAGAGGGGAGAGAGAGAGAGTTGGCAGCCAGGGAGAGGGGATTATGTTCCTCTGCTGTCATGTGTTCTGACATTCAGAATGTTATTAAACTTCAATAGGCTGAGCTCAGGGTTCACTGATTACTCTTGCTGGGGCTGAAACCATTATTCAGGGTTTACTTCACACTGTGTGTTTACCTAAATCACAATCACACTGCACACACACCTGCATGCACAACCCCCCTCCCCCCGCGCACACACACGCAAACCTGCATATACGCGTGCTCCCACTAGATTTGTACACGCACACATATCTAAATGATGGAAGATTACTGCAGTAATGCATTATGGGTAATTGCAACTGTCTCAGCAAACTGGATTTGTGTGCCTGCTAAATATGCATTAGGCCTGATAGAGGGAGAAAGGCTAAAAGTTTCCATATACTGATGCCAGTCTTTCAAAGGACATTGAGACCCAAGCGGGCGTATGCAATCCTTTACTGAAGAGAGACGACTACCCTGCAAGTACTGCACTACAAACTCTACTCAGGGACATTTCAGTGTTTTTGTGATTGCGTCTGATGCAGTTGGCCAATCTGGACTCAAAAAGAGACAGTGGCTCAAATAAGAGAAGAGGGTCTGTTTTCACTCAGTGTGCACAGCAGATATTCTTTAAGAGAGAGTTGAGTGTTTTCGCTTTGTCTCTCTGTGCAAGTTTTGGAAAATAAACCTCCAAATGAGAAGAACACAAACAACTACGGAAAATTGAATAGAAATCGAATGTACTTGATCGTGAAATGGGAATACTTACACATATTGCTCACTCACACCTCCTCTGTTCACTGATGGAATGAAAAATATCTTCTATTGTCCAAAAGGAACAGACCACTTTAAACAAAAAGAAGAAAGAAATGAGAACGGGATCATTGCTTTGCACCGAGATGATTTAACAGAGGTATTCCAGCATACGGAGTGAAATATTCCATTGAATTGGAGGATATTTCCTGCTTCTGACCCTATCCAGCAGAGAAGATTGGCTGGGGGTCCACCTGGGCCATACGGGGAGGCTCCCTAAGTTTGATCGCAGTGGAAAGTAGCCCCGCACTATAATCCCCTCATCTGTCATCCTGTCAGGGCCGATGTGCTCCGCCATACATCTCTCCCTCACTCCCTCTTTCACTCTCCAGCTGTTTCTGTCCGCTTCTACTACCGCGATCCATCTTCTTCTTCAAGGCCTTCTGCCTTCGCGCCCCGCAAAGACAGACGGGTGGAGGACAGAGGAAGAGAGGAGGGTTCAGGGTGCCAGTCTTAGGCTGTCGAGGCTGGCAGCAGAGCGACTCTTTGTGTCCCCCCCCCCCCCCCGCACACACATATCTCAAACAGGACGCAGTTAATCTTTGAAAGCGACGCACTTGCAGGCTTTCCTTGTGATTGACCGTCCTTTTCAGCCGGTCCCTGGGTGACCCTGAACGCCACAGAGGAGTGGAAAGACCAATAAACCTCATACTGGATAATAACTCATCATAACCTCATACGTTTTCATTTACAGACCAATACAGCTCCATTACCACTTATAAATCAACGGCTAATGGGATAAGTGAAGCAGCAAACTGTGAGCCTTGATTTGTGCACAGGCCGCTGAAGTGATGAAGCAGTATTTATGACCGTCCTGCCTCGGGCCAGTGTGTCTGTGTCGCTCCGCCCGCTTATGTGAGGCTGGAAAGACGGGCCTGTTTTCAGAGCAGAGCCGAGTCGAACAGTAAAGCCGTCCCAAGGCCAAGCTGTCGATCCGTCATGAGATGCATCTTCACATCTCACTTTGCTACCAGCCAATCAGATGACGGGGGAAGCGGCCTCAGGGACTGAAGAGGGAGTGAGTGAGGAGACGTTGAATGAGATTTCGGTTATGTAGGCCCTCTGACAAACATTTCAAGCTAATTAGTTTTAAAACAAGGCTGTGTTCACACGTAGTGGCTTTTCCTCTATTGGCAACTTTCCCTTCAGGCTAACCAGTCTAAACTACCCAAGGGACCCAAGGGACCCAGCAACAGCATCCACTTTTTACACCTCACCCTTTGTCCTGTCTACTTAAGACGCAAGGAAAAGATGTTCAAAACAGAGTAACGTCAATTTAAGAGAAATGGAACATTGAAGTGCCTTCTGAAGCTCGTCACAGCAAGATTAGCCATCAAGGTCCAACATTTTTCAGGCTTTCACACTTCAATCTTCAGCATTTGGCAAAACCTTTCGGCAATTGCAATCGCAGTCACATTTCTAGTTATGACTGTGACTCGTAATCACACCTTTAATATGTGTTGGTGGTTTGCATGTATTCCCTCTGACTGTATGTGTCCCCTTTAACATTATTAGATGCAATTCCAGCACTTAATTACCGGCTGCATGCCTTTGCCCGTGCATTCTATAAACTAACTAACACTAAAATGTGCACAGCCGCTGCCTGCAGCTGCCTGTGGGTGTAAGAGGGGGAAGAAGAAGAAGAAGAAGCGGCAGGGGCCAGAGAGGAAGAGTGAGAGAGGTGAATTACAAATGACTAATAAGAAAAAAAAATAATGAGGAAGAGTCAACATCCATGAGTCTGTGTGTGTGTGTGTGTGCCCTTTTCCAACAGACTCTGGCAATTTGCTGGAGTTGCTCCGAAGAGGAGAAGCCTTTTCCTCGCCGACGGCTGCAAGACTTTACTCTGTCCCTCCAACCTGAGCTTCACCGCTATCGATTTCCTTTCCTCCTCCATTTGGAAACACACAGTTCCACTTGCCAGAGAGAACAGACGGCACAACAACATTGGGGAATGTCTGTTCATAACAACATTAATGGAACGCAAAGTGAAGAGGAAGAGAGACAGAAAATGGATTTGACTTGGAAAACAATCAATCTGAGCTTCCCCACAAAAATTCATTTGTCCAACAAAAACCATGAGGCGGAGTAAAGAACACACACAACCCGCTCCCATGTAAGTGCACACACAGATTATTGTCAGGAGTGTGTGGTTAAGAGGGTCAAGTCCAAAGCCAATGGAGATGGCAGAGATTGGGAAGCCATTTTTCATCAAAACATACATTAATCCTCCTCCTAATGTTCATGCAGCCTAAGCTACATCCCCCAGGTACACACACACACACACGCTCACTACACCCTAAACATGGAAGCTTTAACAGTTTGTTCTTTTTGTGTCAATCCAGGCTACAAAGGTGAGCACAGACACAATAAAGTGTGATCTGTGATTAGGAAAGACATCTTATAGCTACAATATGTATCCTGGCATCACTCTCTGAAAAATATAATGTCTATGTAACAGCATCTACTGGTCTAATCTGATTTTCCACCCACTTCATGATGTTACAGACTGCTGCTATATTATCAGACGCGCCAGATCACACAGACAGACAGTGTTTGGCCAAAGCTAGCAGTCTTGTCATTGTAAACATGACATTTTCTGAGGGATATGTTCTTAGACTTTAGTCGTGTAACACTGATTTACAAGAAAAAGTTTAAAAGTGTGTGTGTGTGTGTGTTTGTCCCTTGGAAACCGGCCTTGTGCCTAATCAAGTGTCCCCATTACAAAAACCTGTGGATGTGCTTGTTTGTGTGGAGTGTGTGTGTGTCCACTTATGTAGGTGCGGTGCTGTTGCTCCTCATCAGTTCCCTAATGAGACAAAGAAAGTGTGTGACATCTGCACCTGGACACAATTAGGCAGCAATCACTTTCAATGATACTCCAGGCTCCAACAAGATCCTCTCACCTCTCTATTTGTTCTATCGCCATTCTCCACCTTTTTTCTCCTTTTATTCACGCGCGCCTTCTTTATTGCGTCCCCCAAAGACCATTAAAGGATTCAAAGGACATCACCTGTTTTAGCACTTGGGACGTGATTTACTGGTCCTCAGGGATCCAGGACAGGTGATGCACCCAGATTTCATTTTAGATAAGAGATGATTACTTGGGCTTTTAAAACCCAGGGACATTATTTTATTCTGTGTTCCTCCAGTCCTGTCGGTGTCCACTCGTCTCTTCCAAAACATACAGGAAGCACACACACACACACACACACACAGACACACACACACACACACAATCATGGCATTGAACAAACAATCTCTGAACTACAACAGAGCCACAGTGGGAGTCCTACCCATAAACACAATCGTTTGTTCAGTGAAAAGCAAAACAGATCTATAGCGCCTATTACAGCAACTATTACACACACACACATCACACACTCGTCATAATCACAGTGGACCCTCCTGTTAAAACGCCTCATCTTCTTCCATTGCTGATGCAGAAACAGATGACCAATCGACTGTTTTTCAGTTCTGTCTCGCACCACAATTTCACCTTTCTCCCCTTCTGCACCTACAGTACAGAGAGAGACACACACACAAAAAAAAGTTTCTTCCAACTCATCAAACTGCTTTTCTTCCCCCCCTTTTCTCTCTTTTGCCCTTCCAGAATTTCTCCAGTTGAGAGAACAACTACAGAAAACACAAGTGGCGATCAAAGGTTTTGTCGGGAAAATGTGTGGAGTAAATTTCAGGCGTAAACGTACACAGGAAGTTTCTCCACCAGCAGCAGCAGCAGCTTTTTGAAACGTCACGGCCACTCTTGACTATCAGGACAAACAATAGAGGCGTCCCGCAGATCCCGCAGACGCATCAAGCTGCTTGTAGACCGCATCCGCTTTATCAGGGAGCGCCTTTCACAGAACATCACAAGCCGCTCCATTTAAGTGGATGGAATTGACGAGACGGCGCCTGTTGGAATTGTGTTCACCCAAGCAAGAAATTGAGAGAAAATTAAAGTTTGGGCTGCAGAGGAATTTGTAATTGTGATTCAAGTCTTAAATGTGCTTGACTTTGTTGCTGGGAGATGTGAGCTTAGGTTTCTTGTAGGTTTGTTGCATGGGCCTTTATGTGTGGCTGCCATAGATTTCCAATGCAGCAAAGATTGTTGTGTATACACAGGTCTGCTTTGAAGCTTAGGCTTTCTGTCTGTACTTGCTGGAATCTCAAACCCAGTAGTACAAGGATCATCCAACAAGTTGTGTATCCTGCTATTACATTAATTGATTGCACCTTGTATTCCAAGTTCTCAGCTGTGCTCTCAGGTACTTGAGATACCAGGTGCAAGCAATTAAGTTGGCAGCCTTTGTAGGACTGGGTTGGAGACCACTGTGTACTACTTTCTGATCTTCTGTGACTGCCTGTGTCTTGTTTCTAATGGTATATGAAGTCATATCTGTCAGTAGTGCTAATTTATTAGTTGTGCAGAAGCGGGGAATGCTTCAAGTAAGTATTTCAAACTAAATTCGATCAAAATCACCTCAAATTCACAGTAAAAGAAACATAAATGTCCTGTATTTCCTGCATCACTGTGTTCCACGGTGGTGAAATATACATTTAATGACAATAAAACTGGACAAATGCACATAGTTTATTCTTTATTCAGTTACAAAAGCATGATGACTTCCTTCCAGGACACTTTGGTTAGAAAAAAAGTTTATATCTTTAAAAGTCTGAATCCTAATCGTGGTTATTATTGTATATATTTTCTGAAAGTGAACCCATTTACTGTCTGTTTTCCCATACGGATGCTTGGAAAAAAACAACAATAACTGATGTTTCTGGCGAACAAAATGACTCCAATCTCATAGTAAAATACTGTCAAAAAAAAAACAGCAACAAAGAAATACTCAGTGGTGTTAAGATCCAAACACTAAAAAAACACCAACAGGAAATTCTTCAACAAATTCAACAGAAACAAACTCAAAAACTGGTTTCAACTGTTTCAGTAACAGCAGCGTCTACGGATTATTCAACACCAGCCTTTTTTTGTTTTTTGTTTTTAAATACTTTGTACACTCTTTCCAAAAGTGTATAACACTTCCTGGCACCCCAGCTTTCCTTTATAATACAAACACTGAGTGTCTTTTTACAAATCTGTTATGGCATAAAAAACATCTTCTCAAAGGGAAAAGCCTCCACGCAAAAGAGTGCTGTGCTGTGTCCTAGTTAATACAACATCAGCAACAGAAGACGCATAGATCAAGGAAGAAAGGAAAAGTACTCGCACATATAACTAATTCAGATACACTGAGGCGTGGTCGGAAGGAGAACACACACTTTCACTTTGAGAAGGAGAGAGAAGCCTTTTATATACATAATAGGTGGAGATGCGTGTGGGTTTCGGTGAACTCGGCCCTCCTGCTTGCCTTGTGGAGAGACGGGAGGTCGAGATGTTTAAAATTTGGTTCTTAAAGCAGAAAATTAACAAGAGGAACAAAAACGAATGGATAGTAGTGGAAGTAAAGGACGACTGCTGCCTTTGCCTCAGCGGTGGGATTAAACATCAGCGAGAGAGCGCGTTTGTTGTTTGAAACTGACCTAAAATATTCAACAGGTGAAACTCACAACAGAAAGAAAACCAGCCAACCCCTTGACGATGTCAAACTGTTACATATTAGTCATGTGTGTTGTTTAGTGTTGTAATTTGCCATCAACTGTCAACCTGTTGGTGAGTCCCCTCGTCTAGAATCTGCTGAACCAAGCCAATTGGGCCGGAAATTTGTGGAGTCAGCAGCAAAATGTGGAACAAATTTTGAAATAAAAATACACTATTTCCTTCACAATGAAATCAAAAATGTGCTTCTTTGATTCCAAAGCCTGGTTTTGTTATTTTGACACAGAGCTTCGGCTAGTTCTCTTTTTCTCTACGTGACTTTCCCGTTGTCCTTCTGTAAGTGTGGTCAGTCACAATGAGGGAGAAACAAAACACACCACTAAACCAAATAAATCCAAAAACACAAAGTACATCACCAATAGTCGTCTGTTAACAGGGATGGAAATGTCGTAGGGGTGGAATTTTCCTTGAAGGCCCAGACTGTCCTTCGTCATCTCTGCCCTCTGCTGTCCGGGGCCTGCCACTCTGATTTCCCCTTTCTTGACTTGATCTGAAAGGGAGAGCTGGAAAGCAAGAGGAGCGCGCCACCACGGTAACCTTGGTTTCTTATAAACACCGATCATAGCGACTGTCGACAGCTTCAGTCACAACTGGCGCTTTCGGCCCCGCCCACTTCCCGCCCTGGCTAGCAACAGCCAGAGTGCAGGCCAGACTTTCATTTTATAGGCCACAGACAATCTGCAGGGAATATGCCACTCTCAATAAACGGAGAGTGAATCGCTGCGCTGCCCGTTTCATTACGACGAAACACAGCGGAAAATATATCACAGGGCTGACAGAGTTATGCAGCGGCGATTAACAATAGCGCGACGGCGGCGTCTTTCTCCGGATTACGTCGCGTCAATCTCGTCAATCTCTGCTGAAAACAGCCTCGCTAAAATATGAATGAGTAGAATACAGTGTAAGGTCACTCAGTACTGTACATAGCCACACATTTATGTCTCCACGTAAATGTTCCTCCGTTCTCTACCCTGGCTTCTGTCTTGTAAAAACAGGTGACGGTCGGCTCATCTTTGTGAACATTAGAATACGTAAACTCTTGTCTATTATTGGCTAAACCCGGTAGCAACGAGTGTAAAGTGTATGTTGTGTGCGTTCGTCGTGAGAATGGTCATGTGGCATGACGACAAGGCATGGCGTGTTAAATGAGCCGTAGCAGCAATGTGTGCGCTGGATATTTGTGGCAGACCCTTCCGTCCACTCGCGAGCGTCAACCTTCAATCGAGGGTGAATCGCGTGAAAATACGGCTGAACGTCCTTGTCCTTTCTAGATCGGTTGTGTGGTGTGAAAGAGTCGTAATGTCCCCAAAACAATATGGAACCATCACAGCAGTCAGCAAGTGTTTCTCCTCCTCTGCCACATCTGTGCAAAGACACAATCCAGCCGCCATCAGAAGCGTTTAGGTAGACGAGATCAGCAGTGGAGGTGAAGATATTGCACACGCAAAACGAACGTCAAACAGCTCTGTGGAAATGGCACAGCGCAGGCGTCACACTGAAGAAAAGTCCTGTTTTTTTTTTCAATTCTCTCACATAAATGAACACTGTAAAAAACTCGAAAAACGCCCACGTCCACAGCTTCTTTATTGCAGCACAATCCCCTTCTTTTTTTGTTTTTTTTAAAATCGATCTCTTTTTCAAACATCCTCTTATTTTAAAAAAATGCGGCGAGTGTCTTCATAGTTTGGAGTGGTTTCAAAGAGTGCATTTTGGCAGTAAGTTTTAAGTCTTGTGTGAGTCGGGGGGGTCGGGGGGGGCATGTTGACAGCCGGGAGGATAATTAACGGGTCAAACCACAGATGACGGCCATGACTGGGAGGTCAAAGAGTCTCTGCGCTCTCTTCCTGCCCCACCCTGCCTGATCCCGGCCGCCAGCAGAGTCATGCGGTGGTCACATACCGGAGGCACCCAGTCCCATGCTGGCGGTGTGGCTCATACAGGGCAGCGTCTGGACGGTCTTGGGGAAGTCGTGGGTAAGGATGCGTCCGTTCTCTCCGCCGCTCCCGTTTCCGCTCATCCTGGTCAGAGTGGAGCAGCGCATGGCATCGTTGATGGATTGCTGCGGGGGGACAAAACAAAAACAAGCTGTAGAGGAGATTGCGGCTTATCTCACAGACGTGCGCTGTGTCCTAATGGGAACAGATAAAGCTAATGCAACAGTTAGAATGTCTATTCCATTAAACTTGGCTGCTGTGCGATTCCACGTGTTACTTATTATGTGAATGAGCAGCTGTTTCTACTGAATATGGTGCTGGCGCGTTAAGGAATAAAGGAGTCGAACGAGCTGTTAGGAGTCACAGGGTGTTGGTTTTCATCCTCTTTATCTCGTCCTGAATGTTACTCGCAGGTGGTAAACCGCGGCGCTGGCCGGCGTGCATCAATGTCCTAATTTGTAATAGGAGGAGCAGGCGCGAGGTGTGGGCAGTAAGACGGGAGCAAAGGCTTCACTCATTGGTTTAATAGCTCCATTCTCCATTCTACTGCAATAAAAAGCCACGGGGCTCGAAAAGCAGAGCTAATGATGCGCGATGCTACGTGTGTCCAGCGTGTGTTCGCTCATGTGCGTTTGTGTGTGTCCGTCGTAAGCTGATTACTTTTTTTTTTTTTGCCAAGCCGCTGACAATCTGGAGCAGCCGGTGAGTGTTGCATGGGGACCGGTGGATTACACTGGCCTCTAATTGGAGCGGTGTTGTTTCTTTCAAGCCAAACAGCAGAACAGCGCCGCTGGACTAACAGGCGCGGAGTCTAACTCATCAGCATACTGATCAGGTGCTTCTTTGTGCGCTGATTAAAACATAAGAGATTCATGTTGAAGACGGCTTCTCATCTTGGCCGTGCCTCGCTTGTTTTTTTTCCCCCTGCTGTTTACACGAGGAGTATCTCAGAGTGCCCACACACCTTTGATGTTGGAAGAATGAAGCACAGATTTTGTTATTGTTGTGAATCGATTGGGTGGAAAAGCGTGACAGCTAAATCTGATAGTGCAGCTGTTGAAAAACACAACAAATTCTGAGCTCTGTTATTTTGGGTTAAAGCAGAGAATAAAAACATGTGAGCTACACCAGGCCTGCCTCATGGTATACATATATAGGATGTTCACAACAATGGGCCCTGCTTTGCGAGACAACCAGCGAGAAGAGAAGAGGGAGCAGCGGAGAGTGACAGAGGAAGATACAGGTACCACTTTGATTCAAATTGCCCTATTTTGTATACCTGCAATGTAAAAGTGACACTTTGTCAGAGTCAAAGTGCTGTGAGGTCACTGGAGCGCAGTGGTTCTCAAACTTAGCAAGCGAAACAATCGATGCACAACCTCATCAACAAGCAAGCAACTCAAAGCCATTTAAGTACGGAAAATTATTAAGAGAGGAAGTTAGCTGGGAATACTGAAGAAGTGAAAGATGTCCTGCACCTGAATGAAGCATGAAGAAGCTGCCCATTGTTTGTAAACAACAGGTGCAACCAATTAAGTAGCCACACAGAGCTGAGGCGGTTCGAAAGCAGAAACGCCTGGATAACGCTTGTTGAATAACTGGCACTCAAGCAAAAACTGTAACTACTGACTGAAAATGTGTTGGACCTTGAGAAGCAAGAGAACTTCCTGGTTTCGCTTTAAGGCAGAAACAGCAAAATTACACGTTAAGATTATTAGATATTCTGAAAGAGGACAAACAAGGCTCTCGCCAATCAGCTTCAACTTGGCTCCACTCTAACAAGATGCAATACACACACAGGGGAAAGCTGAAAAATCTTTTTAGAATTTCTAAACTTGTGACATCTGAAAAACCGTGAAATATTTGAAAACACTGAATGGTTGGCTGGAAACCTGGAGCACGAAGGCCTGAAAAATGATTGAATGGTTTCTCTCCCTGAAGGTATGAAGAAGTCAGAAGGGCCTGAGGGCATAAAGGGAAATTTGGGAGATTTGAATGGGATTTAGTCAGGGGTTTCAGCTGAAAAATGCTGAATATTTTGGAATATATGAAAGATATAGACGTTTGAATGATGTCTGTCGGTTATAGTATGCAGAACTAGTCGAGAAAAAAACTGCAATCACAGCAAAAATGTTATAAAATGTAGATGTGAATAAATAGAGATTTGGCGTGACAGGAGCCATCAATTGCACACATTGCATAGTTTGAGAACCTCTACTGCAGTGACTATAAACTCTACTGGGACTGAACTAAAGGTTTGGAAAAAGCAAATTGAAATAAAAACACAACAATCCACACACTAACACAAGACATAACTGATTAGTTATTTTTGTTTTAGTGAATATTTTAGTGAGTCATATGCTGCTAAATGCTTAGCACCATATATGGATAACAGGCATAAGGACAATTTAGAATCAAGTGATTTCAAGAAGACTGCAGATCAGTGACGTAAAGACTAAGCGAGGGAGAGAGGAACAGGAGAGCGTTGGCACTGCGGTGGAAGCCAGGAGTGGCCCTACTGTGATCACGGTTAGATGGGCAGAGGTGAGGAGGCGGCTGTCATCATCATCATCATCATCATCATCATCATCATCATGGCTTGATCACATTGTTTCCTACCCCGTGGCTGTGCTCTGCCCTTATATCTTAACAGTGTTGTTGGCGTACAGGCCGTAGCTCTGCAGCTCTGTGTAGGGGGCGCTAGCACCACTGTCTAAGGCTGAGCAGTGAAAGGCCTGAGCGGCTGAGGCAGCAGCGGCTCGCGCGGTGGACACCTTCATTCGGCGCGACTCGGTCCTGGACTTGTAGCAGAACTCCACCAGTGCCACCAGCATGGCCAGACCCAGGCCTCCGATCAGGATGTAGAAGACGCCCGCCACATTGCTGAGGCTCAGAGCGCTCGTCTTGTCCTGCGGGAGGAACAGGGAGGAGGGGCAGAGCAGAGCGGTGAGGAGCGTCGGACACAGGGAGGGACCGACACGCAAAAACACTCCACACAGAACATTCACACACGTTCACAAGCACATACATAGGAATCACAACCTCAACGACTCATATGAACAGTAAAGGGACAAACATTAACCCATCCATACACGCGCCAACATCACACACACACACTTAGGCCCCATTTACGTCTTGCGTTAAAATGCGATTAGTACCCAGAAACAATATCCAGAGCGGGAAAATATGGCAGGGAGCAATAAGATCCAAACAAAAAACGTAAATCAGGAAGGAAGGAATCAGGAATAGTCGCTTGCTGCAAGATGACTTCCTCAATGTTGACAGTCTTCACAAAACGTTAATAGTTCTTAAAAAAAAATGGTGCCTCCACGGACAGGCGGTGATCTCTTTACCGAGATCAGATCGCAACACTGGCAGCAGACAGATAACGACAACGCTTCTTAATGCGAGGTGCAAACACCAAGTTCTGACACGGAGTGTCATTATCCAGATTAAGTACACAGATATGGAGCTGTAAAATGTAAATGGGGCCACGTACTCTCACTCACACACAGAAAGGTCTGCATAATCAGGCACACAGAGCGATACAGTCCACTTATACACACATTAACACACACACACACACACACACATACAAACAAAACTAAACAAAACAGCAACAGTTGAAACATTCTTTTTCTACATTTCTTGAACTGAGACACAAACACATTTTTTTTTGAAATTTTACAATATCACATTCATCAAAAAATCTGAATCTCTTACACGTAGATATTTCCTCTCACATTTTTGAGGAGGATGTTTGGGTAAAACGCGTACATTCAGCCATCTACGGCGTGAGCGAATCTGAAATTGCTTCACTTTGTAGGTCACCGCTCTCCATTAGAGCATCGCCTACCTTCTGTGTGTATATTCAGGCTATTCATAGTCTTTAATGAAACAGGATTATTAAGTTTGCGACTTAAATGAGTCGATCTGAGAGACTCTGATGGAACAATGGGGTCTAAATGTTGTTATTCTAGGTAAATATATTTTGGGAGAAGCCTTTGTGCCACTCTGAGAGCTCACTGCCACATGAAATCAAGCTCTCTTTCTATCTGGGAGAGCATTTACTCCTTATTATACCTCCACAGACAGTTGAGCGTACAGTTAACGCAGCGTATCAGCCCCAGGAAACTCCAGTCACTGCTGATGTTCTGGCTTTTATTTTTCAATTCACTTCAATAAGCAGATTTTAAACCCAAGGGCAAACTGGCAAACGCATTTTAATACATTTTGATAACCCTGCCTCAGAATAATAGCGTGTTGCGGCACAGAGTTGAGTGCGATGTTAATATTCTTTTTTACAGGAAGGCACATGTCAAACCATGTGCCACGGAGGAAACGGACGGCTTTTGTCCAGCGACACACCAAACCGTGCGATGTCACAGAGGAATTCATCCGCTCACTTTATATTTATGTTCAGTCAAATCTGCCGAGGTTAAGTTCACAAGCGACTAAACGCAAAGCAAGGTCTTAGAATTATCGACGCTTTTCAAAGCTACAGTCTGTGACGCTCATACTTGATCTGGGTTCACACAGGAAATTTAATAAAAACTGTGCTCCTCCGTCAGATATGTTTCACATCAAGATATCAACTACAGTATCTATGGTGAGCCACGTCTATCTCTACTAATATCTTTGTCACAACGGATGATTCCGGTATCTTTCTCTTCCGTTCACTCACGTCTGACAGGTTTAGCTGCTACTATACTAGCTACCTCACCTGCTAGCAAAAACTAACGTTACATTCAGCGGTCACCTCAGGCAAAGGCAGAGGTGAACGTTTACACGGGGATTGTCACAAATTGTGAGTTATAGACCGATATAGCTGTTTACACGTAGACTAACACTTAATATTCTGGCTAATATCATCATAAGTGACATGCTAACATATCAAAACATGAATCTGCAGACATGTTATGTGAGACAAACTCCTCAAACAGATCTCACTGAAGCTTTTTTGGTCCCCACCCAAGTGCAAATGAATTCTACTCGGGGAGATAACAACCCCGGGTGTAATTCAAGCAGACCAAAGGTGTGAAAACACCTGGAGATGAAATCCTGAATACCAAAGAGAAAGGCTAATAATACAGCACTGAGACATTAAGGAAACTTTTCTTGGATGGTTGGATTCTGGGTAAATGCATCACCTGTCAGCCGCTGAGCACGGCATGAATATTTAAGTCGGGTATTCTAGGAATTTTTGTGAGCAGAGCCCCAGATGAGTTAGCCCTCCGTGGCACACAGTTTGACACCTTGTCGCTCCAGAGGCAAATCACGAGCAAGAGTAAGGACGGTGGAACACCTCCTCCCCTACCCTGACACATGAGATCAAAAGGTTCAGCTGGTAATCCAAGCAAACGCGCAGGTATATGATCTAAAGAGCAAAGAAGCTTTACTTGGCAGGCAGAGCCACACAGGCGGGCCGCAAACACATGCAAACACACCGGTGGACTTAGAGAGAGAGTTAGGTCAGGGTTTACATCCATACATGCACACACACACACACACACACACACTCCACATTACAGTAAGAGAGCATAAGGGGGGCGGGATCATTACAGGAGCTGCCACAAATATCAGTGACATCATCTTCCTCCTTTTTTGTTCTTTTAAAGGAATTTTATTCTAATAAGTGACAGTAAATGCCTTTCAGTATGACTCATGCTCAATCTATAGATTTAGGGCCGTGTAAGTGAGTTTAAAAATCCATATAGATGAAGAGGATTTATCTAATTTGGATGCTTACTGGCAAATGACTCTTAACCGTAATATTTTAAAGGAAAGCTGAGCCAATCCATCACACATTATTTATTTATCTACAGTAAATCTCTGACAGCTCATCAGTAGCAGTAAATTGGCAGGCTGAGGGGTTTGGCTGGACCAAAGCCAGGTGGACACTGCACAGACTTAACCCTCGATTTAGCGGTTGCATCTGAATTTGGGGAGGTAAGAGACAAAATCTTTAGCCCCGATCAACGCGTGTGTGTGCAACTAAAGTAGGAGGGCGAAACCCAGCTGCCCCCCAAAAAAGGACATGCGACCGAACGACTGGGCGTTTCTGTCTGGCAGAAATGACAGAAAATTGCTGTCAATTCGTGCAATTTGAGGACTTTCACTTAGCATTTAAATTCCTGTGTGTGTGTGTGTGGGAGTGAGGGAGGAAGAGAGAACGAGCGTTTTGAACATATTTGGACATTATTGTAGTAGTGTTCAATGAATTGTGCCAACCTCTGTAGCCTAATTACTGAAATGATTGATTGATTGATTTTCCAAGCCATCTGTGGGTCCGTGTGCGTCTTTTTCTGTCAATATTTGAGATATGAAACCGCGTCATTTTGTGAGGAGTAAAGTAAAGCACTATCCGAAATCATCCCAAGACAAAAACTAGATATATATCGAGCAGTATGAGTGAAAACATACACCAACCCACGTGCTATAAACCTAAACTGTGCAGTGTCCGCCCGGCTTTGTGGGCCGGTCTAGGGATCAGGATCAGGGTTATGCTGGGGAGGTGCTGTGAGGTGACAGGATGGGGTTGGAGACTGACCTTTCTTCCGGAGTCCTTGCTGCCACACTCCCCTTTATCGTACCACCATTTGTTTTTCAGTTTGTCTAAGACGGCTTGCTCATTGAGTTTCAACACCGCTAGGTTTACTGGGATTCTTCCAACCATAAGGAAATAACATAAATAACATATTATATACCAATGTTATTTTATGTTATTAATTCAGAAGACACAGAGCAGCAGATACATACACACGTTCATGTTTGAGAGATACACACACTCACCCACAGACACACACGCACTTGCATACATATGTACAGCATAGACATCATTAGAAACATCAGAGTTAAAGTGATATGCATTAATACTCCATCTATCTTGACTGGCTCACTCTCTAAGGCAGTAGATGTGTATTACTATATCACTTTGGGTAACCGGCACACTGCTCATACTCAGTTTCACAGATTGATACCCTTAAGAAAGCCTCTGAACGGCTCACAGGACTCATTTTTCTTGGTTCTTACTCAAGGAGGGGAAACAGAAATGTCCCCTCGCTCCATGCCCCCGCCCAGGCCTGAATGTCCGCCCACCCGCTCCCCTATAGAGAGTATTGGGAGTTTGTTGGCGTAGTGTGGGCTTGCCGGTTACCCGCCTCGCCTCCCCCTCCCAGTGGTGGTGGGTTAACAAAGTGGCTCTGACCTTGGAGTCCCCGCCCCCGCTGCCGCACTCTCCCTTGTCGTACCACCACTTGTTTTTCAATTTGTCCAAGAGGCCCTGCTCGTTCAGTTTTAACACTGCCAGGTTAACTGGGTTTCTTGAAGATAATGTAAAACGATAAGCCATTAGGTTGACACTCTATGGGACAGATATAAAGAGATTTTGTGTATGGTGGTGGTGATTATGACAACACTTGAGTTACTATTTGAAACTCCTGCGTATGGCGCTACTGGTATGAAACAGGAGTCAGGGATTTTAGATGCGTATGTGTTAGTTGTATTTCTGCGATGGCTGAAATGTTGAGTGCCCTTAGTAGAGTCAGGTTTTACCAAGCAGGGGGCCTCAGAGGGAAGCAGAACACAAACCAGACATGGAGACGCCTTAGATACAAGAAGTCAGCCCGCAGATGATCGTTTCCTTTCAGCGGCAAACAGCATAGGGGTCGCTATGGCAACTAAATTGATCAATATTCAACCCTTAACTCCCCCCGATTGAGTAGAAACCTGTGTTGACAGGAGACTAAAGTAGACTTTGACGTGCGTGAATGAATGAACTGCACCGCTGAGAGGAAACCAGCCACGGATGGGAGTCCTGATGTCTGTGGGTATGGAACTATATGGAGCTCCTCATCTAAGGCGTCTCCCCTGTGGTTGCTCTCTCTCTCTGGCGAGCGTGTGTGTCCATTTCCTATAGCTGACAGGGTGCGGACAAAAACTCTCTCCATGCGCCGCTCACAGAAAGGCGAAAAAGGGAGAATAGAAGATCTTGACAGCTTTTGGCATTTTGATATTAAATTGTCCTTTCAAGGTCACTCACTGGGTAAAATAATAATTTCCTGAGGGTTGCTGGTATTTTGCCTTTCTTATCAGGAGATACAGAGGGTCTTTGTCCCCAACCTTTAGTGCACAACACAGCTGTAGGGAACACATGTGTCCTCAGCGCTGGTAAAACCTATGAATTCTTTCTCAGCCCAGCCGACTCAGACAGAAAGAAAGAAGTCAGAAGTGTGGACATGGATGATCCAGAGACCTGCAGGTCATGGGTTAGTTTGGTCTGTTTAAGGCCATGTTAGGTGGGATGGGGGTTAACAGGTCAGGCAGGGCATGCAGGTGGGCTGGACACAAATTAAACAGATATGAAATCAGAAACAGGTTGTCAGTCAATCCTGTAAAAATGAAGAGTTGCGTCATTTTATACATGTTTACTTTTGCAAAGTGCTGGTTCCAATTGGGCCTGCGCTGCAATGCAAACAAGGGAATGTATTCCCTGCGCCCAGTCGGGTGCATGCATGGAGATTATTAAGAATGCCAGGCAGGTACAACGGAACGCAGCTCTTTGAATTCGCAGCACATTCGCCGATGTCTGATTGTAAATGAGCAGCACGACGAGTCAATTGCGTCTCTGACCGTGGAAAAATATTATAATCAAAAATCCAGATTTTAATTCCAACGTATCCAATTATAAATGTTCATTATCGCTTAATGAAAGTAAGTATCAGACATCTGTGAGTGGCCTGTGTGGTAACCTGAAAATAACAGACGTCACTGTGGAAGTAATTAACACAGAGAGAGGAAGATAACGGAGGCCGTCCTCAGCATTTCGACAGTGTATCCAATTGCTTTAGTGTAGGTCCGGGTTAATCAGACGATACAGCTTGGGAGCAGACTAATTTCTGTAGTTTGCCTTATCAGCAGCACAGCAGCGATTTGCTGTGTAAAAATCTGCTTTGTGTGAAGTTTAAATGGGCTGTCTGAGGTCGGTGGAGGGAAACGTGCCACTTCTTGTCAGTACGCGCTGACCTTTGGCTGTCAACCAAGGTGGAACCCCAAATGAATCCTCAGTGAGCTTCAATGAAATCGTCCCATATGGCTCCCTTCATTAAAACGAATGAGGCCCTATTAAGAGACAGATTAAAAGCTTCAGATTCGGCCTCGTTCTCTTCTCTCGCCACAGTTGTAAAGCGGAAACACGAATGGGGAAGTTGGTTAGGGTGTTAATGTGATGTGAAACAACAGCTGCTGCTCTCGGACATTAAATGGCAGAAATAATTTCAATATGCATTATCAAACATTGCATCACTGAACGTGAATTCATATTTGCACGTGGCAATTACAAATCCAAGTCAGATAGGAATTCAGATTCAATGTGTGAGCTCGGGCTTAAGTGGGAAGGCGGGAAGATGGGAGGGATTCATTTACCCCGTCGATTTGAGAGAGGAAAGGAACGTGTGGTTTGGTTTCAAAACACATGAAGCGTAGAATGTAAATTAAAAGCTAACCGGAAAAGTAAGTGCTTCCAAAAGAGGCCCGGACGTCTCATAGTCCCACTTCCCACTTGCTCGTGCTCACATGTCATGTACGCTTAAATTCACGTTCATTTTGTATGCAGGGGACACAATTTGAAGGATGATGGCCTTAAATGGTGACAATGCAAGATGTCCTTATGGATGTGACTGTATGCAGTAAGTGTAGGAACATTAAAAAACAATTACAGATAATGGCATGCTTACAATGTGGAATCTGGAGGCTTTCACATAATGCAGAATGGAATAATGAATACTAATATGTCGCATGCTATTATGATGCAGAAGTGAAATTGATGGCAAAATGAATTCAAACTGTGTTTGAATGTGAACAAATGTGTGAGTGTGTGAGTTGGATGGACAACTCATAAAGTGACAGATGAGCAGCGCTCCTGCAGATAAAAGCGCCGCCGGCTTTTATCCGCTCGCACTGCAGTGGCAGGGCTTTACCTGAGGGGGGAGCCCTTGGGAGTAGCGATGCCATAACCTTTAGAGTCCAAGTTTCCTCCCACCTTCATGGTGTCGCAGGGTTTCCTCTGCTCTATGTACTCATTCATGGTGGACTCCAGCAGGTAGGCATACTTGCCCTTGGACTTCCTGACTCTCATCACACCCTCGTCTGTGGTCTTGACGAACACGGATGGGTCCGCCGCCTTCATGTAGGACCACATCTTCTCAAAAACAGCTATCTTAGACCTCTGGTGTCACGCAACCACGGGTGAACAGAAGGAGGAGAGAAGGGGAGAGAGAGGACGAGACGAGAGTGTTAGAGTGCACTTCATGTCTCAAGTATCCAAAGGCCAAACTTGTGTCTATTGGCGCCTCTTTTTCTGCTCACCCTGAAGAACTCTTTGGTGGAGCCGGCGTCCAGTGTTCCATATGCTATTTCCGTCTGCTTGGCCAGATCCTCGGCGCTCTCTATAGGAGACACCATCCTCTCCACTGTCAGGAAGGCGGCCAAGTTGGCTGTATATGATGAGATAATGATGAGGGTGAAGAACCACCACACGCCTCCAACAATGCGGCCAGATAGAGACCTAAAAACAGAGGGAAAGGATATTAAACTGGACAGTAGTGGATGTAGATGCATACGCTGCAGACACACCGCACATGTAATGTATAGGTAGGTATGGATTCGCCTCCTGTCCAGAGGAGATGGACATGTTGTTTCCGTTTCATCTTTAAGCAGGAACAAATCCTTCCTGGTCCATTTTCTCCCCGATATAAAAACAGTTAAAATCTAAAAACCACAAGAAAATGACCTACATTACAAAAACAATCCCTACTGCACTCGCACGCACACACACACACACTCTCTCCTCGCACCAAGCTTAGTCCAGCGTGCTTAGGAAAGATAAGCAGTTTTACACAGACCCACTCTTCTTCCTCGTGCCAAATTAATCTCAGCCTAAGAAAGTTGCCAATATATTTCGCAGAGCCTCGCGTATTAATTGTTGCGGATTAATAAGCAGAGAACACTTGGCTGTCGCTCTAATTGCACTTTCACAACAACAACTGGATGAATTGCGAGCAAAATCCCCTGAGAAACATCCTCTGTCTTTTCACTCTATACGTCTCCTCAGCTCGAGAAGAAGACGAGGAGGAGGAAGAGGACGAAGGGCTCGGGCAGCAACGGCAGAACCGTGTCACGTTAGCCGCTGGAGCGAGACCGAAGTGTGGAAGCCTAAAATGACACAAATCTGAAACAAACAGAGGCTTTTGCAGTTCACCTTCGTGCTTGCTGAGTCAAATGGCGCGTGAGCATGAAAGCCAGATTAAGTACAGAGAAGGAGAAGAAGACGAAGACGAAGAAGCAAAAACATAATCGTTTAAGATGCTTTGAAGATGACGGCTGGATGATGAAAGAGCAGCGAGGTTTTACAAGACGGAGGGGAGGGAGAGCAAACATTGTGTGGATGCTGAAGCTGGTAGAATGCAGGGCTGTCTGAAGTGTGTGTGTGTGTGTGTGTGTGAGGATGTGTGTGTGTGAGGACGAGTGTGTTAAAAACTGGTGTGCGCTCACAGTTATGATCTTCTTTCTTAACAATCATTGTTAAAATGGATGTAACATTAAGATTTCACCATGTGGAGAAAATTGCAGCAGAGAGAGAGGAGAGAAAGAGTGAGAGAGCGAGAGAGAGAAAAGGGGTGAGAGAGCGCAAGCGAGTGAGCGAGCGAGCGAGGGAGGTGATTGAAGGAGGATTAGACAGATGCATACTGACATTTGTCGAGCTCTGGCATCCTCTTCACCTCTCTCCCTCTCTCCTTCTCTCACTCTCTCCATTTCCTCTCCTTCTTCTTCTACACTTCCCTCTATCCGTACCTTGCGTCTGTTCTGCTGTCTGTTTGTCTCTTCTTCGTGTGCCGGGGGGCTGACAGAGGTTTGTTTTGGACCAGCAAAACAACTGCTCGCAACTGACAGAGACAGACACACACACACAGGCGGTACACGGACACACAAACTCACACACATTTAAAGACACGTATACTTCCCTCCTTTGACAATGCGTGTGTGTGTGTGTGTGAATTCTCTGTGCAAGAAAACAACAGGGTCACAGTTTGGGAGAGAGAAAAGGAAGTGAGAAGGTGTGTGTGTGATCTCATTCAGCAGTCCACCTCCTTCCCTGGCAAACACACACCTGTATCTCTGTGTGTGCTTCCTTTCCTCTGCACCCTCCTCTCCTTTCCTTCTCGAACCTTATTGCTGGGCGCCTTGGCGAAGCATTAACTATGCTGTCTTATTACAGTAAAGGAAATCTTCAGAGTAGCACTATAATTTCATAGCCTTGTTAAGGCAACGATTAATCAATTATTCATCCTGCCTCTTTTATTGCGTTGCAATGAGCAGGAACGGTAATGGGAGCAGTAAAAGCACAACCTCACCACCGCTGATGCTCGCTGTGCCGCTCCTGAAAGCAGCTACGCACCAATCAGCAAACCAAAGGGGAATATAAGGGGTTTCAATTTGTATTTATTTACATCGCAGCCCCACATATAGGCTGTGAGCACGTACACGCAGGTGTGAGTGTGTGCAGGTCGAGAACGCCGCCGCCGCCGCCTCGTCTCTCAGCGTCAGAAGGCAAACTTTCATCTTTGACGCCACATGATCTCCACCCACAGTTCTTGGAGATTCTGGTCTAAACTCTCATTAGAATTCCCCCCGGCTGTCCTGCCTCTATTCAATATGGTAATTAGCAATGACTAATGGCTTCAGCAAGTGTAAAAAATGAGCCGGTAATGGCCATATTACAATGGATTAGGAATTACAGAGGTTTAAATGAGAGAGAAAATGGCCTCTAATTGCAGAGTGATTCTAAGACAGGGGATCGTGAAAAACAGTTTTCTCGGCTACACAGGTTTTTAAAAAAATGCTTTAAACAGCTGCGGGTTCTTAATAATCAGGAGGAAAGTTACTCCTGATTGCTTTGATGGATCAAACATGACGCAGACGCTGGCAGGGACACAAAGAAATCAACACAACTCGATGAAATAACTCCAGAAACTTTCCAGGCACTTCCGTATGAAGGAACTAGGACCAACTGCAGATGATCATGACATCATTTAGTCTGCGGTCAACTGCTTCATCCATGTGAAGAGGACGCATCTGTGACAGTGTGGACATCATCTGAAGCACAGAGGTGAGCACAGAACAATGAGTCTTTAATCAATTAATTCAAGATGAAAGGATGAACGTGTTTGTGAGTTTGTTCTTTGCAAACACAGCTCATACTAGATGACAGAACTAGGAGGGGGAAAATAGAAAGCACCACTGCATTATTTATGTCAAGGCACATTTACTAATCAACAGAAGGCTACAGGGACACAGAGACAAAGACACACAGGGACACGGAGACACGAGTGACGTCGTCTCTCTGTGCTCTCTCATGCAATCACCTTTGTACGTTCAATCAAATCAAACAGTGACCTTTATTTGTATTTACAAGCCCCGACAATTACTACTCAACATAAACCAAAAGCCTTTTATGAGGGAACGTGATGACTGTCGACTCAAGGCCCGGACCGTTATTCACCTCAGAACACACACACACACACACCGCGTCAACATAGGCTTTGTGTTTGAGACGACGGCAACTTATCGGTGCGTGAAAATAATTTAATGGTTTTGGGCAAAATGGATTTGAGACGGCATCAATGGACTGTGACATCCATCCGTCCATCCATCCGTCCAACTCCTCCACTTATCTGGGTCTGGGTCAGCGAGGCAGCAGGCTAAGTAAAGCAGCCTACATACAGTATCTCTTCCTATATCCCAAGGCGTTCCCTCAGCCATATGGGATGTATAGCTGGGGGAGGACGGCGTATTCTGGTCCGGCCCCCCCCCGAGGTCCCCTCCCTGACGTGCCCCGAATATAGACACCAGTTCATCCAGGAGACCCCCCCCCCCCCCCCCCCCCCGTCCCTCCCCACCCCCTTGATTGGATCCTTGACTCGCAAGTTCACGACCGTATAGATTGCATTTCCTGTGACAGTCCAGTATGGATCTCACCCTCCATCCTATCCTCGCTCTCCAACCCGGAGCCCAGATACACACTCACACCCCAACCTGGAGAGAGCAGTCCACCGCTGTCCGATAACATTTAAATAGGTTTAGAGGAGTTCAGATTGGGCTTTAGGGACACAAAGTGACATTAAAGCTGCAGATTTGCTGTAGATTACCCAGCAGATTAGCGGCAGACAAATGAATCGATTCACATTAAACCTCCTCGCACCTCATTTGCATTCTTCTGTTCTAATAGCCATTTCCTTTGGTTGATTTATAATTCCAGGGGCTGGTGTTAATTAGCTTTACCTCATTCATGCCTCAGCTTCCTGTGAGTTTTTACAAGAGAATAAAACTTTTTGTCAAGGTCTCCATTCCCCTCCATTACCTCGGCGATAACAACGGCTCTATAAAAGCAAAACACCTCATAATTTCAGCAAATAAAAAAAAACAGAAAAGGAAAAGATAAACGTGCTTTTTTCTTTTTCCATTCATTTTAACACCCCGTAGGTCAACAGCTCCTGAAACCGGCGGCAAAATGGCATCTCTGGTCTCCCTGTTTTGCCGCCACTCAGAATATTGAACCGAGCCCGAATGCAGACGCGCCAATTTGGTTTGATGTGCCACTTGATGCTTTTAGCGCGCGTCGGGCCGCGGAAAACAACAGGCACTCCTGAAAATGCACTCGTCTAATGCTTACAGTGCGCTCGGAGCGTTCCTCCACTTCATTACGCCGCTCTCCGTCTTAATGTGGCTAAATGAGGCTCTGGGGGAACGAGAAGGCGTTGTAGCCAATATCGCAATGCACAAATACACGACGGCAAAGTCTGCTTTCTGATTTTACTGCGACTGCCTTGCTTGTTATTGTTGGTTTTGGTGATTGATAGATTATATACTTCCTTTCATCTCCGTGGCCGGGCTAACGCGCGGGCTTTATGCAGAGAGCAAAAAGAAATAATGGCTTGTTAAAACAATCTCTCTCTCTCCCTCTAAAGGTCAACATTACCATACTGCCGAGTCGGGAAAGAGAACATTATGATAATGTTGTTACCGGCCCACAGCAACCGCACCACAAGACGGTAATTACACTTATTCAAATGAGTTACGGAAAAAATTCCACAGGAGTGTTACAGTGTAAAATGCTATGTAATTGTTTAATGCGCAGTATTTTCATTAAGGTGGCTCTTTGCAACATATGGCCCCCCCACACACACACAAGCTTCCATCCATTCCATTTTCTGTGTGTAATGACTGTGAGAACGGTGGAATCGATACGGCTGTAATTGTGGTTGCACACACACACACAGACACACACAGAGACAGACACAGACACACACGCTCCTCACAACTGGTCATTTGAATTACCACGGATGCTGCTTGCATCTCTTCTTCATGTAACCTGAAGATAAGTCAGCGCTGGCAAAGCTTGTGATCAATCGGTGAACTGCAAGAGTGCTCGCTACGCGCCCACACACACACACACACACACACACACACACGGCGGCTCTTAGTCACTCCAGCAGGGAAGCAGAAAGCCAAACACACAGATTCGTCACGATTGTTTCCTAACAAATCGATGCACTCCCATTGGGAGGTTGGGCAGGTCAGGGTGCATAAACACGTCTGAGGACATGATACTGTCCGTCAACACGTCCAGTAAGAGCATTTTGACACTTCATTTGAAGACACACTCCTCTGGATGGAAAATCAGTGTCTCTTTATTGTTGCCATGGCAGCACATTGTGTGCTCCAAACAGTACAGCTGAGCTGAGAGAGACTTTAGTCATCTCACTCCTCCTCCTTCTTTTCCTCTCCAATCCCCCATCTATCTATCCCTCTCTCTCTCTTTCTATCTCTCGCTCCCTCTTCCTCTGTCTCTTTCTCTCTCTCTCTTTCTCTTTCTCTGTCTCCCTCTCTCTCTGGGCCTACGAGACAACCACCAATATTGGACAGAATTGCCACCGCACATGGAAACCTCTCATTATCTGCTTCTCCTCAGCACACCGGCTGTGAGATACGTGGGCGACTGATAAACCCGGCAAGCATCGCCGCACATATCTTTCCGGTCAAATGTATTGCCGATGTTTACTCTGGTCTCGGTATATTTCCCAGGCGGCCCTGAGGCTGGTGTATAATTCATGCTGGCGGAGACGGACGCCGGCGTAATGTCACAGCCTGATCACGGCCGAAGCGTCTCTGCAGGGGGGTCGGAGCGGCTCTGAGCGGCTCTGTGCGGCTGTGTTTTAAATGCAGATTTGACAGGTTCTATACCTCAGAGAGAACGCCGTCTTTGTGTGTATACAAGTGCGTTACACAAGGGTAATCCTCACTCCCCCCCCACCCTCCCCTGTCTTCCTCTGAGTACATGTCTGTGTGCACTGGTGGGTGTGCGGGTGAGTGTGCGCGCAGATGTATGATCAAAGCTGCCTTCATGCCACGCGTGTGATATGATTTCCAGATAAATAAAACATCAGTAATGCCGTGAACTAAACTGAACTGTCTCTTCATGAATAAATCATCCCCTGGCATCAAATCTGCGGAGCTACAGTTCCTAACGTGGCAATTATGCAACTTAATCTGATTTCTCCTCACTAATAATAATCAATGACAGAAAGAACAAGTGTCATACAATGCTGATCCCCATACAGGATCAATAATTAGTTATTTTTTGAAACCTGGAGGGGAAATGTTTACGCTTGACTTGTAAAAATGTCTTCTACTTGCTCCTTGAAGTTGTATAAATGAATTCAGATTGTGTTTTCTGTCTATTGATTGATTAACAGAAGCCTGGGGATGGAAAACAAAATGTGTGTGTGTGTGTGTGTGTGTGGGTGCATAAGCAGGCCTCTGTGTTTGAGGGAAAAGTTCAACGTCACACACACTGACCCTCCCCAGGTTACCCTAATACATCAGATACATTATCCATTATTGAATGACTCTGACCGCCGGGCTGCCAAATTGTTGTTGTGGCAGGCCGGGCCGTGAGTGACAGAACTGATTTATTTCAGGCTCAAATGGTGTACCGGCAGCAACAACACAGCTGCCGAGGAGGGGGGGGGAGACACACACACACACACACACACAGATCAGACATGTTCATTCATGATACCACGCCCCTTTATTTCAGTTTTCCTCCCTGTTTCATTCAGAAGAAACTAGTTCAGTACGGAATGTATAAAGCATCAAACCAAAAGGTCCTACTGAGGGACACTCACACAGAATATGTGAGGAGGGCTAGAACTCGCCTTTAAATATTTTGTATTCATAGTTTTCAATGAGGAAAGATAAAAAAACAACTAAAAATGACCCCAAGCGCTGCGATGTGGAGAGGAATATCACCTGAAAGCTGCAGTTAAATCACAATTACAACTTTGATAGCTATGTCCCTTTAACAGGATTAGGATTGTAGATCAGATGATACGGCCCTTTAAGATCTTTTGCCATAACCCTTTTAAATTCCCATTATCACTTACATCCTGCACATGGAGATCAGGCCTCTGATCTGCGACCCTCAGCTCGGCTTTATTGGACCGATAATGATGCCTGATTCGCTGAGATAGAAACGGCCTTGATGTAGATTTGTACTAACTTTTTCCAAATGGAGTTTAAGGCTTAATGGAGAGAATGCTCAAAATGCTGATGGTGGAATCCGATCCACAGGAGATTTGGGTTAATCCTTCACCTATGGACGCAAAGGGAAATCTGGCGCGGTGCGATAAGTATCCTTCCTCTCACACAATGAAAGCTGCTATAGAATGTGTGGATGGATGAGTGTGTGTGTGTGTGTGTGAGTGTGTGAGTGTTGGCGGGTGGGTGGGGGTCACTCTTGGAGTCCACCTGCCTGCAGAGATAAACACGAGGAGCACCCACCAGCACGGACCGGGGCTTACGGGAGGGCCTGACTGACAGTGCTGACATTTAGAAAGAGCAAAGTAAACAAGGCCTCACACAGAATAAATAGCAGACGGAGCGGAATTGTCTTATATACACACACATAAACACACACGCACACATTTACATACTGCGCGTTACATCAAGGCACCAATAGGAGTATAGCCTAACACACACACACACACACGCGCACACACACACACAAACACACGCGAACACAAGTCTTGATGCACCGATAACTTCCGGTCCAATCAGATATTATCAAGCAGCAGACAAAGAAAATGGAAATGCAATAAGTGGTAGCTTTAAATAGAACCAGAACACACACACACGTATACACACTCACTCAGATACACACAGACACACACACACACACGTGCACAGATACAGGCACAGGGAAATTAAAGGCGCTGGCTGATTAATCCAGGACAGAGTGGATCATCAGTGTTGTTCCTTGGCCTTTTGTGTCTGATTAAACGCAGAGTGCGGAGCCTCAAACTGTCTGCTTCAGCGCCGCCGAGCGCACCAGAACATCCTGTTCTCACTTATTAGCGGTGACGGCGCGGCGGCGATTTCTCTGCGAGCACATGCTCAGGAAATGTCACACGCAATTTTACACGCAAACTAACAAAAATGCCTTGCAAGTTCTATAATAAGACTCTGTTATGTAAAGCGTCACTGTCTTCTCTCTGATTCTAGTAATTCTTGCTTGGAACGCAGTAAATTTGATATGTAGCTTTATGTTTAAGCTACATTAGCAATTTAAACAGACCTTAATCTGATAATATAGGTTACGATGTTACATTTTAGGGACGCTTAGCTGATATAACAGTCCGACCGTGAAATCTCACTGCAAGCTTGGAAGTAGGTTAAAGGAAACACAGAATGTTTGTAAACCAGGTTAGGCAACAAAGCCGCAACCTAAATACACAACAGTTCAAAGCTTTCCCCCTAATTTCACCTGACAAAAACACAACACGTCCTCTTAATTCTAGCGGAGGAATTACTAACGCTTTAGAAGATACATCAACACGAATCTCTCTCTCTTTCTCTCTCCCTCTGTGTGTGTGACTGTGTGTGTGTGTGTGTGTGCCTACTTGCTGTGCTAACTCGAGCAACTAGGTCACCCAAATTTTTTCAAGGGGAAGATGTTTCCTTCGGGGCAGCATTCACGGGGGTCAAACATTCACCGGCGCTGGTTGTCAAGAGACGGGCGAGCAGACTACCAACTCCCAAAGCGTCGTTCAATCACGACCAAAGACAACAGGACGCGTGACACTGCCCCGGCTGTCACCAGAGGAAAAGAGGCGATATTCAACTCGCAATCCGTCTTCACGCACAAACGAAAGGATTAAAGTCTAAAAAATCTATCAGCGTTCTTCTGCGTACTCTTCAGGGTTGGTTTTGTATCCCAAAAGTGCCAAACACCGCAAAGATTAGCAAGATTACATTTACAAATCGCTGCTTTCGATGACACGTTGCTGTAAAATTCCAGACAATCAATCTTGGCACGATTATTGAGGCTGACGAGAAAACTTGTGAGATGCATTATAATTGGTTCATTTGGCAGCCGGCGGAGGTGGCATCGGCAGAACGCCGGCGTCAAGTCAAGCGCGGGAACAACCTGTGCTGGCGGGGGTTTGAGATTGATTTGGCCCAGCAAGAACAAAATGCAAATACGATACATATACTGAATGCATGAAGCCGCGTGTGCTCAAGCATAGTGTACATACATGAGGCAAAATGAAGCACATGGAGACAAACAGCGGGGAGGGGATGATTTGTGGGAGATTCGCGTCATTCTCCCACGCGGCTTCATCCTACCGTTGAAGAGACGCAACAGAGTCTCCGGGCAGAAAATGGTAAATGTCGGAAAAGCGGAAATCTGTGCCTCCATGGCGTACACCGGGTCTATATGTGTAGCTCGTGAACCTGCAGGTGGTGCGGCTCTTGCTTGCTCTCCTACTGATACTTGTAAAAGTCACCTAGCGGGAGCCAATCAAAGGCGAAGCAGTTGAAGTGTAATTTCTTTAACCTTCAGCCACTCACACTGGCTGAAGACTGATTGAGCACATTGTTATTTCTCTAATAATTGTAAAATACCTGTAGTATATGCAATTTGTGTTTCTTTGCTGGTAAATAATCAGAAACGATAAGGTTACAGTGGGATACTGGTTTGCAGCGACAGTGGCGTGGCGCTGACGATGCATTTTTATGAATCACACCTCTGGTTACCTTGGAACTTAAACATTCAAAGACGAAAAGCTCTTTGTCTACATGGTGACCTAACCTGTCCCAACTGGTTCAGAGCTGATAGTGATGACACTGACGTTATCCTCATAATCTCCCCACCATCAGTCCCCACGGAGAGCTCAGAAAGTCAAACCTTGGTGCCTCTAATTTCAGACACTTAATGAGATTTTTAATTGGTGACCTTTTCAGAGTGTTACATAATGTACCAGAGCTCATGAGAGCACTTGAGAGGAGCCAACATGTACCACTCGTGAACCTGCACCAAGATCCTTCACCGTCCTTCATTAGGACTCAATGTTTTCCCAAAAACTAAACCATTAATGGCGGACTAATAGAGAGACATTCTGAGTTGGAGTCGATAAGAGCAGAATGTCATGAAATAAAGTAAAAGTAGGGAACGGGCAACAACTTTTGAAACCACATAATACGTTTTACTGTCCTGTTTGTGGCAGGTTTATGCAGTGTAGGGAGAATCCGGAGACACGAGGATGCAAAACTACAACATTTTGCAACATGACCACATCCTAAACTCCCTCTGCTCTACTTCATCAACCTTTTATCTGCGCTCTGTATGAGAACCGTCTGGCAACAAACAAATTCTCAATAAACAAAACCCCCGAATGAGTCGAGGAAGACACCACAACTCAGCAGGTTGAATGGTTGCCATGGCAGACAGCAATATACCGTACGTAGGTGGCTTTCAGCGTGTCTCTGAGCCCAAACAAATAAAAGCAAGAGACTCAAAGGACCGTGGACACAATGCAGTAGAGTTATGCTCTCATTTCCTTACCGTGGTGAGATATCACAGCCCTGCTGCATGAAGGCGCCCAGAGAGAACCAAAGGGAGTTGAAGATGCCAAACTCGTTGGTCTGCTCTTGGCTCTGCTGACTGGTGTTCTGCTGCGCTGCTGTCTGGCCCTGCTGGACCCCATTAGAGGCCGAAGCTTGGGTGGGAGTCTGCGGCTCGCCCCCTTCCTCGTAGTCTTCGGCATGCCACTCGTACGGGCTGAATCGGCTGACGAGGAACAGGACAACGCTGACGCCAATGTAGGCGAACACGATGCACATCCAGATCTCGTAAGCCAAAGGATCCAGGAAGGAGAACACGCCTGGTTTGGATTTGGTGGGTTTCTTTATCATGATAGAGATGCCCAGAGACATGAAGGGCTTGGAGAAGTCAATCACTTCTTCGCGGACCAGAGTGATGGTGAGAGGAGCCACGGCGACATCCGCTTTCTGAGTGAAGAACAGGAACACACAGGTCAGAGGAAAATGTTTTTTGGAATACCTACATCTAATGGTTCTTTATGTTCTACAATATTGCCAAACTGACTTTATACTTGTCAGAATACGCCTAAATTCGCTTTTGCAGAGATTATGTCCAAATTCTAACACTCACCCCATACACCAGCTCTCCAACCATTCCATTCCACATCTTGGTCTCAGGATCTCTGGCTCCGTACTTGCCATCCGACACGACCTTCAGCGTGTAGTTGTAGCTCACGTGTTTGGCAATCTCCGCAGCCAGCTCCACGATGTAGCCCTCGTACCTATCATTGCCCCCAAGTTGCTCATGGTTCTTCTTCAGCATCACATAAGGAGACTCCTGCCGGGATGAAGGGTATCAATATGTAAGAGCAAATATCACTAATGTCCCTTACTTGAAATTTAATTATCGGAACGGCACATTATTAAAACTCAAGGCCGACATTTTAGAGCCTTGACCTCTGCTGTCCTAACTTGGACTTACTGTAAATGGTTGACTTTAACAGCACTGTAATTGGTTAAGTGCATTAAGTCAGAGACAGTGTTAGAGCTGGAAAATAAAGCTTTAGCATGTAGTTAAGTTTATATTCAAATTTTAAAGGAGGATGCTTCGTCGCAAATGAGCACAATCTTGTTCCCCCCTAGTTCATCGCTGAGGCTTTGGGAAGAAGAAGAATCGGGCTCAATACAGTACAATTGTCGGCATGAAAGGTTCAGGAGAAAAGGTAATTATGGGAAATTACAAGGTATTCTTTTGGCTTTGTTCCTGGATGGTATGGATTTTAATTCCAACACAAAAGATGCCTAAGTGTGATCATTACGCATCGCCACGGTGATAAGAGTGTCGATAACAAGTAGGCGGGGAGGAATTGTGTGTGTGTGTGTGTCAGCTGACCTCTTCAAGTCATTCCAGCATTTGTTCATCAAGACAGCGATTTGGGTGTTGTGACAAATTAAAGCTGAGGCACCTTTTTCTGATCTTATATATAGAAACTCACTTCACACACAATTCCAGGCAGCACTGGATGAATAGTCCTCGAGTACTTAGGGGGCCTCAAAGTTCCCTCTGGCTGTAATGTGCGCCCACTCTAAGGCCATTCTGAAGCCGCACTGAACTGAGAAAATCCCACCGCCGTATTTCATCGAGGTGTAGAGACGGGGGAGGCGGTGGTGTTTTCCCAGAGTGTGTTAAAATGATCTGGCTTCTCTTGCTCTTTATGGTTTGAGATGAAGGTAATCATTGTTACACATGGAAAGCCACGGTCCTCTGGTGGAGAAACGGGACCCCGGGGAGACGTTGGAGAAAAGGTCGGGCAGGCGGGCGCTCCGACAGGATGTGCGCTCGCGGCAGAAGACAGCCACACATGTGCAGAAGTAGAAGCGTGCACTTACACACACACGTACACATACAGTAGATGGTATGGCATGGCATAGGGATGGTCCTCCAGGATTCACGCTCATTGACCTTTAACAGTTCCGCTGAGATGAGTTGTCGCTCAGCTGTGTTGAATGTAACACAGGCAGACAAGAACGAGTACTAGAGGTTTAGTGGAGAAGTCAGCGAGTCGATTACTAAAACAACAAGTCACTGCCGGGGGCAACTGTCAATTAGTTGCGGACGATATAATCTGCAGTCAAATGAAAACATCTGTACAAAGGCCTTTGAGGCTGTAGATGTTTCCATATGCAGAATCATTATTCTGAGACCAACAAACTGAATTTGATAAGTTTGCTAAGTCCCTCATGATGCTTCTAGTTAGCAAAAGGACATCAAAATGAAGTTTCATTCCTCACAAATCCATCGATGGCATTTAGTTGATTAGTGGATGACAAGCAAGAGACAGCAGTCGTCACACACAACAAATACTGTAAACATGCAAACACACAGATGATACACAAAGACAGATGCAAAGGTATGGATATATCAGTGAATAATTGGTAAAATTCAAACTCTTATTCCCTTGGGACCAATTTAAAAACAGACCTCAGGGGAATTCGGGAAATTACATAATTCACTCTTGCATGCTGCCATTTCCCGCTGAAAGCCTATTAAAGTAATTCCAGGCGGCTGAACGGAGCGAGCGAGCAAGCACGCCATCTCCGCTTGAGAAACCATCCCTTGCTTTGCGGGGAAAAAGAAAGATCCCTCAAAATTTCACCCCGTTCCAGTGTGGTGAGGGGAAACACGCCTGAGTGCTACATTAGACACAGCCTGTATCGCTCCTCCAGATCTTCTGCTAACCCCGAGCCTGGTCATGTGCACAGACCAGGGCAGGGGAGGATATTGTAGGGGAAGCATGTAGTCGAAATCCTTCACCCCATTAACCCTCGCAGCGGAGATCAGCTGCACACACGCTGCCCCCGCTGGACCCCCGAAGGCTGCCGAGGCGACGAGTCTGCACAAACCGGCTCCCGGGCTTCTGTATTCCCCCCCCCCACCCCTACATTCGGTCCACACACACTTAATAGCTCTATCTGCTATAACTAACAGCATTACATGGCAGCTGGAGATAAAAAGATGTTCTCACTTGAAAGATACGCCTGAAGTACAAAGTGTACCGCAGCCGGACTCAGGATGTATTCACAAAGACATGGAAAACTCTCTCCTAGCCGCGTGTTACATTTCTGACGCAGGCAGAGACACGGTGAGCATTCTGCATCCACAAAGACGTTCAAAGATATTCAGTACGCCTACATTATACCATATATCGGGTATTAGCAGGAATATTCCCTACCCTTCTATAAAAGCCTAATGTTAGCCCAACTTCCATTAGGTGCTTCCATTACCAAGTTGCTGCCCCATTTGTAAAGGCAACTCTGAGCACAGATCACTCACATCTGTCCGTCTCTGCTATTTATGCGCGGACATAATTTAAAAACCTGATACCTGAGGCGCATAATGAAGAGATGAGAGAAGAAGAAAACCATTAACGCTCAGAAATGTGCGCTCTCTCTCCTCCGCTCATAATTTATTTCATTCCTCTCTGCTCGGCATGTCTCACTCTCTATCTCTCTCTCTCTCTCTCATGTCGTCCTTGTGTCACCCTTTTAAAACGTATAAGCATGCATTATAGAACCCAGCTACTTGTCAGCATGTCAGCGAGCTAGTGTCACTAAGACAAATCCCTTCTTCACTAGTATCGCACTCGCCAAAATAAAGTGATTCTGATTCCGAGCAGGAGCCAGACAGGTACGGAAACTGGCAGGATAGCGTCGGGGATGGGGGGGGGGGAAGGAGGAGAGCGAGGGAGCGTGAGATACAATCACAGATGTCTGCGGAACTCTCTCAGCAGCCATGAACTTTTAGGAACACCATCATGAAAGAAGATGAAAAATGTTTCCCCGCCTCGCTCCTCGCCCTGTCGCTCATTCCTCGCGCCTCAAACACTCCGGATTTCCTTTCCTTTCCTCCGCGGTACACTTACCAAGATGGTGGTGACGATGTACGTTCTGTTCTGCAGGCCGTACGTGTCGTTGCTGCTTCGCACGAAGCTGGCGGTGGTCACGTACTTCTCGTCCTCGTTCCAGTAGCCCACCTGAAACGAGTTCAGGGGTTACAAGGGGTCGCTTAATATTGCAGACGCACCTTCTGATTCTATATAATCATGAGCTGGAGGCTTGGCCGTACCTTCTTGGGTCCAGATGGGGCCAGTTCCATCACGCTGACCGTGTAGTTGGTTCTCCGGCCTTTCTCATTAAACTGGATGTGACCGGTCAGTCCTTCTATTCTGACCTTTACAGGAGACACACACACACACACAGAGCGAATCAGTCAGTCTGTACGTAACCACATTTGTAGATAACATCAACCATGAACGGTGTCACTAATACTCCAGGCCGTTTTTGCTTGTGTTTGTGGAGGATTCATCAGTGAGTGTTTTGCCGCCGTGCTTACACACGTCCCGGCGGTGGTTGAGTGGCAGACGGTGTGCATGTATGTGTGCAGCGCGCGGTGTGTTTGTCTTGGCTCCGCGACGGACTTAATTGAGCGAACACGGCTTCAATCTCCAGTCTATCCGTGGGCAGATGGTGAGATTGACTCTGACCGAGGCCTCTGCACAGCAACTCTGCAGACAAGAAGCCTTCAGGTTACACACGCGCGCACACACACACACCGCAATACTGTGTATGGCGATCCAAATCAACCTTATGTGACTTTTAATTATATCTTTTACACTGTAATTTGCAATCGCATTCATCTAGCGTGTTAAAATATTGTATAAATTTCCACGCCTCTTCCCAGTGACATACATGGTTTTGCATACATTAGCCTGCATGCATCTCATTTCTCTAACACTCTGCATGTCTCTGACGGTTCATTTGCTTTGTGTTCCAGAGGTCTGTCCAGTCCTGCATATTCAATTCCCACCGCGAAATATTCCTTCTCTGAATTCGATTGCTAATGTCATATTTCATGACGATCACTGTGGTGTGTTACTGCCTCCAGCTTTTGTTTACTAGCCATGATGTCACATTTGATACCGGGGAGCTCTCCTGCAACTTAATGTGAACTTTATGCGACAGAATGAGACCTAATTTGTTCAGCCAACCCCAACTCAGGAGCTGTTAGCCAATATGCCACTCAAGACCGCCGTGTGCGAGCGTGTGCATGCTTCTATATATGTACGCATGTGCATTAGCATGCTTCTGTCTGCGGTGTGTGTGCAGACCTGCTGCAGGGCTCTCTGGATGTCTATGCCCTGGCCCCAGGGCGCTGGCGGGTTGGCGAGGCACTCTCCAGCGTTGCCTCTGCGAGAGATGTCTATCCTCTGTCTCCGTAGATACTGGAAGGCTGTGGACATGACTTTCACGCCGTCATACGTGAGCGCCCCCGTGTACTGTGGAGAGAGAGCAGCCCAATCAAACTGAAGCAAGCACAGCAACATGTAAGTGGGAAAAGTTTAAAGAGAACAGAGAAGAAACGAAGGAACATTTGTCAATAGTTGACACGATTTCAGAGTTCTTCACATTTTAAGGGAAATTAGCACTCAACACTGAGGAGAAACACAGTGGGAACTGGAACGTATTCAGAGTGTGAAAACCTCAAATAAAACGCGTTGCTTTCACACCCACGGACATGAATCACATTCTACTTCGATTCTGAATTAATTTCCTGACCCTGTAAGCTTTCTGTTTAGATTCAGAATCACTTCTCCATCTCGGGTTCGATGGCTGTTACGGTTAAGAAAAACCCGATACTTGACTCAAATCCCAGATCTGAATTGGTTATCTTATCATTTACTCCCCAGCTCCAGACTCCTCTCTTCACCAGATTTAATACTACCTCTTTCATAACTTCTGGCAATATCCTGCTGACAGATACAAACAAAATAACTGACTAACAGGGGAAATAACACAGAGGTGATTCCAGCTTGACAGCACTGAAAAATCAGTTTTCTCCGTCTCCCTGGTTCTGTGACTACAGTCGATCAATTTCAGTGACATGAAGACGACAGATCGCTCCTTACATGTGTACTTAGAGGACAAACCAAGAGAAGAGAGCAAAACAGATGAAGGGAGGAGTAAATACTTTGAGGCCGCTCTTGGGCACTTTGGAATCCTTGTTGTCAAATTCCATCCACTGCTGGACAACGTGGCTGACGCTGGGCTCAGAGTTGTTGACCAGCTGGAAGCCGGTGATGTTGGCGCCGCCTTTCCTGAGGTCCGTCAGGTCGATGTCCAGGAACCCCTGGGAGAGGGTTGACAAGCAGAGGGAATGGTGAGACAGACAGGAGAAGAATGACCCTAAATCCGATGATGATTTAATTGGAGCGCCGCTGAGCGCTCAGGGACTCTCCGTCTGAGACGAACAAGGCCAAGCACACACCAGATGTCCTTTTCTCAGAGGACATCTCATTATCTGACTGTAATTTCCATCTTGACATTGTCCAGAGAGGTAATTCAGCATGTTTGACCACTCGCTACTCAAGCGGGCAATTAAAACGGATAGAGTCCATCTTCACACAGCGGGGTTGTGTGGAGTCTGAAAACTCAAATGAGAATCCCCGTCGTGAAAGTGAGCGCGGGGGTTTCAGATGTTTCATGTACGTATGTGGCGGCTGCAGAATTAGGCTGCGTGATAAAGATGACTAATCCTCGTGCTTCTCTGCAGAGGGGTTATCCCGTTGAGCAGACTTCATGCGTGTCTTTCCTAAGGGACTAGAAGAAGCAAGAGTTGGAAACTTAATTTCGTGGCGAGAGTAGTCCGGAGCTAATCTCTGATAGAGTGACTCTTCACATGCTACTGTTAACAATGGCGGGATCGAGACCTTGTAGAGTCCTGTGAACAATGCTGGCGGCGCCTTGGGCAGAGTCGAAAAAGAGAAGGGAGTGATTTACTGTAATGGTATCTCCCACTTGTATTTTTTCCTCTGACTATTTTGCGGGGAAGGCTGTTTTTCAGTGGAGCAGAGAGCAGGAGGGGCAGTTTCAGTCTCTCAGCAGGCTGCTTGTCAGCGTCAAGAGAAGACGAGGCAGAGAGTGGGATTGGGTGGGAGTGGGGGAAGAGGGCATGAGAGGAGGTGGTGGGGGGGGGGACTGAAGATTTATCTTTGATTTGTCTGAGATAGCTACGTTCTGACAGTCAGAGACAGAGGGTGCCTGTCTGGATTGTCTGTCAGCTCTAAAGCGGCCTTTAAGTTACTCTGATCAAAGTTATACTGTAGTTTTCAAAATGTAGTGTTCACTTTTGAGTGAAAAGATAGCAGATTTGGTCTCATACTAATGTACAAAAATTGCTTTATGATTCATCATTGTGCTAACTGAGTGAAAACGGATGACAAATTGGCCTGAGCTGACACACCTACAGGCTGCAAAACACTGGATCCTGGATGAAAACTTGCTCTCTTCACATTGTACTGTACTGTGTTGACATGTAAGTAAACGTGTCACATGTGGAAGTTAAGATGTTACAGAGGTAAACAGGAAATGGCAGTTCAGGCCGCGTTTCTTTGGGCGTGACCCTCCTTCAGATTTGCAGCTATGACAATGTCGGACACACACTCCCTACTGAGACACCACAATGACAAGCCTTTAGAGACAAAGCGGCCTCCACTAACCTAAAGCTGTAAACATTTCATGCCCTTGGTGTTTTTTGGAGCTGCATCATCCCACACTCTCCACCTCCCTCAAACTCTGCCTCTCCTCCATCTCGCAAATAAACCTGCTGTGTTTCCAGTCGCCCATATTCATCAGCTTAACAGACAGAGTTGTGCCTTTTTTTTCACGCTCCATGTACGAGTTAATGCAGTGCAGTGAGCTGAACAGGTTACTATAGAAACTAGGCTTTCCTAATGCTTGGGCAGGGGAGGGGTGTGTGGGGGGAGGGGAGATCTATGACACAGCTCTTAACCAAATATTACCAAAATAAGAAAGAAACCTTCCTTTTCCTTGACTATTTAGTATTCTTCTAGGTCTCTCACACACACACACGGTGCGGTTACAGGTGAATTAACAAAATCAGGAAATCATACAAGGACGTCGTAAAAGCTATTTCTGCCTCAACCTTTTAGCGGCGCCCATTATCAATCACTGTGGCCACTTTGCGTATCGGCCCTTTATTACCGTCCGAGCCTTATCATTTAAAATTCAATCTGGGGCGAAAGCGGCCAGACACCAGAGATTGAGCTAATCTAAAACCTCGGCAGTGAAAAATGGTGGACGCCAGCAGCTGCATAGTAATGTTGATATCAGCGCGGCGTCTGTTGATATTAATTTTCTCTTCATTTGGTGGCATTTAGTGAGCCTGAGTAACGCTGTAGGGCTCTTTGTACCATTCACACTGGGAATGTGGCAGCGGATGAAGAGAGCTAATGATATAATGTACGGCTTGCATACATTGGCGCCGTGACCTTTTCCCATCACAGCAGGTCTGCGCGGATTTCAGAGTCTGTTTCTTCTTCTCAGTGCCTAATGCTTCCTGTTCTGGGTATGTCTGCAGGTGTCGTCAAAGAGGAACGAGTGATACCACTGACGAAGGAAATGGATTGGCACATGAAAGACATAAAGAAGAGGTAGTTTGAGGCAAAATGATTATGCACATGCAAGTCTGTTAAATTAGTAATAAAATACCGGCGGACTGAAATCCCTTTGAAAGCTGAAGTATTAGGAACAAAGTAAATTCCCAAAAAAGGATTCTATATAGAACAAAGTGCATTTGGAGAGAAATGGGGGAGGGGGAGGGGCAAGTCGAGGAGACAGGTAAGTGCGAAGATAATATGGATGATGTCATCTTACCAGGTTAGCCAGGATGTAGTGGTAGCTCTTTGCATTCTTGCCTTGTTCGACAATCTGGAAAACAAGGACAGAAGGAAAGAGAAAATAAAATGCCTGTGACACAGTAGCAGCGGCAGAAACTCACCCGTGTGTGTGTGTGTGTGTGTGTGTGTGTGTGTGTGTGTATAAGAAAGTGAGAGGAGGGTTTTGACAGTGCCAGCAGTGCAGCGGCGACACCGTACCTGACCTTGTCCTTGCAGGCAGTAAGTAGGCTAACAAGACGTCAGAGCAAAAGGGACTCGAAAACTGGAGGTATGTTCCACATTCTCCCCTGTGATCCCACACCGTGACCACCTTGGTGTCTCCATATTACAGATTCTGTAGAAAATTGCTCTGCCCTCTTATCCAAATGTGCTCTTACACATAAAATATTCAATTAAAAGAGAAAAGAGAGGCAAATTGATGTGGTGTGTTCCATTGCTTCACACCTGAGACTTTGATCCACCTTATAATTAGATAACGTAAATCAATACATTCTTGATCCATGGAATTTCATCTCATATCAATAGGTGACACACCCACACTCCATCTCTGGCTGGGCAGGTAGAGGTCATGTGTGTGTGTAGCACCATGTGCTCACCAGTTAAGTGGTTCATTCATTACTATTGTAGACTCCATCTCTGGAATAAAGTGAACTACCAGCATCATATTGTGTGTGTGTGTGTGTGTGTGTTATCATAGTATACTGGGCAATCACATACTATAAGCCAGAGTGGGTAGTGCTAATTTTACAAGGATGCACCATCCAGTTAACAGCTTTAACACTGATAAGATGCTTCTGCTGCTTTTCCCCGTCCCTGCCCACTGCACACACACACACACACACACAAGTACACACACATATTTCACTCGTCCTGCTCTCTGCAAACGTTTTCCCTGGTGTACGCTCGGGGTGCCTTCTCATTTGTATGTCTGTACGCGCTGGTCTAATGATGCTGTGGGTCGTGACAGACGGTGGCATTTGTTATTAATGGTGACCCCAGCGCGAGGCGGGCCCTGTGGCCTGCCTTTAGGCCAGGAAAAAACCACAGACACACACACACACACACACACAAACACACACACACACACACCAGCCGTGACACTGATACAGCCCGCACTGGGGGTGGGAGGTTGGTGGGGGGTGGAGGGCACTAATAACACAAATGGAAATGTTTTGGAATGCGAGGAGCTTTTTTAATTACCAAGGCAGAAGAGTCATTCTGAGTTCACCCCTGAGAGAACAGTGCACTTTCTGTTGCTCTGTAGGAAAACATTTTGATAAATAATCCACAGGCGTTCAGGATAACGACTCTGTTGTACCGAACGCGCTCCCAGAAGACTCCAGAGATCAAAACATTCAGCTCATAAAAACACACAGACTCACTGTCACGCTCGCTGACATTATCGTAGTAGAATCAGTGTCGCGGTGCCAGATGAATGAGGTGGACAGTGGACTAAGTTTAAAGGGCAGAAGAGGCGTTATGTGTGAGTATGTGTGTGTATAATCCATTGTTTGGCCTGTGTGTGTGTTTGTGTTTGTGCACAGGCAGCACTGCGAGACAGGGAGCAGATGTGGGTGATTGATGGTGGCCATCTGAATGGAGAACTTCTCAGCCTCAGCTCCTGTAAACTGGGGAGAACTGATGCAATAACCTTAACGGCAGACACCAGGCCATCAATAACGCTCACGCAGAGCAGCCTCCACATACAGATGGGGACCATGTGTGTGTGTGTGTGTGTGTGTGTGTGTGTGTGTGTGTGTGTGTGTGTTTGTGTGTGTGTGTGGTGCAGTCACATGTGCATCTTTAAAAAGCATGCAAGTGTTTTTATGAAAAGAAATAAATCACACAAGTGACACAGTCGAGCAAAACAAACAATGTGAATATTTTCCCGAGACAATTTCTTTACGTCGGTCACAATCTGAGCCTAAAAGCGTCATCCTGCCTGCGTAAACACTTTGTGGCATGCGTGTCATTAATTGCGATGACAACAATCCTCCTCCCGTTCAAAGTCAGTACAGGTATAAGTGCTGATTCTGCCACGGAACAATTGCTCCATCTGAACGCCGTGTTATTTATCTCTCCTGTCCTTGATGCTCCGGCAGACTAAACACCATGGCGGACCACCAAGCAGCCTCCACTCCCCATTTATATCCCGCTTTCCTTTGTTCATCTGATAAACACCTACGGGCTGCAGTGTTATTCTGAAGTTTGAAGGCTTTTTCTGAAACAAGCCATCAAACTCCCAGCACCAAAGTATTACTCAAAAAAATGACAAGATATCATTCCAAAAGCTTTTTTTCTTTACCTTCTTCAGGATGCCAGTGAGCCTCTCCGTCTCACAGTCGATGATGATCTGGCCTTCCTTCCTCTTGTCCAGGTCCTGGAACACCTTCAGGAAGGAGGCCTCGGTCATGGTCTCCACATTGACCGACGTCACCAGCCAGTTCTTTTCCGCTGCCGTGTCCAGAACCTTTTGCAGCACTGCCAGTCCTGCAGAGGAGAGTCAGACACTTTTGGTTACGCTTCTGCACTCTTATATAAAAGCTGATTGAACGAGAGAAGAAACTAAATGTGTGACCTAGTGCACCTTTGCAGCAAAAGTTCTGAAAAGAGGCTTAAGAGGAATGAAAGCGAATGGCTGCTATTCACCTGCTGAGCGCCTACGTTTTATTATCCAGCCTGACACCAAAACAAATGGCGGGCAGGTTAATCTCGGTGTGTGTAGTTACATTATGAGCAGAGAGATAAATGGACACAACTTCTGAACAAAGCAGAGGCGGAGCAGTGTTCAGGAGACCGGCCTTGATAAGCATATCCATCAGAATCTCCCCTAAAGCTTTGGTGATAAAGTGTGTGAGCGAGTGGGACAGTCCATTAAGCCCACTGAGACACACACACTCACACACACACACAGGTGCACTTGTGCTTCTCGTACAGTGCCAGGTTAAATAATCACCACACTCACACTAACAAATAATCAGCTGCATGATAACAGACGACGCATTCACAGAGCAGATTTACGTCCTCCGAGCTCCAATTACAGACACGTCCACTCCATTACACAGACGGGCCGCTGACGCCATTGAGCTTCACAGAGGAAGAGTTAGAGCTGTAAGTGGGCTATAGGCCTCATGCTAAGGCAGAAAATAAAAGGTGATTAGTGAACACATTGATTTCAGACTCTGATTTACAATATGACACACTCCTGCTGCTGGCAGTGGACCAATCAGATTGCTCTGTTGCTGCCAGCCGCCGTTGTTTCACTGAGTAAATAAGGTCATTTTATCCCCAGCAGAGTGACAGCAATTACAAAAATGAATTACGGCCAGTACAAAGATTTGGAACGTCATTTCATATACCGTAGATCATTTCTTTTCACTGGCTAATGTCTCTACGCCTTGTTTGTTAATGATATAACAGGATACTAAACAGCTCTCTGTAATGTGTCAAACTGACAGTCACAAAGACAATAACAGCATTCAAGGGTCCTATCAGTTACTTCTGTTTCACACAGTCCAGCTCCTTTGTATCAATACGTCAAGAGTTATCAGCAGTGCTAGCGAGCCGCAAACTAGCATGGCCTTCTCACCGTTAGCCAACAAGAAGAGTCAGGTTTTCAAAAGTGAAACAAGCCAAAACATCAACATCCACTCGGCAGAAGATGTCCTATTCACTATGTCGCATTTCACAATGAATGTAAATGTGCAATTCAACTCTAAACTCTAAACATACTGCTGCTTTGCAGCTAGCTAGTAGGTTAGTTAGACTCTCCTGCTATTGTTGACGTAGCCTCGCAGGTGCTAAGCTAGCTGCAACGGGACTATTTTTCTCAGTGGAAGCTTGTAAAAACTCATAAATTCATGTAAAAAGAAACACACTGTATGAAAGGATTTATATCTTTTGTAAGTAGCTAGATAATAAGCAAGATAACTTATTGGCTGATGTATCCATGTTAATCAACAATACTTTTATGATATATATATAATTTATGATGAAGCATATGGATTAAAAGATGATGGATTGATCGCGCTCCCTGATAAATCCCAAAAAATGTAAATTAGCTGTATCCACAGTTAAGAGGGTGAAGAAGAATCAGAGCCACACTGACAGCCCCTGACGGATGATTGCTTGGCCATATTTTAATGCACGCTGGCAACTCTCCTGACAATTCAAGGTGCTTATCTGTCTTTGCCATCACGTCATTACAGAAATAAAAAGAGGAATGGTGTTTCATCACTTACGACGGCCAAAACATGTTTAGAAGTCAGAAACCCATAAGACAAATGACAGGGACGAACATTTAGGAGGTAAACAACGGCCGTAAAAACGCTACAGGAAACGTACGCAGCAACTTTGTGCGGTGTTTATGGCGCTGCTTTCCATAGACTGTTGCTCGTGAGTAAATAATTGTAGTCCTTGGTGCTGACAGATTTAATGGGAGCCGTGAAAGCGATGATAGACGTGGTAATACAGGAGGCCGTTAATCTTGCGAGGCGGTGCGGAACGCCAACGGCTCCCGAGGAGAACGGACAAGTGCCTGTGGACGGAGGCGGGCGGTCCTTGAGTGGTGACAGGTTTCTGTTCAGAGTGATACATCCTGACCCAGCCATTTGAAAAGCGAAGGCCCTGCCCCCTTTTTTAATTTCCCATCATGCCTTTCACTTCACTCCCCATTTGTAATGATCCGACATCTTCCCTCACACTGCTCGTGTTTGTTCATCTGCTAATTTGGGAACATTATTATGCACGTGTGCACCGGCGCACACAGCTGGGCAGGAGTCAGGATCGGCTAAAATTAGTGCTGGCGTCTCATTAAACGGTGAGCGAGAATTGAGAATTTCTCCGGCTTCGCTTCAATCCCACCAGTGTGACTGTAAAAGCAATAATATGCATTCCACACACCCTTCTCCTGACCTTCCTCTCTTCCTTCCCTCCCTCTACAGCTGCCTATTGTCTCACTGAATATTCCTGTGCCTTTTTTAAAAACGTAGCTCGGTGGCTAATGCGCCGCTATAAATCAGAGCCAGCGTGACAAGGAGGCTTGTGGGCAAAAGCCAAGGTAAAAATGCTCCTCCAAAGGCATCCCGGATGAGAATAATAACATAATGGAATCTGGCAGTCGTGAGCACCCTCCTGGCCAGAGGCAATACACAGAGACCAGGGGAATCGGGCAATAGAGAATAGAGAAAATAACACTTTGGAGAAACCATTTCCTGAATATTGTTTACGATGGCTTTAATGGGCTATCAAATTTGTTTTCCTGTTCTCTGCTTTAGCAAATAAAATGAGAGATGCTTTTATTAATGGCGGCTGTGTGCAGGGAGACAGATCTTTGTCATTTGCCCCTTTCGCTGCTCAGGTAATGGACTCAACACTTATTAAAGTTTTAGAAATGCCATTATATGTGGTTATGGAAACTTTTAGCCTTTTCAAACAACAAGATGGACTTAGGAGCACACACACTCACACTCACACACACTCCTCACAACCAAATGATTTTTCTTAAAGGCTTAAAATAACCGTGTAGCAAGGGGAGCTGCTGAGTAGTATCCAGGCAACAGTGGACCACTGATATGGATTCCACCATCCTACGACTCAATCACATGAGGGTAAATGACCTTACACACACACACACACAGGCTACACACACGTGGACAATTTGTGACTGGATAATTAAGGGATCACAGAGAGATCAGCGAGACATATGTGGCACTATGGCCATCACGCATCAATGGGATTTAAGCCCACTGTGAAATTTCCACTGTTCCCGCTCAATAGCGTGTGTGTGTATGTGTGTGTGTGCAGGGTGCCAACAAGCATAGGAAGGCATCTGTCTTTGAGAGCCGACTTAAGCCGTCGTGTTTCCCTCACACCAGTCAAAATCAAGCAAGTTGGAGTAAGCCTGTGTTTATGTTTGCAGATTTACATTTGAATGAAGCGCACTGTTCATAACATACATGTATTTCGCGTACACACACACACACCTGATGCAGATGCGGTGGTGGAGAAAATGCATTATGGGAAGTGTCTGGCAGATTGGCTGGGGAAGAAGTGTGATTGAAATGAAGCAAGAGGCGGAGACAGCGGCTGTATAAGAACACCTGCCGTCTCTCGACCTCCACCAAGAGGGGGATTCAATCCTATTCCATTGTTGCATCACAGATTCGCACTGATGACTGCCGGCTAAAGAAGCTTAATCTCTCCCTCCATTGTACCATTTATCTGCTGGCCAGGGCAGGTCAATACTCTGCTCTGTGCCACTACGTCTGTGCAAAGACAGTGGTCTGGAATAAACACTCTGATGACTGCTCATTGCCGCACAATGGCTACGATTGACCTCACTGCTGTCGTCGCCATGGCAATATGACGATCCTGCCAGTGACAGTGTCGCTGGGTAAGTACTGAAACTGCTTTTTTGCACACGCACAAGAGAATTCCTGTGGCGATACTTAAAACACTGGTATTCAAAGATGATCTGTCTGCTGCACTGACTGTTCTACTACCACAATGGATAAATGCTGCAATTCTGCTCATGAATTAGCAGTAATATGGCCCAAAGTCTGCATCAGCGTGTTAAATCAGGTGATATCAAATCTTTCACTGCAAAAATGGAGATTCTGGTACTTTCGCCTGAGAGATTTTGGGGGATTTCCATCCTTCCAGGTCAGTTGAAACATTACACGCTCCTCTACACGAGCACAAGCTCACCGCCGGCCTTTCCTTTCTCAGCCCCTTGAAATAATGTTTTTACCTGATGTTTTCAAAGTGAGTTTCAATGTCTGTGTTTGCTCCACTGTGACTGTGTGTTCAGCTGCATCTTTTCATGCAGATGTAGCAAAGCTTTCAGTGGATTCACAGAAGATAAGAGCAGAACAGAACAACACTACGAGGCTCCTACCTGAGTCGGAGCTGTACATGTACACAAACTTGGTCCATCCGTAGTGCTCGATCACGCCCACCAGCGCGTCCTGGAGCTCCGGCCTCAGCTGGATGACAAACTGGTTGGCGGTCTCGATGGGGAAGGACGGCGTGACGAAGCAGACATGCAGCGCCCCGCAGAAGGACATGAGCATGTTGACCGTCTTCCTGTCGTAGAGGCCGATGATGGCGTACACGCCTTTGGAGAACTGAGAGCAAACTGCCGGCAGAGGAAAGAGAGAGAGACAGAGGGAGGAAGGGAGGGAGGAGGAGGAGGAGGGGAAACAGGAAGAACGAAAAGTCATAAACTTTCTCATATTTAGCAGATTATGAAATCTTTGCTTTAAATGTAAAACTCTCCCCCTTAAGCATGAAGTAATAATAACCATATGCAAGATTTATGCAGCCAGTTTGAATTTAAGCAGATAATCTTCAGTGAATACTTCCTAATATTGCAACATTATTATTGCCAAAAGCTTTTTAATAATGCAAATAACAACTACTCGCCTCGTTTTGACAGTAATATGCTGTATAACCTTGAATATTCGGTTAGTATGTAGGATTCCACCTTTAACATATCCTGTGTATTTTGATTTTGTGTTCCCACATTGTCGCTGAAGTCACATTCATGATGAAAGTGTGTTTCCCGTTTCATCAATTTCAGTTTCGCCTCATAACAAAAACAAACACAAAGCCTGGTCTGTTCCACATTTACGCCACGGCGACCCTGATTCTCCATCTCTGCTCTTCTGTCCTGCCTTCCTTTAGCGAGAGGACGAGGGGGGGATTGAAGGCAGATTAAGAGCAGAGCAGATAATCAATACATCTGCGGGGATCCATTGACATTTTACAAGCAGCATGAGGTGGTCTCCATTGCTCATTTGCTTCTCCCCTCACATCTCTCCATTCCCTTTCTTCTTCTGTCATTGTCTGTTCGCCTCTGCAGCTCTCTTTCACACCCTCGCATATCTCACAAACCCACGCGCTGCCTTCCTCGCCGCTCTCTCTCTTTAAGGGAAGGTAAATCCTCTCCTGAGCACGCCGCCCTTGCCGCTAACACGTCATGGCATCGGCGGCTATTTTCTGCCTGGGCCATGGGGTGCGCTTGACTTTTTTTTTTTCATTGCCATTATTTGCCAAACAGATTGAAGTCGCTGCCTGTCCTCCTGTCCTGGGGCCAGCTCGCCGCTAGGAGCAGAGAGGGAGAGGGAGAGAGAGAGAGAGAGAGAGAGAGAGAGAGAGAGAGAGAGAGAGAGAGAGAGAGAGAGAGAGAGAGAGAGAGAGAGAGGGAGAGGGAGAGGGAGAGGGAGAGAGACAGAGACAGAGAGGACGGGCCCCGACCCAAAAACGCCTAACCTGTCACAGACCCGCACCCTCCAGGCAGGCACGTGAGAGAGAGAGAGAGAGAGAGAGAGAGAGAGAGAGAGAGAGAGGGAGACAGAGAGAAAGAGAGAGAGAGAGAAAAGGGGGGAGAGAGAGGGAGAGGAACTTGGTGGCACCCCATCAAAATTCCACACATACACAAACATACACACAAGCACACGGGGGTAAACACACACGTATGCAGCCTCTAGTGCTCCGGTGTGACTCACCCTACTTAAAACGAGCCCTGAAATAGACATTTTGCGCCGTGCCACACTGACTCAGTAACACAACTGTCTTGCCTTGCCTTCATGGTCTGCACACGCTCCTGCCCGTAAACGGACCCACTCTCCGCTGTTGCTCTCCCCCTGTCGTGCATTACGTCCCCACCTAACAATTTTCCCCCGGACCAATTTTCAACGGCGCCCTCTATGTTCTGCCTGAATAAAAGGTAATGAAAGCTTGTTTGACTCGTTTCCCATTCCGCGTGGCGGCGGCGGGTTATCACGTTCCGCTTAACACCCGAGTTGTTCCTCGCACCTGCAGTGTTGCCTGTGAGACAAAGCTTAGGACGATAAAAGACACAGAGGATAGCAACCCACCTCCAGCCGCCTCAGGGATGACCCCGCCGACATATTGCGAGCGTGTGTGTGCACGTGCGGCTTGTTAGCGCGGCTCCACATGTGTAATGACATTTGGGGGTGAGGTTGGGAGACCTGAGTGCTTTCGAAAGGCCCCGGAAACACCTGTCCACCCTGGCACGCAGTCTGTTCTCGCCACAGTTACAGCTGCCATGGTGGCAGGACTGGGGTTGCCGGGGTAACGGCCTGTCTCCGTGGCGAGGATTACACAAGCTCAGAGCTGCGAAAGGATTTTTTTTTGGAAGATAGAGCGAGAACTGGGAGTTATTGGACATTTTGTCACACTCGGGGAAACCCTCGAGGAGTTTGTGATTCCATAAAAACCATAGTGTTTGCACAGACTACATCCACATCTTATCTCTAAAACAAAGCCAATTTGTATGCTGATTGATGACTACTCATCCAAAGCTAAAATTCTAATGCACTCCTGCACTTTTCCCGCAAAGGGACGACTTGATTTGCATTTGGCTGAAGAGTTTTTGGCCTGGGGAGAGGAGAGAGAGAGTTAAAACCTGAAGGGACTCGTGCTAGCACAACAGGAGGCGCTGTCAGAAACGGCTCATGCAGCTCCTGTCTTCCCTCTTCTGTATCCTGTGCCCTGCAGCTGTTCTTCTGCTTAGCAGGAGCCAAATATCAAATGACAGACATGTCTGTGGCCCGGCGACACACACACACACATGCACTGAGAAAGAGAGGGAGAGAGAGGGCGAGTTTGTGACAGTCGCTGCAGCATCTGTAGTTGACAATGATGGAAGCAGCTACGTTTGCAGGAAATACCGCATCCCTCATATTATTCACTCTCATAAATCTTTTAACATCCGATCCACACTAACACAACCATTCCAACGCTTTCCTCTTAAATGAGTCCGAGTCTGACTTGGTGAGATTTATGAAGCTGTCACTGTGTCGCCGTATCTCCGCCTGAATCTGAGATGTTTGGCTGCAATTTTTAACCTCGTGAGTATCCGATTTTTCCGTTGCGTACGGCGTTTCATATTCAGTATTCAAGACCGCCGCCTGGCACTGAACCGCCATCCTAATGAAATCCTTTAGGTAACTGGTTTATCTGCAAAGCACGTATGGACGACTAATTAAACGAAAATCCACAAGGAAAATAAAACTTAATTGCAGATTTTATGGACCGATATCGTGAATGTTCTCCCCACACACCACGGCATAAAATCAAAGTGGGGCCATCAGACTGGTCAATATTCATTATTTATTTAAAGGTCAATATTTGCCTGATATATTGGCAAACTGATTTCAGTCAGAGGCGTCCGGGTGTCCTTCAGACAGAAATACTTGTCTCTCTGGCTGCGTACTGGAGCATTTAAGAGCTGCTCACAAGTGTGTGTGTCTGTGTGTCTGTGTGTCTGTGTGTGTTTGAGTAGGCCCACATTACTTAATGTCTCATGAAAATCATTACAAATGAATTGAATGATGCAACGACAGAACGATTCTGCTAATGCATTTTTGAGAGACCAACGCCCTGATTTAAAGCAAGTTGAATTGTTTCCTTATCTGTTCTCTCACAGCGCTGGCTCACACACAAACACACACACACACTCAGGACTCCAATCTGCAACATCTTGTCCACACGCAAAACCACAATTTATATAAATTATACACCTACACACACCGGACACACTGTTCCTGCTATTTCTCCATTCTCCCCAGACTTGAATTGTTCCTATTTTCTGCAACATTAGCATTGGGTCGTGCTGAGGGAGGACACAGGGTCCAGCTGGAGGGGGGATGCCGTGATTGGATGATTTCTGTTCAGCCATCTGCAGAGTTCCTCTCTAATAGACAACCAACACTGAGCCCCTGTCTGTCACGTCTCCTGCCATGAGACAATTCTTCCTGCAAGAACACGGATCAACTGCACACCATTTCACCAAGACGATAACGCTGTAAGATGTGTAAAATCCTCCACGTCTGGCATCAACAATCAAAGGCGACAGAATGGATCGATGAGCGGCACAAAAATGTCATCAATGGTCGTCTGAAGTTAAGAAGGATGACAAATACAAAAATGTACGAACTACCGTGGCAAGAAGGAACTTCAATTACCTGCAAGAATCTGACTCAGTCACTGGCTGAGTCATGTGTGTGAGTGTGTGTGTGTGTGTGTCTGTATTGGATCCATCCATTTTGTTAAGGCAGAGTCAAGTGAAACAAAGGATGAAGAGCTGCTGCCTCATCATGCAGTCACACACACACGCCGCCTTCCGAACCGGCGAAGGGTTACTCAATCAACCACACGGCGCTTTGAGAAGAGGTAAACAAAAATGACACGGGACAGTGTACGACACACACAATCATCCCCCACTCAGCCACCCATGGCCAATAACTGTCAGATGATGTGTGTTAGAAAGAAACAGCGAGCTTGTTGCGTTCCCTCCGGTCCTATCCATCTTTCAGATAGCTAATCAGCCATGTTAATGAGAGGCCTAACAAAACAAGTCAATGCAGTGGTGTCACCCGTGTGTGTGTGTGTGCGGGGCATGAACATGCTTTTAAGACACACAGACACAATCCCCGCACCTACAAAACACCCCCTTAACACCTCTGTCTCAATTAAAAAGCATCGCCGGGCGCGCGTCTGGCTGATTTTGACAAGAGAAAGTCACACACACAGCTTGTGCTTGCGAAGAATCCCTCAGGTGATGGGGTGGGGGTGGCCCTCCAACACAGCGTGACTCACACTTCGTGCAATCAATCTCCTTCTGTGCAAAGGACAGGGACTGGGGACCGCCGTTGTGGATCTGCATGAACGTCTCCAGACATGACTGAGTAGGTGGGTTTCACTGGGAACAGTCTTCTCTCCGACGGGATCTCCTGGATGCCACTTTGAAAATCGATTCCGGAGAGAAAATGATTCATATCAACGCTCCGCATCCGGCCGTATTATTCACCCGAGCGTTCACGCAGAGATTACAAATGCAAAAAAGGGTTTAGCCGCTTTTGAAAAAGGGCAGGAGGAGGAGGGGCCGGGCTTTTGCCTCACTGCCTTCCCACCTCCCCAGAGAACCAATATACCCCATAGAGAGCTGCACACCAGGGAGGAGGGCTCACTGTTCCCTGGCATGAACAGGTTTAGGTCCTGGAACTTGGGGGAGATTCACTGCCAGGGAGGGGAGGCAGTAAAACAGTGTTTATGTCACTGCTTCTCCCCTTTGTGTGCGGTAAAAAAGAAGGGCGAATAACAGAGACGGGAGAAATACACTGATGATAAAAGTAATTGCTGAGGCAGAGGAAGAAAAGGAGAAAAAGATAGAGAGCGCGTTGAAAAATGGTGGGAGTAGAAAACGGACAGAGGACTGACAGGGAAAGAAGCGATGAGACGCTCGATGCTTGAGCCAAGGCCTGTGGGAAAAGCTGATCAGAGCAGCTGAGCAGCAAACGGCACTTTAGATTAATGGAAGGTCAATACGGATGAGCCAAGAAGCATGCATGACTTCCAAACGTAGGTGAGGAGCAGACAGAAGGCAAAGAGGAACAAGCATGAATGTGTGTGTGTGTGTGTGTGTGTGTGTGTGTGCGGTGGGGGTGGGGGTGAAGGTGTCGGACGACAGGAAGACCGCTGCGAACAAAGACAACAGATGCCAGCCGAGCAGTGGGAACCACAAGGACCACGCGGTGTAATCTAGATTTCTCCTATTCCCTCTAAGTAATAAAACAATGGCGCCGCGTCGCCTCATTAAATGGGTAATCGAGGGTGGGAGATGCTCCACTCAGCTCTTAACAACTCTCTCTCTCTCTCGCCATCTCTGTCTCTCACCATCTTAAAGGACGGCCTGTGTCTGTCCTCCCCCTCCACGTTTTCCAATCTGGCTGGGATCTGCAGAGCCCTGCTGCCTGCTGAGTAAACGCTTACCTGGGCAGTGGGTCAGAACCCAGCCCGGACCATCTTCCGGACGCGGCAGGGGCGGGGGGGGGGGGGGGATATACGGATACGCCAATTATCTCCTTAACAATCATCCCTTCGCAATTATCTCCCCATCTGTGTGTCGGCGTTGACAGGTGCAGAGAGAAGAAGGTCTTGATCCAAGGCGGATACGCAGGGAGGCAACGAGGAAATGTGCACGCACGCAATTTCATCAGGAACTAGACCAAGAATTCTGTTCAGAGGAGATGCTGAACACACAAAATCCAGACTGTTGCACTCTGGATCTTTCAGAATACGAGCAGCGCTGTCAAGTAATGTTTGAATGCATTGAAATAAATAGCAAACACACAAGGATGCACTAGGGGGCTGATGTGACACCGATGTTTACTGCTGTTTACCAAGAGAAACACTGTGTAGTTCCCATGTGATGTTGTCCAATTGGAGGCGGTAAATGTGCCAGTAAATGGAAAGTAGAAGAAGGCAAGGAGGGGACGCGAACCAAAACGTGGAGGTCATTCAAGCGCAGAAATGAGCGTGTCATCAGCATACAGATCAAACTGCAACTATTGATAGGCTATCATGAGATGAATATGCTTAGGAAAACATTACAAAAATATTACAGAATGTTCTTTAAACTCTCCAGGCTCCGCCCCTTAATCAGCAGTAGTTTTGGAGGTAACTTAATCCTTACAGGTACAAGGAATGTGTTAAGGTGAGAAATGTAAACTGCGGAAAAAGTGAGCAGCATCTTCACAGCGTTTCCTTCGCTTCTTGTACCTTCAGTAACTGCTGCAGGTCCGGTGTCGCGGCCGTCAATTAGAATTTCAAACGTCTGTGTGTGTATGTGGGTGTGTTTGTGCGTGTGTACCGATGACAACGGCATTCTCGTGCTGTCACCGCCGAGCAGTTGCGCGGTGTCGCACTGTTTAACACGCTTGTAGGTTTTGTTCCTCATTAAAGTAAAACCCCAGCTCCTGAGATATGTGACAAAGAGCCGGGACGCATCTGTCTCCGTCTCGAAAACACGACAGCTGCCACCGCCGTCCCCCGCGCCTGCGTCCCCCGCAACAAACCCCAGCTCTCGTCTCCCTCCAACCCATTGTTGTCTTCATCGCGCCAAGCTCAGACCTGTACCAATGGAGAAGACGGACTTGGTGTGAAACTCTTGGCGAGAGGGATGGAGGGCCAGGTTGGAAACGCGAGCAGGTCGACCAAGTGGACGGCGCCATCGGAGATTTGGGATTGAGTGTTTCTCACCATCAGGGTTACGTTTAAGCGGTGAGAATGTGCAGAGACTCCAATGACAGCTTGCTTATCTTCTCTTCCCTGACCGTGTTCTCTTCCTTCACCCCTGCCCTGCTCGCTCTTTCGCTCCTACAAACACACACACACACGACATGCAGAGACACTCTCGGTCCTCACTTCGCCTCCGTACTCTATCACTGCTGCCGCTGCTGCTTGGGGGAGCAGTTTGTGCTGATCTACATTGATTGCTATGGGCCGTTTTCTATCCTTCGCTAAACCAAGAGTCCTCATTTGTCAAAACGGGACCTGCCAAGACTCGACTCCAACCCGAGAGAGAGGGAGAGCGAGAGAAAGAGAGAGAAACCGCCACATTCTCATTCCCCGAACAGTCAAGAGGGCACGGCCGTCTTGCTCTTGTCCACCTTTCTCAAAATGATATCAAACACTTCCAGCTTATCCTTTCTGTACACTCCTGTGCGGGAGGACGTCTGTCACCTAGCTTGTACCCAAACGTCTAGAGACGGTAGATACACAACAAAACCCCTGCGCCCGTCCGTCCGTCCTTTCCTCTTTTGACACTTACATCCCGGCTGAGATCATCCTTTCTTGGTCGTTGGAGCAAATAGATAGAAGTAACACCATCCAACGTTTCTGTCTGCGGGTTTTTGCTCCCGGCAAATCCTAATCCGGAGCATTTGAGCGAGCGCACTGCAGCGTTTAATAGTCGGTGCAATTCTCTCTTTTTCTGTCCTCCCTCCATGGGGGTTATTATTACATATTTATGCTTATAGCTCTTTGGAGTGATACCTTTGGATGTGCGCCGCTGAATAATACATTAAATGCATCTGTTGGAGTTCTGTCGCTTGTTAGCTGGTGAGTGCGTGTGCGAGTGTGTGCGTGTGCGTGTGTGCGCGACGGGCTAATTTCACCCTGACAGCCTCACAAATGGACGAGGTGAGCGTGGCATACAATCGGGTAAAATAATGACATGGAACCTTACTCTGCTTAAGTGCAATTTTGAGGTATTTGTGTGGTTTTTGTGGGTCTTAATCAAAAACGTGCTGTGTCAGAAGAGAGATTGCGTTAATCTCTTGATTGTTAGGTTGTCGCAAATGCACTTCGGTGATGTTTTTCTGTTTTGTCGGGCTCATCCCCTTCTGTTTTCTCCCTGGGGGTTTTGCGCACTGGGATCACTGGCAGGCTTTGCAAAATTGATAGAGCCGTAATGCCGCAGTTATACGACTGCGTGGTTTGTGTTGTGACAGGGTTGTACTGCGTTTGTACCTCACTTATTTCCATTTCTGATACATTCCACTTCCACTCTGTGACATTTCAGAAGGGGGTTGTTTTCCTTCACATCAATCTTTGAGCTGCAGACTCACATTTTACATATTCCCTCAAAAACTCTTAAAAGTTTTATTCAAAAATCTGTCAGTTTAGAATGAAATAATCAACAGTTTTCAAACTTTATGAGATTGGGGTGAAAATATGAGGTTGTCCAACTTTGAGGAGTTTCACTATTGATGCAAATGCATGAATCATTGATCAATTCTTCCCTCTGTGTGCAATTTAACTTTTAGAGCCTTTCATTTAAATTCAGTTCTGCAGATTCTTATACTTCTGCCGATACTTTATATATAACAAATCTAGCACTTAAGGGGATATTTTTCCATTAGTGTGCTAAATGCAGACTTTCTCCTCCACTGGTCACCGGCAGTGAACCCCTCCTCTGATCTTTGACCCCCACCTGCACACAGCGGCTCCACACACGTCCCTTCATCCCCTGACTGTAACTCATATCTGTCCTCCACGCCTGCCCATTCGGAAACATCCGCCTCCCCTCCACCCCTGCGCCGTATCGATCGCCGGTGCAGGCCTCCGTGTGATGCTCCGCTCATTGATCACGACCGGCTCGGGAGATCCGTTTTCCTTTTTCCAGTGCTCCTTAACGGACCCTCAGAGACCCTGAGAAAATACTGCTGCCTACAGAGCGGTGACAACATAAATCGCTCCCTCCATGGATCCAAATTAGTCTTAACAAAAGGTTTATTATTAGAGAGGCTGAACCGGACACAAAATCAAATGCCAGTTAGAGAGCTCTTTCAGGCTAAATGTGCATCTAATTCAAAATCGGGCAGTTTGGAAGCTTTTTGCAGATATTCCAATAGTACTTTTCCTTTCTCCTACAGTATCGCATTTGACCAAAATAGCCAAAGCTTAGCCTCCATCTCACCACGCACACGTATGATATCAAAGAGCAACGTAGATATATAGGCACGGCCCTGCAGGGGATTTGACATGAAGCTAGCTATTCAGTGACGTCCTGATTATAAACCACGGCAACAGCAGATTATGGTAATGTGATATCTAACTGAGGGCTAGAGTGACTAATATTCTCCACGTAAACAGCATCCTTTGCGGTTATTTTTAACCGCTGGGAGGATGTAAAACGAGCCTGTGCAGGAAGCATTTCAGCAAAAAATGTATGCTCGCGAACCCACACACTTACACAAATACACAAAGAGATAATAAACTTAAAAAATAGGAGTGAATACAGGTGAGGTGATGTTTTGTTGCTTGGCGACTCCACGTTTTGCTTCTAGCACCGCCACAGTCGTTAAGGACCCAAAACCTCTCACCCCTGTTCTCCCTTCTGCCTCTTAGGGCAGGTGCCAGAGAGTGTGTGTATGTGTGTGTGTGTGTGTGTGAGCATGTGTGTGTGTGCAGTGGGAGGCGTTTAGTTGCGCGGAGGAAGCAGCAGGTCATGAAGGCCAGCTGATGAGTATCACCCTCATCCGGAGCTCCATTCATCCCCGTGTACAAGGGCCCATTCACACTGTGCTTTTCACACTCGTGGACCCCTGAGAGGCCCCGGGCACATTCCCACCACACACTCGCTCACATGCTTACAGAGGTGAACTGTCACTCAACTCCAGGGGATTTACACAGATGCCACCAAGGTTCTCAAACATACACAAACACACACAGGCGAATTAAATAGAAGAAAGGTCCAGGAACACAACAGCAAATGTACAACCTCCACATCCCAATATTCCTTCAGAACACCTGACACCCAGCAGGAAGAGGTGTCACTTTCATTTTTCCACCAGAGAATTTTTCTGACAAGTTTGTGCCACGGCTGTCGTAATACACACAGACGGCCGTGACATGATGAACAAGAGATGTCAACCTCTGATGGCTTCTGATTGAAGATTGAGGCTGGCGGCTGCCTGGGATGAGCTCACCAAAGGAACCGGGCAGCGGTTTGTGGTCTAGATTGCAGCGATTGGCTTAGTGGGAATTAGCTGTAAAATTGCTAAGCGTCACATAAAGACGAAGAGCACGCGGGGGTAATACAAGAGGTGGACTTTGTCGATTTTAGTGTCATTTTTGGAGCCCTCTAGTGTTGTGTTGTTGTCATTTATTTACATTACTGTCATAACCCTCAAGACATGGCGCTTTAATAGCAGTGATATAAAAGCCTTTAGTTATACGAGCTAACATTACAGGCACTGATTCTGTTCCTCAGTAGTGGAGTGTTTCACAGAGGACCCCTGCCACCGACTGAGCTCCGATGTCCCAGGTTAACTCGTTTTAGTCCCAAACGGGTCTTAGCCACAGAGCTCTGATCTCACCTGGAGAGTGCAGGCCTAACAAGGTGCACCATCCTGTGGGCGCTGCTGCAGGCCAGCCCACTGACCATCACCCACCTGAGAGGGAGAGAGACAGTCTCCATGTCTCAATCCAAGTGTCTCTCTGGGGGAGTCGACCCAGGGACATGGAAGAAGGGAGAGCTGAGTTGGCGCAACCAGAAGCCAGAACACTGCCAGCAGCTGAAATACTGATACATTTGTAGTTTTGCTGACGGTTACTGAGTCCCAAGATGGAGAGAGGAGTGGATAAGTGTTGGAAAGGATAAGAGGCAATCCGAGGAAAGAGAGTTGAGAGGGAACAACGTCTCCAGTGTGTGAGAACATGCCCACTCACATTGCCTGTTTGACCTTGAACAAAACCATTCTTCAAGGTTTCATCAATCACTCCAGCAGCTAGAACTACCAACCTGTGAGCCTCCATTCATTTCACCGAAGAACTACAGAACAATAGCAAAGAAACAAGAAGACAGCCGTGGCTCAGTTTGTTTACGTCATACAACAATCCATTTTCCTGATCCCTCAATTCTGAAATAATATCTTGATGGTTATCTATCCTGTTGGCCATTTGGTTTGCCTACTGCACTCTCTCCACTGCACTCCAGCTCCTCCAGCTCCTCCCCTCCCCCCACCTGTGTTTGATGGCCTGCTCTCATCCTCAGAAACACTCAGCTTGAACCCCCACGTTCACCATCAAATTCACATCTGGGCAGGGGACTGTCTCACTAATGAGGGCATATTGGGTGTGTTTACATTTCATTACTGAGCGCTGCCTGACCCTCTGGCCTCAGCGGGTGGGGGGTTGCTGTGTGTGTATTGTGTGTGTGTGTGTGTGTGAGTGAGAGTGACAATAGGGGTAACCGAAGGTGGTCGTTCTGTTTCTACTCTACTCTATACTAGTATAGAGTACTAGTAAAATATAAAGCCAATCAGGACTTAAAATGGGGTAACAGGAAGCCCATTTCTGGATTTAACACCTCGGCCTTCATATTATAAGATTCTATCTGACCCCAGACCCATTTAGAGATGCAGGGCTTTATGTTCCTCTTACATACATGTAGATCGGGTTTTGGAAATACTAAACAAAGGAAGAACCCAACAAGAACAAATAATGGATTTTAAGGGCTAAATTAAGTCCAATAATTGGCTTTTAGAGACAACATTAGTGACAGCCCGATCCTCAACCACAGCTCATAAATGAACACTTCCAACAAGCACCTGCCTCCTCATGACATCAGACCTCATGTTGTCAAACCCTGTATCCTTATCTGCTCTCTTTTGTCTGAGCCATGCCACGTTTTTTTTATCCCTTTAAAATTCCAGACGGGTTTCAAGTTGAAATGCAACAATCAATGTCTGTGGGGTGGAAAGCAGCAATCCAATGTCTGCCACAGTGGCAAAGCTACACACACACACAAACACGCTCCAGGCAAAGAGAGGACATCTCCTGGAGGTGTGTGACTTCTCCCCTGGCCTGTGAGCGGAACCACGGGCAAATTTGGGAAAGGAGTTAGGGATGGCAACAGAAAGAAGCTCCAGGATGAAGAGGAGGACAAGTGCAGGGCTTTAGAAAGACAACATGTTTGAGTTCTGACAGGAGGATGGCGTCATTGAAAACAACGATCATTAAACTCCCTACACGACCTTAAATCTGGCATCTGCTCATCTCCACAAACAAATACACACAATTCTTCCCTTTTGCACAAGCAAAATATGCCAATAAAGGATCATCTTATATGTGATTTAATCAAATAAATGGTGGATTCACGTGTTAGGAAGGTAAACAGGGAGATAAACGCATCTGAAAAGTTGATCTATGATACATTTATAATATAACACGCAGAGAATAACGTGATTATGATGCGCGGCTCGTCGTCTTTTCTCCCGAGCTCTGTTGCGCTGATCTGCGCTCAGCCTCTTTGTTTCCCCCCTCTGTGGGTTTTGCGCACCGGCATCCTTCCCAAAAAACCCTTCCGTCTAAGCGTAAAGCTGCTGCTGTATGACTGTGCGGCTCCTGTTGCTGCGGGGGCGCTCTGCCAGCCAGACCCCCCCCCCCCCCCGCAGGCTTTACGCAGAATCACGCAGCACACGGAGCGAACACGGAGAAGAAGAAGAAGAAGAAGAAGAACAAGTACAAAACACAACCTGCCCACACGTGTCGATCACAGCTGGGAGCCGATTATCGATACACGGCTGATTGATGCGCCGAGTTTCAACCCGAGCGCTCTTTTCGAAGTCGACCAACCGCTCGGAGAACAGGTTGGACCGACGATTAATCGAATAAAAAAAACAACAACAACATGAACAACAAACAGGCAGCGAATGAATCCAGTGCGTGAACACTTACAGGCGTATGTCATGGAGAAGCTGTTCCCCATCTTGACCATGTCCACCTGCGGCACCAGCTTGGGGATGTCCTGGTGGTGCGACAGGGCGAACCGGAACACCTCATATTCGTGCGATTCGATCGGGAACAAGCCTCCTGTTGAGCGGAACCAGAAGAGTGAGCGAGTTTAACGAGCACAGGCGCAACTTGCAGGTGTAAATGTGCCCGCCGGGCTGTGCGCCATGTTCTCACCTATATTGATGTTACTTGGGAAACTTGAGCTGGAGCCCAAGCACATCCCCAGTAAGCTGGCGAAGAGGAGGGCGACGCTTCGCTGCATATTTCCGTTTGCATTGGCGAAGGCAGGAAGAGGCGAAATCCACGCATAGGTCTGTCCGTGTTCCGTGGAAGTTAAAGCAACCCCAACCCCTCCAGCTCTCACACCACACACTCGCGCACACACACTCTCTCTCTTTCTCTCTCTTCCAGTCTCTCGCTCGCACTACAGGTTCGCTCTCCGCTCCTGTTCGCCTCCACGGTCACAGCAGCGAGCGTTCACACCGACATGAGCTCCCGACACGGAGATGGTAATGGCGAGAGGAGCTGTGCACAGGGAGAGACACTCTCTCTCTCTCTCTCCCTCTCTCTCTCTCTCTCCCTCCTCTCTCTCTCTCTCTCTCTCTCTCTCTCTCTCTCTCTCTCTCTCTCTCTCTCTCTCTCTCTCTCTCTCTCTCTCGTCCTTGGCTGCTGTTGAATCAGACGGCGAATGACTTCAGTGGGATCAGCGCTGCAAAAAATAATCCGTTCTTTTGTGTTATTATTGCCTTTTAAAACTCGATTTTCCTCTAATAAATTCGTTTTCAAAACATCTGATTCCATCTCTTGACAGTCAGAGTCCAATTCTGTGTCGCTACTTTGCCGTAATAAACTAATAGGATCTTATAACAAAGCGAGCAGCAGGAGCGTTTCAAAGAATTCACGTTGAATCACGACAGATGTAATTTTCCCGCACACATACGCTCTTGTTTGCGTGAGGCATTTCTTGCAGTGTTGAGCCGGAGCGCACCCACAGGTCCCCGGGGAGACGCACCGAGCATCTTCGCCATCCAGTCTGATTCCTGCACTGCGAAAACACACACATATCCAACCTCAGTACTCCTCTACATGTAAGATGTACTGAGTTGACTCGAGTACTTTAATGACTCCATCCATCTTCAAGTCAATGGAGCAGATACATTAGAGAGATTATATTGTTATATCATTTATTGTTAAGTAAGTGTCTATTGTTGGGTGTTTTGTCAGGACCATCATGCACCTGGTTGAGCTTCAACCAAAGATCCATTGTTCTATTGGGTTACCTGCTCGCTTAATGGAGACATAAATCACAAAGAAAAGGGAACGGAGAGTGAAGAGCTTGTTTGTATTCGAAACATTCCCCACTCAGGCACGTCAGCGGCCTTTTGATTTCAACTTTGTTCAAGTTGGATTTTGGAGAAAATGACAAATGTTTTCCAGACTTTTATCATTCTCCATCCAACCCACATGGGACTACACTGATGTTTTTAAACCTCCCACCACAAGAAAGCAAAGTCTAATATCTGAAATTACCAATAATTCTGCACATTTGATGTAAATTGATTCATAATATTACATCCAAAAATGCGACATTCTCCCCAGTGAGTGGCTCAGTGACACCTGTGACCATGGAGCTTGACTTTCAAATGAATATTATGGAAAGCTCATGCACAAATTACTAGGATCTTTTTAATTAGTGTTTCTATCTAATATTAGGCAGGTGTGCTGTTATAGGGATAAGCAATTTGACCTTGAGGGATAATTGCTGCAATGGAGAAGATTAAAGGAACACTCCACCAACGTTCAACCCAATGTACACCTGCTCGTCTTAGGCCGATTCTGCCACGCAGCTTGGATTTGAACCCTGGACCTTTTTGTGAACTACTGACCCACATCTGCAGAATCCTCAAACAAAATATGCCTCCCTAAAGAGCGATTTCCCCCTCCTATCTTCATCTCTCCTGGTCGTCCTGACAGTTTTACCTTGAGGTTCCTGCTTAGATCTCTTTGGGCTGAAATTGACTCTTTCATGCATTTTCTTTCTTCCTCACACTGCCGCCTCCTCCAGGGATTACAGCACTTAGTTTGTGATCTGAGAAATGTGGTTCTGATATAATCGGGAGCTTAAAGCAATTGGCCATCACAGTTACTAAAATAAGTAATTTTTAGTGCTGACGATCTGATGGGAGGACGTAAAAATTGATGGAGGAGCGAGAAGGAACCCTGCAAATTAAGTCTTTAAATTGTCTTACATTTATAAACGAATAATTTTACAATCTAGACTTTGGAGCGTGCCAGAGGGCTTTCACCTGACACACACACACACACACACACACACACACACATACACACACACACACACACACACACACACACACACACACACAAACACACACACACACACACACACACGGGGTACAATGCTGGCAAATAGCTGATATGAACCGTGTGTTTAGACAGGTACAGCCAATTATATCCAGAAGAAAAAGGTACATGCCCTCATTCGTTCGCACACGCTGCAAAAATTAACCCACGCCGGCGATATTCACGTGAGATTGATTGCAAACCGCATTATGCTGTGATGCCCCAGTGCTTGTTTAGAAAATTAAGTGGCAAATCCTTTGACGCAGTTCGGATTAGGGATGAGTCTCACTTATCAGACCACGGCAGGGTATTTGGTTAATGGTGAAATCACTTTCCCCAGTTATTGTTTCCAAAACATGATGGAGCGCATTAACATATTTTCTCCAAGAAAATGAAATTTGGAAAGATTAGAGTTAAGCTTAAATACAATTCCAGTGTTTCCAATTTAGCAGAAACATTTCCGATAAGAAACCCCCGGCACACTCATGGTTATAGCCTTTTACACACTTCAGCAAAAGATACTGTGGGAAATTAAAGGTTATCCAATTTATGAATGATGGATGTCTGGAAACAGTCAATTTGCCTTGCGAGGGCTTAGCTCGAACAAAAGGAGTCTGCCAGGCTATTCAACACAATAACTCCATCTTGTCTTTCATCTTTTGGAAATGTTGCTTTTTATTCCCTGTGTAGAGGAAAACATTGGAGTTATGAATATTTATCCAGCGTGTTTCCTTCGTGTTTATTCTAGTGTTTGGATGTCAGTGCCCCATGTGTAATGAACGCCACGCAAGCTTTTTACAATCCTGATGAATGCAAATAGATCTCGGGGAGGCATTAAAAATGATAACTAAATATTGTATGATGTCATGAAGGGAATAACAATCGCCGAGGCAGCAGTGTATTGTTCCTGGTTAAATATATCATAACCGGCAGACAGAATCTGAAAGAGGAAGAAGTGCAGTACTCTGGCTTTTTGTGCCTAAAGACGTCTGTGTCATAGATCATAATGCGAGTGTCTGTCTGCGAGTTTTTAATAGAAGTCAATGTGAAGAGTATAATGAGGCTAATCTGTCAAAATCTGACGGTTCCACTCCACTTTGACGAAGGGGGGGGGGAGAAAAAAAAAAAAAAAAACCCTGCTGCAGCCTGTTATTCCTATAATTGTGCCGCCGCAGTTGTGCCGCTGTCAAGTGCTCGCGGATGTCACATTTGCTTGAGGCGCAACTATAAAAAGCCATGTTGCTCCAGAGCAGACAGAGGAACAAACACATCAAACAAGACAAGTGGTTGATGTGGATTAGCTAAAAATGTCACCCTGGCATAAATATCTAAACAGCGGGTGAGATGCTACTTCATGTATGGATGCATGATATGGCTGATATGTTACATCGCAATTAGCTCCACCGAGTAGGTTTTAGCACATCTCAAAATGTTGTTGATAGATTTCAGTGAAACTTGTTGAACGTTATCCAGGGAAGAAGCCATTAAATTCTGGTCGACTGGATGGTGGCACTGTCAATCACCACTTTTACATCATGGGGTCTAGCCTAAGAATCTTCTACATAATCCCCTTCATTGCATTCTGGGTCAGCCCCGTGGTTTCTGTACTTTCAACATGGAGAAGCAACAGTTAATAATAGCTAATCCCAGATCCCTCCTGATGTCATCGACAGCTTGCATCCACCATCTCATTCTTTCGGTCACTAAACAGAGCTTGTGTTTAACAGGAAAGGGCTGGAACTAAGACTGATGTGATGAATGAGATCTATGCTACTTTACAAGTGAGTTGTAGCATCACCTTGGTTGGAATCAAGATGAACTAGAAATGCATTTTACTAAAGAAAATGCGGCGTGAGTTCAATTGCTGAAAGGTTTTTAGCAAATGCTGAAGAAGTGCCTGAAAGAATGAAGCCTGAAGGCCTGAAAAATGTCTGAATGGTTTCTGTACCTGAATGAAGGAAGACGTTACAAGCAATTTGAGTGACAGCTAAAGCTAAAATCCTTTGAACCTGACGATTGTTTATACACAACAGGTGCAACCAATTAAGCCGAAACACAGAGCCGTCAGTCAGTCTGAAGGTAGAAAATGCCTGAAAACCACATGTCGAACAACTGACTCTCACACAAAAATTGTACCTGGTATCTGAAAACGGACCATGAGAACCAGGAGACCTTCCTGAACATAGGGATGTATTATAGTCCAAAAAGGCTAGACAATAAAGAAGAACCAGCGAGTTGAAAAAGAAGTAAAACATTTTTCTCAGCTGAACATTTATCATCGGGCTAGATAAGGAAAATTCAGGACCAGTTGATCAGGACAAAAGTTTCTACGTTTATATGTATGAATTGTTTCAATATGCTGAATGAATACATAAATAGACAGATCAATCCGTAATGGCTTTTGGTTTTGTCTTCGCTCTTAATTACTGCACATGTTAACTGATGGACATTCTGAAAATACGGCAGCTTTTGGTCCAAACGCTTTGGCATTCACACCCGAATCGATGGGAAGCGGCCTGGCACGCAGGATTTCTGCTCTGTGCCTGAGTTGTGGAATGAGCTATTGACACGGGAGCTTAATTACTCGCCCTCGTAAATTGATTTAGCAGGTCTGCACAGAGAGAAAGGAGAAGAAAGCCGACGCGTGGAAGCATTGGTGAGCTTAAAGTTTGTCCAAGAGTTCCGGTTGCGGCGTTTTGAGATTTAGCCAATTTACAACAAATCTATCTACGTGACATTTCACAGAGCCGCTGCTTTCCAAAAATTCCTCCAGATTGCTCATCCATCACGCAGGATGTCACGTCTGCCTTCTATTTTGCTTGCTAACATGCCATTATTATTACACGACAACTCAGTGCCTCACTTTCCAAATCGAGCACGTTCATCGGCGTGGCGACAGCACGGTGGTGTGCTGTTACTCACAATATCACAAAGACAGAAGCAGTTTGCCGCGATGGCTCGACTTTGAGGCAATTTCCAAGTCTCGGCAAATTACATTTTTGTATCATAGTGAAATGAATTAAAGCCGACGGCAGAAGAAAGGACGGAAGAAAGGAAACACATTAAAAGTCTTACAAAACTTTGTTACGCTTGAGGAAATGATCACACGTAAAGTCCAGCGCAGAACCTCTTTAAAGACTCCCAATACAAGAAGACAGAGGATGAGAATTTAGCTCTTTTCTAACTATCCCTGACAATTAAAATCACTTATTCTATTATTGCTGTGGCCTTCATTCATTCGGTTTAAAATCAGGAATTGGTCTCTACTTTTCCATACAGCAAAATCACAAGTATGGACCTTTAAGGCAGCCTGCGCCCCATGGTGATATACAGTAAATAAATTATAGAAAGCCACCACAGTTTGTGAAATTTTGTATTTTTATCTCTCGGCTTCATATCCACAGAGAGCAACAGTCAACCAGATAATGACAGACATCAAAGGGACGTAAGAACAGAAACATTAAGTGGTGTGGGGAATGAACTTCTTCTCTTGTGTGCTCGTTCACTGCCATCCTCTCTCTCTCTCTCTCTCCCTCTCTGTCCTTCTCGCTACCTGCATAATTGCCTTTCTCCTCCACTGGCCGCAGGGGAAGTGCAGCTCTCACAACGTTACCGTGGTAATACTGATTGATGGAGTCGATACTTGTGCGGTTCCAGAACATCGAGCATCACCGTGCACAGACATGACAAATTTCAGGGAACAAATTATAATGGCTTGCATCATGATTAATCCCCTCTGGGGAAATGGAAATATTGTGAATACTTGTGAACCCGTGGAGGACGTAGTGCTCCACAATGGGACCAGGCTCAGGGGAGGTTTGTATCCATTGTCTAGCTGCACAGACACAAGGGGAAGCTGACAGGAAGGGAATTCATATCTGCTGCCAACTAACAATTCATGAAAGGCTGTAAAATGATAAATTACCCAAATCTGAAATTCTGATTATTTTGTGACAAAAGGAGAAACTCATCAGGCTGTGATCATTTCCACATTCCACATTATGAAACTCTGGCAAAATAAGTTTACTGCCTGCAAGTGTGTATCGTTGCTGTGGGCTCATTTACACTTTGCAATAAAATGCAACCTGAATGTACCCAGAAATACATCGACATACGTTCAACCAAGGTGTGAATGCACAGAGAACTCACCCAGATCAGGCTGTGTGCATACGTGACAAACCACATGTGAGCAATGTCAGTCTCACCTAGCCAGGTGTCCATGGAAGTGGGACCGATCGGGACTTGTGACCCGCCATAGATAGAAACCTGCACCTGGAAAAGAAAGCCTGCATTAGAAATCTTGACAAACCACCCTTTCTTAGAGTAGAAGGATACATCAGCACAACATTTGAATCCTTCAGTAGAGTACCTGAGTAAATGTACATTCTTAAGTGCAGCCTCTGAATAAAAGTTTTCAAAATCTGCTCTGTGATTCAAAGTTATGAAAGCGTTTGTGTTGTCATAAAACATTTGGATCCATTACTGAAACGATCGATAAATCTTCTTCCCGATGGACGGATTAGACTTTACTTATACTGCCAGATGAAAATGTAACTGAGCCTGACAAACCAAATGAAATATAAAATGAAGCCATCAAAGCTGTTCAGAGGGTAAAGTAGTGAAAGTGCAGCATTTCAAAACATTAATTAAGCGTGACATCTCGGCTTAATTACAAAAATAAGGAAGGTTCTAATCATTCTTCTTAATTGGTTTACTGCTGTCTCCCTGTTTACATAAAACTCTTTCGTCTCTCCTGCAAGAGCATAACAAGACCGTTTCAGAGCGCGGGGCCTTAATTGCTAAACCATCCCATCCTTTAGCTTCCTCACACATGACTGCGCCGCTGATAAGACGAGCAAACTTCCAGGTGAGGCATCGATCACGACAGTAAATTTGTGACCTGTGAATTGATACGTCACCCGGGTGCCTCGGCGTTCTAATATCAAGCCTGTCATCTCTGCGCCGACATTCAGCCTCGGCTAACAAGCATTTAGGATCAATCAAAACAAATTAACGCTCTGCGCGGCTAACAGGGTCAGCTCAAATGAGATCAGACACGCTTACAGGGACGGTCAAAGGGAAATAAATGATTAACGGGACCTCAAGCTGTCAATCTGCGGTCGGCGCTTTATGGGTGAGCTGTTATCGGGGAGAAGCAGACGTATATTTCAGCCAGTCAACGGAGAACGGACGCTTGTGGCCTCGGCAATGTGGTCAGATGGGAGCAGAGAGGGGGAGAGTTAGGCTCAGGCTTTGAGATTTAGAGGATAGCTTTATAATGTGGAAAGCAAAGAGCGAGAGCCCAGAGAGGCGTTATTTAATACTTACTTATAGCTGTGTGTGTGTGAGGGGTCTGAGCAAGCACACACACACACACACAATATCATGGCTCATGTGTTGCAGTATATGTTACAGGCGTTGGAGTCGGTAGATCCTTCCCCACGAAAGTAGCCATGCGTCACATATTTGCCCAGGGAAATCAGTGCCAGTCCAATCAATTTATCCCTCTGTGCGTGTGTGTGTGTGTGCGCGCGGGTGTGTGTGTATGTTAGAGCAAACCTTTGCCATGGCAGCTGTGCGGCGCGATATCAGCTCATTAAATCAGAAGCTCTAATGATCTCAATCACTGCCCGATGCGGTCTGGCTAACTCAATACAGGGAGAGAGAGGGAGAGAGAGAGGAGGAGGAGGAGGAGGGCGGAGGTGGAAAGGTCAGTGGAGAGGAAGCAGAAAGGACAGCGAGCCCAGTCAATAAAGGGTTCAAGTGGAGACATTTAAGCTGAGGTGCAAAGTAGCAAAGTTCATTCACTCAGATTTTACACTGAAGTACTGTTATAAAGTAATGCTACTTTCCTCCACTACTTCCATTTTCAACGGTTTTAATGCTAATATTTACTGTTGTTAAGTAATGAATGCAGGACTTGTACTTGTACTTGTACTTGTAAGGACAAATGTAGGATTCTGATCATGTCCCCTCACACAAAAATTTCTTAACAGTCTTCACCCTCTTATTAAACTTTGGTTCCTTTTAAGTTTTTTGTCCTGTATCGTGAGAAGTATTGCATTATAATATCTGATGCTGTGACAGGGTTCAGTTTTCTTGTTTGTACCGCTTCTACACACATTTAGAGTGCTGCTTACACTCTTACATTCACTGAAACAGGAAGCCCAAACAACAACTCGCACAAGCCCATTCACAGTAAAAGTCCCTCGGGGAGCAGAACAAACATTTCCTCCACTGTGACAAACAAAATAGAAAAAAGATCACTGATTTGAGACTTTTCTTGGCGTATAAATGTTTCTGCTTTGATCATGGTGGGAATGGCACTTTGCACCATTTACCATGATGTGTTTACTGCTATTTATTTCGTATAATATTGCAGGTACTGGCTACAAAATCTACAAATCTTTGCCTCGAGGACTTCAGGACTTTAAACCATGAAACCAGCTGAGGTCACCAGTAAAATGTTGAAGGCCGTGGCAGCAGCAGAAGCACATGGCCTCATTTAGGAACAAAGAGGAGAGGAAACGCACCTCAATCCTCAGCAAAGTCATGGAAAAAGGTTTAGTAATTTTGTGAAGGTCGAACTCACCAACTGGCTGCAGGAATCAATTTCCTTTGAAGCCGAGACATCCCTCCGTGTTTTATTGACCCATATCTGTGCAGCCACCAAAGCCTGGTCACCCCCAAGTGTCTGCTGGAAGGGAGGAAAGTAATGAGCCTGTTAAATGAGGTCCAGCAGTGTACTTACAGTATACACCCATAACCTGATAATGATGATGTGTGTGTCTATATAATTTGTGTGTCAAATTATATAGACACACACACCCATTTGTAAAGTTAAATATTGATACTTCACTAAATCCACTTCAATACAGAAACATCCATCTGTGTGATCAAGCCCTCAAGTTTGAGAGTTTTGAATGACATAATAAAGTTTTAATTTGATTTGGGTCAAGGATAACACACTCATGACACACACACACATTTGGTCCTTATTGAAACACTTCAGATGTTGCCTTGAAGCTGAGATACATGGTTTTCACCCCACAAAAGCAATAATTGAGCTGAAATCCTTAATTAAAGTAAAAGTAACTCAACATCGTTTGTGGTATAGTTGTAGGAAAATGTATTGAATTACTTTCTGCATCTGGTGCTGATTGTATATGCCTAAGCATTCGACAGCACAGATGTGTGTGTTTGCGCGTGCGTACGTGTGTGTGTGTGTGTGTGTGTGTGTGTGTGTGTGTGTGAAGCCTGAGTGTCTTACAAAGCCGGTCGCTGTGGTAGCTGAGTTTGTCGTTTGCTTTGAAGGACAGGGAAGGAGGGACGGGAAGCCAATCTGTTCCTCTGCAGATTAACTCTCTCATTTCAGCCCCCTACTTTTCTCAAAACACCCACTATCTCCAGTGTCTGTCTTCCTCCCACCTCCTCCTCCTCCTCCTCCTCCTCCTGCTCCTCCTCCCCCTCCCGCTGCCTTCATCGCTCACTCCAATTCCTCCCTTATTGCTTCTGTATATGCTCTCTATTGCTCTCTGTCAATCAGGCTGCGGCGCGCTTGTGTGTGGAAGCGATGAATCTGCGGCCGTGGAGGCGGAGAGATACGACACCAGCCTTGTGGGCGTCGCCGGGGCTTCAGAAGCCTCTTACCCGCCGAGGACGAGACACACTGAGGGACGGCGGTGAGATTGCCGGCCACAAGGCCACGGCGGGAAAGTGGTGAGGTGGCTGGGTCGCCGCCAGAAAAGAGTGCACTATTTCACTTCATTCACTGAGTGGAAGTGACTGCAAGAGGAGAGAACCGCTTCCTGTCCAATTAGCCGAGCATTCAGCCATCGTGCCAGTGTGTGTGTGTGTGTTTACGTCTTTGAGAGAGGGCTAGTTAGTAGACAAGGAGGGAGAATGAGATAGGAACACACTGTCTTGACCCCTCTGGACCTCCTTTGCTTTGGCACTTAAAGAGAGAATACTTGGTAGAGGTCTTCTACCCCTTCTTACACATTTTTCAGAATTCTTAAGTCAGCTCTTCTGTAATTCAATTCAGCGCCAAAATCAGGGAGGAATGATTAGAAATAGGTGATACAGGGCCGCTTTAGGTGGAGGGAGATGGTGGCGTGCAGCAGGACGTCTGGGGTTGGATAAGAGGAGTCAAAGCGAGGTGCAGGAAACAGCGAGGGTGCGAGCTCTCCGCTTTCATTAGCACTGGAAATGCTAATGAAGAAGTTCAGAGCTTTGAAGATGCGGCTGTGTTAAATATGTATGTGCTATCGAACACAGTGCATAGACAGGGGGGCGAGGGAGGGGGGGGAGGAAGGAGGGATAGAAAGATGGATAGAGAGGAGAGGAGAGGAGAGGGGGTGAGAGGATGAAGCCTCCAAACATCCTGGCGGAAATATTCCAAGAAAAGTGAGGAAATTAGAAGCGCTCCGTTAATTGTCGCGAGGACGACTTGGCGTGACTTTTCATTCCGTTCCCCTCTCGCTCCCTCCCCTCCCTCCCTCCCTCCCCTCCTCCCCCCCACAGGGACAGATGCAGAGTCAGTCATTAGCGTTAAGTCAAAAGACATTAAGCCGAGCTGCTTGTGGCGCAGTAATGACCCGGCAGTTTGAAGCGATGACAACGGCAACCACGCACAAATCTCAGCGGAGGACGGCTTCATTTTCTATCCACCCTGCAGGAAGGAAAAAAGTCTGGCGTTTGGCTCGGGGAAGCACCAGACAAATACATCACTAACACACACACACAGAGAGAGAGAGAGAGAGAGAGAGAGAGAGAGAGAGAGAGAGAGAGTGAAAGAAATTGCAGATGTTTGAAAAATGATGAGGCCAATCTGCATGTTTGGCACGTTTGAGGCCTCTCATTTTGTGGGCCGTTGCCATGTTTGAACTTTGCAATGCAAATTGAATAAATGCACATGTAATGGCAGTTAATTGACAATTACATTGCGCCGGTCGTTAACAGGTTAACGGCTTTCCATTAATACCTATAAAAGGCACTGAGGAGGCTTCTCCCTTTTGATTTCCAATTAATATGTATGAGTTGCCCGGTGTGAGGGAGGGGACGTGAAGACACACTATCAGAGCCCAGAGGATGAGGCTACGCTTCCTGGCGACTCGGCTTAAAAAAGGAAGTGACCACGCTATAAATGGTCTCGACTCTCGATACAGCAGAGCAAGGACGGGGAACAGAATAGACAGGCACAGTGGGAGGGAGGGAGGGAGGGAGAGAGGGGGAGAATAAAGGAGGAGGAAGGCAGGATGAGAGTGACGGAGGGTAGAAAGTGAGTCTGCGAAAGGAAAATGCGGCACAGCGAGCTCGATAGGTGACAGGTGAAATGTGCTGATGTCAAGTGTGGGAATAAGGAACGCTGGGAGAGATTGTGTGAGAGGTTCAAGCAGGTGGGGTGAGATTCGCATGTGTAGGCGGCGGGAGCAGAAGAAGAGGAAGAAGAAGAAGAAGAACTTTCATTTAATGCACGGAACGCTGGAGGAACACTTTGATGTTAGAACCTCGGGCACTTAGAGGAACATTTTCCCCTGTAAATGATAACAACATCAGAGCATCGCCTCCGTGCGTTGGTACGTATGTTAATGACAGGATATTTGTCTCCTCACAGTTGACAGCATTAAAGCGTATCGCTCCTCCGTCTGTACCGCCGCTCGCCGTGTCATGAATTATGCCGTTTAAATGGGTTGTCTCCTTTAGAAGAGCTCTGGGTGAGGGTCTGCAGAGAGGCATCTAATGGAAGCTAAATGAATTCATGCCCAGATCAGGCGTAGGCTGCAAACACGGCAAAGCAACAACAGCTGTCAGAGATGGAGAAGGGAGGGCAAAGGAGGCAAAAAGAGAGAGAGAGAGAGAGAGAGAGAGAGAGAGAGAGAGAGAGAGAGAGGAGAGGAAAAAGGGAGCAGAGAGAAGTGTGTGAGCGAGGAAAAATGAGCAAAATCTGTGCGGCGCCATCAAGCCTCTCAACAAGTGTGGAAGTGTGTGGGAGAGAGAGAGAGAGAGCAAGAGAGAGAGAGAGAGAGAGAGAACAGAGAGTGACACTAGTTGCGAGGAGATGTATTGATGGTCAGGGCGAGTATTGTTCTCCAATTCGAGAGACTAGAGCTGAACAAAAGGATGAGGAGGGCATTGATTTCTGTTTTGTCGGCGCTCACGTTTGGAGGTTGACATTCACTTTGACCGCACGACCTCACAAACGTGCGGCGTTCATGGGCGACCATCAGCACTGTCAAACAGAGGGCAAAGAATTGACGAGTATGTTCCCAAACTGCAGTTGACACACGCGGTCACGCTTTTCAGCCTAGAGCGAGCAAAGGTATGCCGGAGGGGAGAGAGAGAGAGAGAGAGGGGAAGAGTGAGAGCGAGAGAGAGAGGGGGAGGTAGAGCGTGTTGCGACAAACGAGGAAGGGTGCCCAGAGAAGGAGGGGAAGAATTTATGTATGATGGATGAGAGGTGGAGAGGGTTGCAGACTGTCAGGTGTTGCTTTTATCTCTCGTATGTGTTTTCCGCGCGCAGTGTGAGGGAGGGACGGACAGGTGGGGGGGCGGGAGGGTATGAGGAATGGAGATGAAAGGCAGCCATGGAGCGAGAGGAAGGTGGGGCGGGGGGGACAGAGGTGGCGGGGGGGTGAGGAAGAGGCGGAGATGCGATCTCGGTGCTACCTGGCAGCACCTCTGCTCAGCTTTAATGAGGCCAGGAGGAAACATTATGCAGATGAGCCTTAATGGAGCGTGGACCACAACCCCCCAAAGCACGGCCGCTCATCATCCTCCTTCCTCTTCCTCCTCACTGTCCTTGTCTTCCCCCTCTTGTTTCTCATTTACTCCTGAAGGTATCTGCCTGTTCCCCTCACGTCCTCATCCTCCCTCACTTGTCCTGTGTTCACTCTCCTACCGTCTCCTCCTCCTGCTCTTCCTCCTCCTCCTCATTTGCGCCATCGATCTCCACTTCAGATGCATCGGCTGATCGAAACAGGAACGGGGGGCCCACGGGATGTCAAGATTAAAACCCGTCGCCGGAAAAACATACTTTTAAAACATCACCTGACGAGGCGGAATGGGTGAGAACGAGCGACGCGGGAAAGAGGGGCGATGAAAGAGCGCCGATGGTTTTTAGTGTGTCTCCGATGGAATTTCAAGGGCCATTTCTGAATGACGGCTCATCAAGTCTCATTCTGTGCGTCATATCTAATTGCTTTTAGATCTGTTCCTATGGAAACTGCAGTTCTCTTTTAAGCTGCTGAGGGGGGATGTTTCATCGCCTTTTCTCTCGGGGGCGGGGGTGGAGGGGGGGGGGGGGGGGGTGGTGTTGCCATTGCTGTGGTTTGGACGAAACTGCACAGCACTACAGAGGGATGAGCCCACTGGTCCTCAGAGGATGGAGCTTCTGTAGGAGACGGGAGACGAGAGATATTGGATGCATAACTCAGCGTCACAGGAGACAAAGCAGAAAAAAAAGGAATGATATGCACGGGATGGACGAATCACAAGCCTCATTGAAACACGTGTTTGATGGCAACTGTGTGTGTGTGTGTGTGTGTGTGTGTGTAACGACCACTTCTTGACCCTTCATATCTCAAAAAGCTGTATAACAATACCAGCGCCGCTCGCTTTATTACATGTTGTGCGCTTATAGTTGAAAGACGTTAATTATAGAGGGGGCTTGTAAGAGCAGATGTTGCAGAGAAGAATCCCCCCCCCCCGCAACGACACCCCCCTCCCCCCATTATCTCCGCTGCAAGCTCATTCTTTCACTCGTCACCGTTTTCTTTCATTCCTCCACCGTGAGCGTTTACTGTCACGCCGCCTACCCCCAAAGTGATGGATGGAATGTTTACTGGTAATTTGGGCGTGATTGATTCAAACAAACAACGCTTCCTTTTGAGGAGACAAACAGAAAGCAGCGTTTCATCTTCACTAGCCGTTTTATTTGACAATACCTCAGAGTTCTTTTGCTCCTGGAGAGACAAATATTTCCCAACGTATTTGTGTAAGTTATATATGGCCGATAATACTCTCGTCCTTCCTCCTGATCGTTTTCACATTGAGTAATTCCAGTTTAATTACAATATCCCCAAACGCCCTGAAGTAATTTCCAAATTAATACACCTAGTGGGGTGTAAAGCATTAGGGCGGAAGGCAAATGTATTGGAGTTTCAAGTCGTACATATTTCATTTCTAATAGATAATAAAAATGTTTCCTTATTGCAAATATCAGGCCAACACTCCATCACAGGGTGGTAGTGGTGGTGTGATAGCTGCTCTGGTCTCAGCAGAGGTGCAGCGGCACAGGACTCGGTGGGTAAACACTGATTGTGTCTGTCTGTGTAGATGCGGCTCTCCTGTCATCAGATTCCACATCCGATAAATTATTCATGGCTTGCTGAATCATTTGTTGGTTGACAGAGAGTAATGAGGCTGATACACAGCGGGATTATGAATTTCTTAATAGGAAACTTGCCACTGTTATTCCTTTGTCTTACTTCTCCTTGTTGCATCGTTTCAAACGTCCTCGCTTCGCCCTCTGGAAATTTGTTGCATTGTTTGATCAAATTCTCCGATTTCAAGTGTGTGTGTGTGTGTGTGTCGAAATAGAAGTAATTATTCCGTTTTTTTCGGTGAAGGCACTGTGTGACGACGAGCTGGGGCCCTGTTTGTACCTCTGTATTCAGCAGCTGCTATCAGAACAGGTGCGGGAAAACATCTTCCTGTGTTCGTATCAAAATATTGCCTATTCAGAAAGCAAAACAAAGCCAGATTTCAAAATAATGAAGGAGATCAAAGCCTATTAAATGGCCAACACCAAGCTGTGATACACAAACATGTCAGTCTACAACCCTGTCTCTACTGACTCAACCATTAAGATCGGAAGGGCCCTGTTACCTCCTCCTCCTCATTCACTTCAGGCCTCTACCCTGATCCTGATCCTTAAACTTTACTGGGTAAGTGTTTAAACGTTGGACATTTATAAGATGTGTTCCCTTCTGAGATCGTTCCTCCTTCTTCTGGCCTCGGTGTCAAAGTTTGGGTCAGAAGAATACCTCTGCTTTTCATCCGTGTCTTCCTACACATTGACAACTAAACGCTCGGTTTACTCTCTTTCCGAACTGCTAAATCCCTCTCCATTGCTGGCCCGGTGCCAGTGTCTTGTTGGGCAGCGATGCAGAGGTGGCAGGTAATCCCTCTTTCGTGGCTCTCCCTCCCATCAGCCACTCTACTCTGATTCAAAGAATTCCCCCCCTTGTGCTGCCTTGCTGACAAATGAGGAACCAGTCGGAAATCAGCATTTGGTCATGGGTCATTTGCTAGTGAGTCAAGAACGCAAAACTTTGAGAGGAAACTTAGTCCACAAACTCATTCACTGAACTGAAGTCTATTCTACGTCCAAATTCTCAAATTGTGGCAAACAGATGAGTCTACTGTTATTTTTCATTTTTAATTCAAATTAAAGCATCTTCGGGAATTAATTATATCCCAGAACCACCTTAATTATGAAAAAGAAGCAGAAGGCAAAAGTGTTAGCTTTTGCTGTAACAAAGCTGTAACAGCAAATCACAAGAGACAAAATAACAACACAATTATAATTGGAAATATCTGATCTCTTCTAGAAAAAAGTTGTGCTCACTGCTTGGCACTGTTGTTCTTTTTGCCTTTGAGGGAATTTGTACATTAAATGTGTGTACAACAAGTCATTCTATTGCTACTCTCCAGTATTCATGCAAATAGATATCTACATTATGAAAACCAAAAGAATGGCAGCTCTTTCTGTCGTGCATGTCTGATGTTGGTGGTTCAACCTGTGGTCTGGGTGTGTTGCACACGAACAGCTTGGCTTAATACCAAGAGCCCAGTGACAATTACTCCACTAACCAGTATGGACACGGACAATTGGAGGGGCCCCCAAGTCCTAATGGGAAGAACACCTCTGGGGCGCATAACCCATTTTCTATCTCTGCTCAGCAACACCTCCTTGTTTGTATGAGTTTGCGTACACATGATGATGCCAGGAGAGGGAGGGTTGATTCCACATGAGGTCATCCACTTAAATGTACAAGACATTAGGTGCTGTTAGACTGGCAACTGTCCTTCGCTGTAACCCCATGACAGCCTCTTATCTTAAGGATGAATCTATCCGAACAAGCGTCAGGGCACAGAAATGCTTAATTTAATCACCCAATTGTTGGACAGAAAGGGGCAGAACAGGCTGGGTAGCCCCTGGTGGCCTCGCACATGGAGATGACTCAGCTACTACTGCCGCAGCCTTGGTCAATCCTCCAGGCCTGAGAGTGCCATCATAGGCGGATGGCACAATAGGCGTCATGCCCAGCCTTACTGCACTCTCCCAGGGCGTCGATCCAGACAGTTTGTCCCCTGCGGTGGCGTAAACTATCGAAGGCTTGAGTGCAGGACGTACTGTAGATGTGTGGGGAGCTGTTCTGTCGCCTTTATGCATCTGCTCTACTAGAGAGAGGTCAGTCGATGCTGTGGTGTAAGCTGAGGTGGGAAAACAGAGACTAACACCTCACAATACATTTCTTCTGCTTTGGAAAGTAAAAATGCATTCATCAGTGAATTAGTAATGTGGCAGACAAGTGTGTCTCTGGCAGTTGCTATGGTATGCACTCTCATTGAGCATGTACAGCATCCTACTGTGTTCCCTCTTCAAAAGGCTACAGGATGATTCGAAGCAGAGAAAATTCCTTTTGAAAATACAGGTGTAGCCAGGAGCGACTGCTATCTCTTCCCTCTCATTTCTCCTTTCTTCCTTTCTTTTTCTACATCCTTAGGGCCCCCGCGCTCTCTCTCTCTCCTTTTCTGTGTGTGTCTGCAGTCAATCAGCTGTTTAGATAAGCGAATGTATGAATTCCCTCAAGCCCCTCATCATGGCTGGATGCCTTATCAAGGTCAAGAGAGTGCTCTGCAACACTTACAGCCTTTTATCGGCACATTATCCCAGTGCAAGGGATGAAGATGAAAAGGGCCTTTGGGCAGGAATTCAGCGGTGAAGCTTAATAAGCTCGGCACTGTTTTTGATGACAGGCCACGAGTAAATTTCATGGTGCTTGTGCAAAGGCTCTTAGCCGACAACAGGCCCAGGATCATTAGGAGTATAATGTTTAGCTCATAATCCCCCGGTTGTACTACAGACTAGCCTTGCCAGCTAACCTTGTAGCTGCTCCTGCTCCCAAGCAAATGTCCAACCTTGACTCGGCTTTCGTTTGTTATTACAGAAGTCTATCCTTGGGCTTAACAGCGCACAAGACATAACACCTAAAGCACCGCTCCCTTCAGGGAAAAAAAGAAATCAATAAATCTGCGCGGCGTGTTGTGTGTGCAGTGCCACATATATAATTGTACTTATTGACCTTAGCTGCGATGCTTGTGTCCCTGCAGGTGATCTAAACGAGAAACGGTTAAGGGTGAAAGAACGTACGCAGTAGCAGTGGCTGTAAGAGCCAATCAACACTCTGGGGTGGGAGGTGTGATGGAAATGCAAAGGCAAAACTGTTTCTTTGGTATAAATACCCCGGAAGCTTGAGAGAAAGAGGCTGAAAGTTAAAAGCTGATGAGCACGGTCCATTTTACAAGATGCTCTAAAAACCAAGCACAACATAACGAGGAACAATACCCCAATCGAGACAGACAGGATTAATGAATGAGGCTGCGTCATTACAGAAGCACAAACTGGAGGTCACACACGCTGAAGCTGGAGGTGAAATTTGAAAAGAAATTGTATTTTGTTGCCATGGAATCATAGCTATAATTTGTTACTACAATCAATGGAATTCTTACCACTGTCACCACATTGAATGCTATCACTGCCAGGTGAGCTATTAATCAATCCGCTCTATCGTACCTCTTCATCTTCCTCTTTGAAATGAGTCGCCCAGGGCTGGGGCGTCTAAATAAGCAACAAATATGAGCGCTAATCATTTTCATCCAGAAAATTTGCAGCCCTGTAACAAAATAGTGACAATGAAGGTTGGGTTCGTTCAGTCATGCATGGATGAATTGCGTCAATTGAGGCCAGATGAAACTGGTTTGAGCTGTGCAGGAGGGATCATATCAAGAATGTACAAATGTTAAAACGTCTTGAGTGTCACGGTGGCTTTTGTTGACATGCGAAAACATGTAGAGGTCTAAAATGTTGTTGTGATTAAAGCTCAAGTAAAAATGAAAAGAATATTTCTTCCAATCCGATTTCATTTCCTCCATTCAGTCCAGTCCAGTAGGTGTATAATCTACACTCAGTCCTCCATGCAAACTGTTGCGTTCAGGCTCGAGTGAGTGGAACGTCAAACCAAAACAAACCCTTGGAGTTATCTTGCATTTGGCCCACATGCTTCTCTAGTATCAGCATTCCTACAGACGAGGACGCAATGCCTCGTTGTATGTTCTCCGCACTGTGTCTATTATGATTCAGTTCGACTCTATATTAAATTCTGCCAATTCCCTGTTGCCAGCTACGACGGTTTTGCTGCATTAATGTGAGCCAACAGCACTGAAGGTTCATACTTCAATTAACATGGTGAGGACAGGTTCCAAGAGATGCTGGGAAGTTCGTAGGTTCAGCTAAACAACCCTTATCTCCAGCTGGCAGCTGGACGTGGCAGAAATAACTCAATTTAATACCCATGGCTGTTGCGTGATAAAAGCTGCACTCCTGTCACAATGGGAGACTTCTCACCTCTTTAACCCCGCAGTTCCAATTTTCTTCTCCAAGCTGCTGGTGTTTACGTGAGGAGGTAAAATTTATATCGCAGGTCCTCTCCTGTCCTTCATCATTCCCTTCATTAATCGCTGCAGACAGAACATGCCCAATGCTTCCCCCGCTGCTTTTCTACTGGTCCAGTTATGATCATTTGTGTCCATTTGAATCCCAAAGTAATTAGACTGGTACCTTCTGTTGCACCTCTTGGCTGTAGCGTCTAAGAAAGTCTTTCTGATGCTCTGGAGTTTAGCTTTCATTAAGACATAGAGGATGGCACCTCTAGTGCCACTGGTGACTCAAGTGAAGCGGCATCACATAAAGTCTCAAAGGACTTTGCAGGCCCACATATAAACCGATGAGAGAAATCACAAAAACAGAGAGCAAAGACAAGTCATGAAGATGAAGATGGTCTACTGAGGACATAATCCGGTGAAAGGGTCAACTCAATTGTTCACAAGTGGGTGTGCAGTCTTCTTCTTACGATTTCTCCAAAGTTCACATTTAAATGGGGGGAAATCCATGGAAAGGGGAAACTTCAAATCACATCAAACTCCAATCCAGCCCAGTCAGTCCAAAGGACGTAACCTAATCAAGCCCATATTTATACAGATGAGAGCTTTGGTCAGGATACCAGTAAATGCGGTGTGGATAAATATGAATTCCTGATGGTTTTGGGGAACCCCTGGCTAACCCCTTTTAACCAGGACAAGGTGGCTAGGCAGACACGACACTTGTTATGCCTCCTTAAGGTCCCCAGAATATAAAAAAACTAAAGAATAGCAGGACCATTTGTATGTTGGGTCATTTGGTAGCCGTGATTCAACATCAGGCCTCCTTTCCTTTTTGATAAACCTTATTGTTATGACTGCTTCAGGCTGTTTGTATTTTTATATTGCAGAATTCCTTTGAAAATTGCATAGCTCAGATAAAATATCAATAAGACAATTCAGTTTATTTTCAACCATACCTCAAGCCGAGCATGAATCAATGATCTAATGTAGCAATTACAGTCACCCATGATGCATCCCTTTCTTATATAGGGGAGCCCTCAAAGCACATGTATTTGGTCATTTATCATGTATGAGCAACAAAGCAATCTCCCTCTGGTTTACATGAAACAGCTGAACATAGGCGTGTGCCAGAGATCTCTCAACCAGAAATAATCTCAGCTTGTAACTGATGAGATCGAGCTGGGAATCAAATCACGGAATAGGAAGAAGCCTCATGGTCGCTATGTAAACTCAAGAAACACTCAGCAAACGAGATATTGGGTATAATTGGGTACTCTGTGCAAACATCTTCATTATTTTTCCCTCTCAAACTTTGTATGTTTTTCTGACCCACACACACACACACAAACACACACACACACACAGCTAATGATGATTATAGCTTGTGACCCAATTCATTGCCTATTAGGGAGGCATAATGTGTAGGTCTAACAAGCTCTGCACTCTGCGTGTGCTAAGCATAAGGAACTGTGCTCTCTAATATCTCAAGGTAAGAGGGCTTTATTTTTAAAGTAATTCAGTTATTTTAAGCTGCAGATTCAAAGGAAATCAATTCAGGACAAATTTATTCACTCATTTCTCCATTTTCTCGCTGGTGCACGGTCAGTCAGTTTCTTCCTCAGCCGCATCAGGTTGGTGTTCTGGTGACTCATTGAGTGCTGCAGTGTGAGACAGAGTCGGCGTGTCGCTGGTAGATCAACAGGGCGCCGCAAATTTGCTGTTCAAAGTGACTGTGTCTGAGCCCTTTGCTGCGATCGGGTCAGTGGGGCAGAGATCTCTCATTACTGTTGTTATCGCTTTGGTGTAATGTCCATGATTGGACGGCGCTCTGTACAGCTCCCAGCCAACTGACATGCTTGTAATCACAATTCCCCTTTCAGTTGGAGCCAGAGCTGCGCTGAAATGTGGAGCAAAACCAAATTTGAACAACGGGCGATCGCTCTGAGGTGAACAGTGTGGACTGTGGACACTAATCAAAAAGGTCTCGACATGCTCTACGCCGAATGGACAATGTTACACACAAAGACACACTTGCACAACGGCCTGAGCTAGAACAATGTTAATAGCTTGATCAGTCTCATAAAAACGAGGGAGATGGGAGTTTAACGTTCTGTGTGTTCCAGCTCTGATAGGAAATCTGAGGAGGAGGGTAAGGATAAGCAAGTTTAGCAATCAACAATTTCTAAAGGTGACTCTCTAAACCCTCCAGGGAGAGCATATTAAGAGGCAAAGAGGCTAAATGTGTTGTCTCTGCACCTCTCACTTTGAGAACCATCATTCTGATTGTGATTAGAAGCATGTCCCATCTCGGAACGCTATCAAAACATGGTTCAAAAAAAGGACAACTCCAGCAGCCAACCACTTTTATACACCACTGGTACCATTTGTAAACATTCATATAAAGGTAAAAAAGCTGCATGACAAATGACGGGTGAGGTAACAGCGGAAACCTTGGCAGGCAAAACTAGAGTTGGATTGAGTTTAAACAGATCAAAAGCATAAACAATGAATGGAATAACCAGAGAGTAAAAACCTTCGTATTTTATTGTCCTAATGCCTTAACACTGATATGAGCATCACCTCACCCGCAGTCTTTCACCTGACACAGTTGACCTGCCTTCAACCGAGCGCGAGTAGCCTGAATACTGATGAGTTTGGAGCGTGGCTGTGTACTGCCTCCTGCTGTGAGGGGCTCCATCCAGAAGTCAGTCCCAAAATACCCTGTGACCCGAGCAGGCCTTCTGAATGTTAACCCTGACTCAAATCCTCCATTAGACGCTCTGAAGCGTGGCTGCAACCGGGAAGGTTTAAACTATGGCTAATGCAATTTCGTGCACAACACTGAATCTACACGCATTGAGAAGAAAAACAGGGAGAACGACGGATAAGAACAGCAAAGAGACAGACAGGGGAAGCAAAAGAGTGAGACAGGGTGCAAGACATGAGGGAAGCTGGGTAGACAGAGATATTTTACCATGCCAGATCAAATCATTGAACTCCATTAGTATTATCTTTTGCAGATTAACATTTTTATGAGTGGGGGAAATTACCCATGAACGTCTATTACCATGCAAGAGAATGAGGCACACAAGAGCAATTCCATGAATAGAGACGCCGGGAATAAAGGAGCGAGGAAACAGCCGTAAACTCTTTCTACATTACTCTAGCTTTTAGGAGCGAGGTCCCCGAAGTCACGCCAAGGTTACAGGAGTAAAACTTTTATGGTCCTTTTAAAGACTCGGGTCATAATAGTGACAAGGCAAGGTCAGTGCAACAAATGCCCAACAAGGTCCCAAAGTCGGCGGCGTGGCAGTGTGTCCCTTTACTCATTTCCCCCCACGGCGCCGCTGGAGTGTTACTGTGTAAAATTGCCGGATTTATCTCGATCAGTGTTCCAGATTAGAGCACAGCTTTACAGCGGATGAGAGGAGAGTGAGAATGGAGTTTGGAGAGGGTTTTTTATCTTAAAGCGCATGGGTGGGATCGACTGCATCATCAGCCGGGGCCTTAAGCACGCCACAGTGCTCCTCCACAATCGTGTTGCTACATTAACAACAAGGATAAACCGTATCCTCTCCCACACAAGAGACCCTACACACACAGAAAGACGTCTGCCAGCCATCTGGGGCTTAGAGACATAAACAACAAAGACAAATATATGCTTACTTAAATTGCCAAGCACTTGACAGCGCGAGAGGCAGCGGAGGGTGGAGAAAGAACACGATCACTTTAGTTCATAAGATCAGGAGTGACGTCATGTTTACGTTTAACATCTCTGCTGTTTACTTTGTCCTAATGTCCCAACTGGAGACAAACTCATACAATCTACTCAACTTTATGGATTTCTTTCTAAAAGTATGGGAGGAAACATCAGAGTTTGCCTGATGGAGGAGCTAAAAGAAGATTCCAGGCTCCGGTCGACACGTCGCTGAAGAAAAATGTAAATGAGTCAAACCTCTGGATCTCATTTGAGGATGAGTCCATCTTATTTCTTCTTATCTATGAGGAATAATCGTATCAAGCAAGATGTCTTTTTAGCATTTTCAAAGCCTCTATTTGTCTTCATCAGTTATCCAGCATGTTTCATCAGCGGGAGCAGACGAGAAGCAAGTCTGACAAATGGTATGGATGGTTGGTTGATACATTAACATCACCATCATCTATTTAGAGAAAACAAGATGGTTTGCTTATTAAAGGAATCAGAGTAGTCTGAAGAGCTGGGGAAAAAAAAACAGCATGTCATAAATATAAAGAGAATGAGGGGGCGGATTTAAAGAGACAGTACTTAAAATGGTGTGCTGTGACTCAGTGTGCTCATTTGGGTCGCACATAAAAGCATTCCGAAGAAGTTTCTAAATAATACGTCCTCTTTAAAAACACAAGGCCTGAACATTTCAATGCAATTAGTCATGCAGAAATAAAGCAGTGGGGGGAAAGCTTCGATTAGTCATTATTCAGTAAAGTTGCAGCAGTTTGTTTCCCAAATTTGTGCCAAAAAAGTAAGACGCTGTTTCACTGAATTTTGTTTTGACCCTGAGAACATTGAGCCAAACCCGAGCGGTCCCAGATGACCGGGGACGCCTGGAGCGGATCACACAAGCAGATCTGTGATGGATTTTGGCCCAAAAACCATTAAGTGTCTCTGTGCAGATGGTGCATAACAACTTATGATATTATATGTTATGTCATGATTGATATTCTCTACTTTGTTTTGTAGGAACTTTTGCTACTTCTGGCAATCTAGAAATGTTTCTCGGAATCTACCCCTCACCCTTTACTGCATATTTTATACGTATTATATAACATTTTGCTCGTTGTTGTGAGTCAGATATTCTTGCAGTGAAGCCTCAGTGGGGATTTGTACAGTCAGTAAACCACAAGCCAAGAACAAAATCTCATTTCACAGGATACCTTCATGTTTGTATGTTTTCTAGTCACGCTCCACGACTGCTGTCACATGTGATTTACGATCATTTCGCCTCAACACATCACAATCGATCACTACTGACACCATAAGCGCCCGACGACTTGGACTGCATGTGTTTTACCTCAATCCAGGTCGAACTGCTTCCTCTTTACACTACATATAGAGTATATCAAAGCATATTAGCATGAGAATCTGTTACATTTAATTGGTGATGTGAGCCGGTGCCAGACTGCATACGATCCAATTGCGGATCCGGCCGTCGGGAAAGACGCCCTTTGTTAAAAGCCTCGGACTTGACATTTATTTTGACATTGAGCACAATTGGAAAGCCAAGGAGACAGGTTTCATTCAGAACACACAGATGACGCACGGGCTCGGCCAACCGTGAATTCCAATGCCATACATTCAAAACAATCCAAAGCAGCCGAAAATATGTCCACAGCGCTGCCTCTGCGTATTTCATTATCTTCGAAGGACCTCAGCTGTAGTCACGGGAGACACAAATAACTGTCAGGGGGGAGTTGCAAAGGGCTTCAGTCTAGACAAAAAGTCAGAGATGCACGCAGAAGATTTAGAATCTAATAAAGAGCGAATCTGGATCGGGAGTAAAGACCATCACTGCAGGTCTTGTTAGACATTGATGGTTGAGCATAACATTTATACATAAATCCTGCAAACAATCATTTGCCTGTGATGTCGACATACAAATCGGGAGCAATAATTCCCCCCGCTCCTGTGTTGGATCACCAGATCAATATTTGATTAGAAGTAGGCAAACTGGACACACACACACGGACACACAGACACACACACATACAGAAAGAGAGCAAGAGAGAGAGAGAGAGAGGGGGAGACATGCACCCACGCGGTGTGCTGGTGTCGGGGCAAACAATGGACAAAGCAGGAAGAGATGGATGAGCTGGCAGAGCAGAGCTACTCTTAAGGTCAGGACTGTAGATAACACTGTGTCTCTCTCTTTCATCATTAAGTCTTTTTGTATTTTTCTTGCTCAAAGTGACTCTTTAACAAATTGCTTTGGTGTTGTTTCCATCCAGTACCAACACCACCTGTGTACAAACAATACTCCCGGGGCATTTCATCTACGGTAACTAATGTGTACCCAGAATCAGCACGATGCATTACTCCTCCTAAGCAGCTCTGCTATAATGAGCTTATTCACTGAGCCAAGTAATGCCTTAATTAAGAAATATTTTAAAAAGTCTCCACCTAACACATTGGTTCTGTTCATTTGAACTCTGATTTGTAAAGCATTTATGCCTTTCCAGACAATCGTTTTCAATGTGCATAATTATTAATTACTATGCATATTTATTCACAGAGGTGCTCTAAAATTAGATCAGGCCCAGCAGGGGGTTCCTGTTGTGTAAGTGTAAAGTACGCTCCAGTTGTTGTTGTTGTCACGAGAACAGACGCGCAGACACAGAAATCAGGGGCAGAACGCAAAATCTGGCCTTTGCTGGAACGTATCGACTAAAAGGCCGCATTGAACGGAAATGCAAACAGTTTTTCAGAGCTTTAAAGTAATCATTGATACATCCATCTGTATGGATTTACGAGCGGTTACAGCCGCAAACCTTCGCGCAAGCCACAGGTCCATGTCTAAGTGATTCGCCACCAGATCTGGGATTGAGCTGATCCCCTTTTGCGTATGCGTCACATGCTCTCCTCATAGCCGCTTGTCAAAGGGATTGAAAGCTCCGGCTAGAATCAAAGCCGGGCTCTGAAATTTAGACTTGGGACCACTCTTCAAAAGGGAAAGCGGCTGGATGGGTGGTGTAGTGTGTGTGGGCGGGAGGTAGAGGTCAGAGAAAAGGTGTGTGGGATGACAGAGTGAGGTTAAAGGCAGGATGGATAGATGCTGCTGCCAGGACCTGTCAGCGGTGACAAATGGAGGTTGCAAAGATGAAGCAAGTAAGACATTAGAGAACAGTGATGTGGTGAATCTCTGGTGTGAGTGTGTACGCGTTTTGTACGTATGCGCGCACGCAAGATTGTGCAGGCTTTTGTGTATGTCTGTGTGTGCCTGTGTGTCTTAGGTGTGTCTCCAAGCTGCTAGGTGCCAACCCTGACAACGGCCCTTCAGGATGGGCGAGTGCTGGGAAATTGATTTAGGTGGTGTCTGAGGGCGACAGAGATGAATCTGTGTGTCTGATTACAGGAGAAAAATAGCAAACACCACCAGATAGAAACGGCGGAGCAGAGAGCGCCGGGAGAGGGAGGGGTGAGAGAGAGGGGAGAGAGAGAGAGGAGAGGGAGAGGGAGAGAGAGATTCACGTTCTCATACACGTAAACAAGTGATGAAATGTGAATAAACGGTCCTGGTAATATCGATGCGAATCAACTGTACGTCTCATGTTCCAAACTTAATAGACTATTAACTGATTTCTTCACGCTATTATAAACCTCATTTGCTGGCCGCATCTTATCGGGCGAACAAGAGTGCCAGCAGATGCTCCATGCCCCCCTCCCCTTTATAAACATATGGCTCCATACAGAATAGCGCACTTGTATGAATATTAAACCCATTCCACCATGGAATAAGCCTCCTCCACTAGAGGTCTGTTTAACTTGACTGAATACTGATGGCGCGCATTAAACTGATTTATGCTGTAACTTGGCAGCAGTGGGGGAGTGGGGATGAGAGATATCCCCCTTTTAATGCTATCACACTGTGGACTCTGACAGGCAATTCCAGCCTTCTGATTATGCTTTTATTGTGACGTCCTGTTGGTTAGTCAATACTCTCCCTCTCTATAATCCCTCTCCCTCATCCTCGCTCGCTCGCTCGCTCTCTCCCCGGCTCCGTCCGTCTCCCTCCTTCGCTGCAATCTAATGCGTTTTGGAACGGCTCTGACTAATTATCCATTATTAACGCTGTAACTGACACGCTGAGATATGAGGATCTGGATGGTTTTCCTGCATCCTATCTTTGATTTCTTTTTTTACATATCGCCTTCATTTGTCCCCCCATTGACAGCAGGCTGCCTCAGGATGTTTTGTAAACACAGTAATCTATATAAAGAATGCAGCTTTAATGTTCCAGATTTATCTACTTAAAGTAAATGTGTTAATTTACTGAAATTTTTCCCCACACACAATAAAGAAGTATGTGATCATTCATCAAAGTTAGATTTACTCAGCAACAACTTCTCACATAGGCAGTGTGTGTGTGTGTGTAAATGTGTGTGTTGTACCGGTTTTTCCATACGTGTGTTAGTCAACATAAGCATGATGAGTCTCCCCTCTCTCTCTCTCTCGGCTCAGTGGTCAGCTTGGCCAGAACTGCTCTCCCTCCCCTCCCAGCCCCAGGCAACCCATCTGGGGATGATCCTGCTGGCTGCAGGGTGATCTTTGGATCTGCCAGGGTTTCTCCAGCACATGCATACATAACAGTGTTGGCCGGAGGGAGCACATTACACACTCAAACAGTCCACATGCACCACATGTTCCCTCCGTATGTACATATGGAACTGGAGGGATGCTCGTTTTGGTTCGTAGCCAGTTGTGATATCATGTAACATAAGCTAATTTGAAGCAATGACCCAGGATTTATTCAAACAAATGACCAATTCTAAGACTTTGCAGCTCAGGTCTAGAAAACGAGATGAGGCTTCGGCTTCGGCTTCGGCTTGACCTAATTTATTTTCCAGACAGACATGCTCCTCGTGGCCGCAACCTTTATTGACCTTTCTATCTATTTGCAATAGAGGATCAAAGCTGTGGGCTGATCTGTGCAAAGCCAGCTGCTGAATTCTTCAACACATCTCCTCTTCCAACAGACACATTTCACTCGGGAGAAGAGACATCGTACAATATCATGGAAACTGAACTGAGGCATCCACAGCAAAGATTAATGTTCATCACAAAAATCAAATGGTAGAAAAAGTAAAGATGTGACAGCAGTGTAAAGAAGTAGATTCTTAAAACGGTCTGATTCACGACAGAATGTGTCCATGATGTGACCCTAAGGCATTAGTTCATATCAAGAACACTAAGTGTTGAGTGTGTGAGAAAAGGTTGACAGAGCTCAGCAAAGGTCACAGCTTGCCTGAATACACAAACAGCTAAAAACTAAAGGCAAGAGACTGGAGAAAGGATACAAGACGCACACCAGGCCTGTAGTTATGATATATGAAGAGATAAAAAAGAGGAAGATGCCTAAACGCAGGAAGGAGAAGGAGATAAAAAAGATGGAGAGATTACATGTGTATCTTCACCTTTTTTCTAATCTTAATTTAATCAGGGTATGTTCACTGAGCACGAATGCCCTTTTCCACAGACGCCCCCGCTCCACACTCATTCCACTCACACACACCTGGAAGCGGCCCAGTAGCACTATAGCCTGAGCTGCCTGCTGCTGAGCAGCTCCACAGGCGCAGCTGGGGGTTCAGTGGGTGCCCTTGCTCAAGGGCAGCTCAGTGGTTGTAAAGAGGCTTGAGGAACAGCAGCTCTTTCAGTTTTTAAGCACCCAAATTTATACCACTGCGACCCAGGATTGATCCAGCAACATTTGTATTAAGGCTTCTACAGCCCTACACACACGTTTTAGGCCTGCTCACTTTGTTGGTGCCCATGCAAAATGCAGAGAAACCTAAAGTGAGCGGGTCAGACAGGGAGAGAGAGAGTGAGTAAGAGTGGGTTTGATGACGTCGCTGAACTATAAATACAAATGTTCCAAAGGCCATATTGACATTTAGGTGCTGATTTATCTAAGAGTCTGGCTCTGGTTTATGAGGTCTCCGCCGCCATTCACAAGCGCTGATGTTATTGAACCTGCCCCTCTCACATTGTAAGGTGGGGGGTTAACAAATTAGTCACTTCTGTTTTGGGGCTCCCACAGAAAAGAGAAACAAAGAAGCAGTGTAAAACCTGTGTGTGTCGACAACCTGCACTGCATGATGACGTAGATAGACAGCACATTTGGTGGAGTTGATGGATCCAGGAGGGAAGGAGAGAGCAGCAGCAGCCTTATCTACTGTATTCATCCTGCAGCTCTCTGCATGCAGAAGGTGTGACTTTGACCTGTATCAGATTAAAGTCAACAATCGTGGGAAACTCACGATTAAATCTTTGGTCATGGTTCTGGATCTCACTTTAAGAAGCACCTACCAGGGCCTCATTTAGAGCTTTTCTTACCACAAAAACAGCCTGTGACTCAGGTTCTGACAGTGTTAAGAATTTGATATCTGCATCGGCCTGAGGATGACAAGTCGGCGACACATCTCCGTCTGCGTTCCTTTTCCTCTGCTTCTTGTAGCGTGACAGTTCACCAGGCATTCACCGAGCTTGATGTTGCACAGACTGACACAGGCACCTATCCCGTACGGCTTTGACATGCAGAGAAACCTGAAGTCTTCATTTTCTTAACTGCTATACAAAGCGATTGGCTACAACCGGGGACATCGAGCTTCATAACTGCGATTTCGGTAATGGCTGCATGTACAAAGTGAGTTTGACATTTTACACTCCCTACTCATATTTCTTGAAAGTAGTTACATACCGCGTGTACTGTATGTACTAACAAGGTCACAGACTTCACTTTCGCAGAGAAAGGTTCACATCTACCGCCTCCAGCCACGGCTACTGTGGCTCGCAGTGTTTACCGTCTCTCTCCTCCTCTCTTTCTCTTCATCACGCTGCCAAGAAACATATGCCTCTGTGCTGACATGGAAATTATGTACATTTCCTCTCCCATCTTTTATTTGTACTCCCTGCGTTTTTCTGTGCGTATTGATTTGTCCGCAGTCTAGCGTGAACAGGATTCATCTGTCAGCCGAGTGTCAAAACCATTTGCATAATTTCTGGATTCTTTCTTCCACGGGGATGATTGAAACTGATCTATACGGAAATTTAAGCGATGCAGATTTTTTTATGTTTTTTGCTAATTAAAAGAAGCAAGAACACCTGGGAGTTTAGAGACTAGATAGTAATATAGATGTACATGATGTTCTCCTGCCACCTGATGTATTAGTGCCCAGAAAAATCACATTAAACAGTGACGATACTAAAATGCATGAAGAAAATTAGGAACTCAGATTCGGGATTAGAAACACGCAGGGGGAAATCTGCAAAAATTACATTTGATATGGTTCATTTGTTTTGAAATATACTTGACATTAATTTGTACTACCACATCTCTTGAGGTTTCTGCTTCTCTCTTTTTTTTTTGCAAAGGAATAAAAAACATGTAAGCGCTGGCAACGGTCTCCCAGCAAGAGCAGTGACTTTGTTACAGATGATCCAGCCAGAAGGTGGTGAATTATTCACTATTTTGTTGGCAGGAGGCCTATGTGTGGATGAAAGGCCTGGATAAGACCCCAGGAGTACTGAGAGGTGGGAGGGAAAAAGGCTTGCGGTGCCTGACATCCACCACAACCCACTACTAACCTAGCCTAGCATAGTTAGTGGTCTAACAGCAGTTTGTTAATTAGCGGTATCTTGCTGGGTGACAAAATCCATTCTGCATCAATTAAGCAGTCGCAGCTGAACAGGTGGGACTGTAGCTGATGGGAGGAGAGGAATCATTAGGGTGAGGGTTGAATGCCAGGAAGTACAGCAGCGACATCAGAGGCTAGTAACTGATGTGATTAGCCTTGGCTACAGGCAGATGTGTTTTAGATGCAACACTTTGAGTATCACAGTAAAGGCAAAGTCTAAATATCAGTGAATAAATATAAACTTTCTCCCTTTTCTGCCACTTTCTATTTATGAGTATTTACCCCAAACTTCTCTTCTTCTGCTGAAATATCATTTGTGGTGTGCAGAGGAGCAAAAATACCTACTGGGCTAGCACAGCACTCGCAACACTGCCTCATAGGTCACTAAAAAGTCGTAACGTTGTCATGGTGATATAGTGTATTGCAGGACTGCTGTTGTCACAGGAAGATAACTGCAGTTCAATGACGTATACAACACAAATACTATGGAAAATCAGCATGAAGAAGATAACCTGGTTGAACGCAAACATAATGTACGATGATAAAATATTAGCAATGCTTTAATATACAAAAACACATTGATCCACTTCTCCTTTGTCCTTCACTACAGCACCACTGTGCAAACTGAATCTTCGTTCTTTGTGTTCCAAATAGGCCAGCTATAACAAATGGATTTTTTTGCTTGCTTGCTAATAATTTTGAAAAGCTAACATTCCTGGCTGCATTTTTATCAACAGATTCAAGGTTTCTTCTATTTTTCCCTATAAAAATGATAACAACACAACAAAAGGAATAACATGCCCTCTTTCAATTGTTTGTTTCTCTGTGAATCTTGTCTCTCTTTAGAAATCTGCTCATGCCTGACATATTAAAATAAATAATTAGGACCAAACATCTAGTTCACCGAGTTTACACAACAATTCTACAGCAGTCATCATAAAGATCAAAAGATAAGAAGTGTGTTTAGGAACCATCTTTCATCTGCAGAACAGACAGAGATATGGGCATGATGACGCTTCCTCCAGAAATACAGTGTATAAGAGAGTGTGTGTGTGTGTGTGTGTGTGTGTGCTGTAGGCGAACTGCCAGTGCTGACAAATGCTGCTCTTCAGGATGAACTGAGTTGCAGTAATTAGTTTCTTTTCATGTCGCGTCTCGGGCATGAAATGTATCAAACTTGGCTCCTGACATGCTGAAGTAAAAGTTGAACCCCTCTCCCAACAACCGCCTTAAACATCTAGGTTATGTATTCCATCTACCACACAGTGATGGTGTGTGTGTGTTTTTGCACTTGATTCACTCCAGCACCCCTAAATGGAAGTCAATGTGCAGTGATAATGGAAGTATCGCTATTTCATCAAATGTATACATTTCCCTTACATTCTTTCCAAAGTAAATGGGGGGGAAAACACTTGACTGGTTTGTGTGTCCATTCAGTTTCTACACACGTAATTTCACAACACATGCACGCTTTGCAGACAAACCGTCATCAACACAACCCAACAGCTGGACCCACGCGGTGTCAATCAGTATCCATGGTGACAGCTCACTCCCGTTTGAGGCGGCGAGTGGCAGTGTTTACATATTCCCTCCCCGTGTGCAGCAGCCCCCACAGCTGTGAGTGTGACTTTGCGGGAAAGGTCCTCCAACAATATGGCTGCCGGACAAACTGAAGCGATTGAGAACTTATTCTGATGAAGAAAGCACTTGGTTCTTTATCACAAAGTCCACAAGCAATAACTCCAAAACTGATTTTATCCCTTCATGCTACACCTTCGTTACACATCCAGAGGACAGACAGAGCAACACTAGCTATCCACATATTCACTCTAAAGTTGATCTCTACCAATCCCTGAAAAAGCTGTTAGCTAATAAATGATTGATTTGCTACTCATTAACTTTGCCATGTGGTGATTTTCTTGTTGCATTCTCAGTTCATGTGACGGTGCAAGACCCAACGACACAGTGAATGTGCAGGACTCCAGCTAGGAGAGGCTAAAAAAACCTCAACTCTGTAGGACTGCAGAGTTATGTGGTAATTGTGTTTGTCAATACACATGAGCAACCCTTTTTAGCTTTTTCCCCCTGCTTTGAGTCTCCAGAGTCTTATTTTAGCTGTACCAAATCACACGTATCCCTGCTCTCTGCACAACTTGTTGCTCTTGACACAGGAACCACATAGGAGCAGACAGGCAGAGCTCGAGGAGCAGAGGTTGTGTTTTTTTCCTCTCTGTTTTCTAGCTTTCACAATGTAAACAATATTCCTAGAATATATAACCCCTGTATATCTTTCTGCCTGGTTCACCTGATCTCCACACCTGTATACCAACAAGGATGAGATTGGTACCACATGACAACAAAGTGTTGTGCTTCTTTGTTGTTTTTCTATAAATAAGGCTTCCAGCAATTTGAAGCTTTTTCAGATTTTTCAGATATAGTTCACCATAGGGTTTAACGAGATCAGCTGAATTATACTGTATGGCAACAGACCAGAAGAGTTTGCTGTATGAGAGTCATTAGTTCATTAGTACCACATCCTGAAAGAATAACATATGCTCACGCACACACACACCCACACACACACACGCTTAAGACCTAACCCCCACAGAGAATCTAATCATCACCATTTGAGACATGTAGTTCACCTCCTTTGGGTAAGAAACAACCTCCCTAAATAAGAATGTCTCTTTAATGAGATTCTTTTCTGACGGGTCTACGATGTGAGACTGACCTTGTTCAGCACCTTCCCCTCATTTAAACCAAAAATCAATTGGCATGATCAAAAAGGAAGATTTTTAATTAAATGTGTGATAGCAAAATTGGAATACTTATCTTTGTATTTCTCATTTTCTCCTTTTGAGCTCCCATCCCATTATCTTTGTCTCAAGAACTGTCAGTGCGTCAAGACTTCACCTCATGCGACAGCACTTTAATACTCCATTTAGAAAGGCTGACTGCTGCTGTGAGGAAATTAAACGCTCAGAGCTTTTCACCATAAGCCTGAGAGGCTTGCACGAGTCAAATCAGCTCCACCTCTCTGCCCTTACAGAGGCATTGTTTTTATCACTGAACCAGAAAAAAGCTTGACGATGACATTTTCTACATTGTTAACAAGCGCAGTAACATATCATTGCCTTTGGCAAGAAATGTCCTTTCTGTCCACAGAATTAGGGCTGTCCAATGCCTACGTACATGTCATCTCCTAAAATAACCTTTCATTCAGAGCTACAGGGGTATATGGCACTATTGTCTGCATAAACATCAACATTTCAGTTAAATAAAAGAAGATTGCAATACATTAATACTGTAACTTTGTCTCAATGTGTAAATACAGCACAGGAAGATGTTTGTAATGATGTTTGAAGAGGGACTCAGAACTAAGAACTTAATTAACACAGAGAGCGCTATTAGATCTCGCCGTCCTTCAACTTCTTTTTGTCTCCACCTCTCCACCTGATGCCTGCTGTCCTCCCGAGCATGTAAATCTCACCAGTAAATATTTCATCAGGGTCGAGTACAGTTTCCTTTCTCCTGTGAGGTTAATAGAATTCAGAGAGTGGCTTTGCCATCAGGATCACACTAATTAAATCAGCAGGGGAAGCCTGCAGTATACACCTACATTTGCTTTCTTACCTTGTGCCATTATTTTTAAAGCCACCCGAGGAAGGAGCTACTGTTCTAATTGATGGGAGGGAGGATCACGGCTGCACTCTGAATATTTTTTTTTAAAGATTGTTCAGTCCCTGAACACATCAATAAACGGCAGCGCTAATGATTCTAAGTAGTCTTTTGGACAAAAGTGTCTTTTTTGTCAGCTGTAAAGCATTAAGTCTTTACAAACCTATTAAATGCCTGCACTGGGGTACATACAATTGATGTTCCAACAGTCACTCGTCACACCCACCCAGAGAGAGAACACCAATTTGCATGTGACAGTGATTTATGCCATGCTTTTTGGCTTTGTATCGCAAATTTCAAAACCTATTGCAAAGCTCCAGAGATGTGTTTCCCTGTGGACTGGCATGGTAGATGTCTTACTAAAGGTACTGTGACTCTAACAAAGGGAAAGGAATATCCTTAACCTCCCAAAAGAACATTTATCTATTATTGAGGCTACTAAAGGTTAAGAAAATCAGCGGAGTGAAGGTTTCTTGGGGGAATAATCAAACTGTTTTATTTTAGCAAGAATAATCCAAGAGAGATGGTTTTAATTTCAAAGTGCCCCACAGCAGTGACCGAAAATTAATTGTTCCTTTTGCTACAGAGGGAGACCCCTTGAGACAGAACAGAGGAACACAGAAAAAACCTGGGTAATTACACAAGAGTGAAGCGCTTTTCTTTGGAGTGGGAATCTCTGCGCTTGTGGTTTATGCAAGTTAATTGGAATAAAGGGCTGACTTGAGGCTGGAGAAAAGATAATAGGAGCATTGACGTACAGTGGGGCTGAAGTTGAGGAGGATTTCCCAAATCATGAGTGGCAGCAACCTAGACAAATGAGATCGCTCATTTGTCTAGATGGCTCTCACATGCAAACAATGTGCTACTGTTTGTCTGTGCTGTAATGTGGAGTGAGATGTATACAGTACATGGATGTAATTAGAAGGGATTTGCAGAATACACATGATGCATTGCCTACAAGGGAAAGAATGCAAACGGTACAACAAAGGGATCGTATATACGCTCCGGGAAATTGACCTACAATCGCAAAACCTAGGTCTGTTCGGAACTGACTAAACCCACTTCATGGTTAGAGGATATGTGTGCGTGTTTGGACATAACTCAGATTGCAACCAAGAATAAATGCAGAGAACCTACAGAATATCAATACTATCGTCCTATACTCCTACGTACATACACTGCGTAATATACTAACCGTACATCAATGGGAACTATATCAACACCAGTACAGAACAAGGGGTCAGGCGTAACATCTGTGGGTTGCAATATTTAGCTGAGGAGATATTTAATGTGTTTCCTTATGGTAGCTGGTCAGATATACAATACACACACACATATTGTTTGTATTGATTGAATTGTTCCAAAGGAGACTGTGAGGCACGGAGAAGACATAAACAGCCTGTGGATGTTATTGACTGCACTCAGAATTCAGAATTATGTGTCTGGAAATGGAAAGAAAGGTCTGGGATCGACTGTGTTCATACCTCACCTGTTTATGTGTGTGTGCCATTGAACTCTCACTCCCTCCCAAAGAACAATACAAATATGTAAATTTATTCCATACACACATTTCCTCCCCAAACAAGCCAGTGCTCTAACTTTTCATTTTAGAGGATTGTAAAATGTTAACAACCCAGGAATTATTGCGCTCATTTGGGGACCCTGGGTCACATAAAGTTTTTATAGGCGTGCAGAAATAAATGGAAGGAAGAAAATATCCGAACTGTGTTATGCTCACTCAATCATAGAGCAGAGAGGCAACTTCTCCGACTCAACTGTCAACGGGGTGTGACAACGCAGTGTGACTGATGTGTGTGAACACGGCGACCCCGCTCAGAAATCAGGCAACTTGGAGCCAAACTGTTAAATAACGTCTAAATACACAGAAATAAAGGATAAAAAAGAGCAAAGGACAAAAGAAATCCTTGTTAAAATTGTGCTGTCGACTATATAAGAACGTTACATGGTTGGACTTTGTGTCTTGTGTCCAAAAATGAGTCACTTTGATGCAAAACCTTAATAAAAAGCAATAATTATATCATTAAAATCGGATTAGCAGTCAGGAGGGCTGTAGTTCTTTTTCTCCTTGATTTATATAAAAGTATTAGACTTCTACTATTCCTCTCATTGCTCCTGTAATAAAATCCCACATCATTGCAATAACAGATCACCCCATCACACACACACACACACACACACACTCTCATTCATCTGATTTACTGTGCCAGTGCCTCCACAGCCAGCTACAGCAGGACCAAGGTAGAATGGTGTGTGTGTGTGAGTGTGTGTCATTTTGGGTTAGAGAGAGAATCTATGCTTCCTGCCTCTGAGTATTTTTCTCTTTTAGGATGCCCCTTGAAGGCTGTAATGCACTATTGATTTGTTTAGCTAATATATTTCCTCTCTCTCTTTTTTTTCCCAGGTCTGAAGTCGGCGCCACGCTCCGTCCTGCCTCCATGCAGAACAATGGCTGGGAGTAAAACCTCCCTCCCAGTGAAAGATGCAATGAAAAGAGAACACTGGCGAATATTAAAAAAGCGAGGTGCCACTGTTGCGTTGTTGGCATACAGAATAGAAACCCAACACTTGCTGGCGTTGTATAATCGACTAAGATATAACTCGTCACATTCAGTCTTTGTGGACGACGAGGAGGAGACGGCGCTTCGGTGCTTCGGTGCTTTGGCTTGAGGCTGTTGGAGTCTGTTGTCTATTAGTACATGAATCCAATCCTGTCACTGCTTCATTCCTCCACTCTGTCCCTAAGGTGATGTGATGGAAGGAAAAGGATGAGCCGGCGTTAATGGCTCACAAATCTCTGTCTCCAAACACTGAACTGAGTGAAATATGGCTGAATAGGTGTAACAGAGATATACAGAGTCTTCGGGGGTTTCCTCTGCAAGCTTTTTATTATTACAGAGATGAGGATAGTGTCACACTACGAGCGGACACCGCCTGTTCCAACGATAATCCTCACACACAATGTTAGTCGTAGTGACACGTCATTAATCTAATGACAGCTCATTACGATCCATATCTCCATTTGCATCAGCGTTACACCCGCTAATAGAACAAAACCGTTCTGGCAAATCCAGACTCCTGAATGAATTAAAATCAGCAGATTACAGTAAAGTATGTGGAAATGTCTACTGTCAGCATTCTAATGAGAGCAAGACTATACTAGCATACATTGATCCAACAATCAGGGGTGGTAAAGTCTACTTAGCGTTACGTTAGCGGGACTTAATGGCGTTTCTGTTCTTCTTTGTGTTCTCCGAGCCTTTTTGGATGGATTCTTACTGAAGAATTGCGAAAAAATGTATGTGTATGTTAGTCCAGCGTGTAACTTAACTTCATCTGCAAGTCCTGCACAGCAAATCTCCTGCATGGCTAAAGTCTGGAACCTGCACACACACACACTCACTCACTCACTCAGCTTCACCGTTAAATAGCTGCTATGGAAACAGCCATCCATCAATCGGCCTCACGCAAGATTACCTTTGTGTTATTTTTCAAGGAACAGGCTGCTGCCACTTCACATTCAGCAAACACACATTTACATAATTTTATTTTTAGTGAGAGTGAGAAAAAGGCCCTGGTATAGTCTACAAACATTCAGTCCATACAATAACACAATCCTGAGGAACAACATCTCTCTCACTGTCATGCAGGTTCATTCCAGCGTCATTCTATGGAATCTGTGTATTCAAAAATCAACATTTAATGACTGAAAACTACTCAATCTGGACAAATCATACAACTGTGTGACTGAGTGTGGAATAAAAGGTCAGTTAAGTGAAGGGTTGTATGTCTAACTTCATTCTTACACACTGTTACCATCAGGACGTCAGCAGAAGAATGTGCTAATAATATCATTTAGTACTTCAGATGATGTTTATTATTATAGATTAATATAATCTTTAAAAGCCTCTTTATATTTCGACCTCAATAATCCATTTGAGGAGATTCATTTAGTCCAACTCTCCATCTAGGTTAGAGCACAAATGGGGCTTTTCTACTTTCAAGATTTTCAAGTGCAGAAATGGAGCTTTCAAAGTGCCACAGCTTATTAGTCTCAAATTGAGTTTTTCCTCAGTAGCCGCCGCTCACATTAACCTGATAGGACATCCTGAGGTAAGGGAATCCTCACTCGGCCTTTGCGGAGGCTTGTCAGAGGCTGGAGGAGGGGAAGCGGGGGTATCGGGGTAACGTGAGTGCAGAGTGGCCCGCTGACCTTCATTAACGCGGCTCAGCTACCTATGCCAGACGGGACAATGCTCGCCGTGTGATAGGGCCTGTTTGCCCACACAAGGGGAAGACGGTGACAAATTGCATCCAGGGAATGAGATAAGGCTGTTATTAGAGCTGTTAGAATCAAACGAGAGAGGCAGAGTGAGAGAGAGGGAGAGAGAGAGAGAGAGACAGAGGGCGAGAGAGAGAGAGAGAGTTTAAATACCCAGCCAGAAAAACACAATTTCATGCTGAGAAAAAGTGATGGTGGCATGTCTGCAATTCACTTCATTAACAGCTGATGTATGCCGTGTATGTGTGTGTGTCTGCTTGTGTTAGTGTGCATGCATGTGTGTGTGTGTATGTGTTTGTGTATTTGTGTGTGTGAGAATTCTACCCTTGAGACTCCTGAAGCATTGAGGTGTAGAAGAAGAAATCATCCTTCATTAAATCCGCAAGCAGTAAGTCACACAGAAGACAGAAGACACATAGAACAGAATAAAACAGAATAGAACAGAATAGAACAGAAAAGAATAAAATAGAATAACACTCAGAGTCTTCCAACATGATTGAAGATGATGAATCAGTGTGATGTGAGTCTGAATCCATGTAATGGTCAACAAGACGTCTTTATGGAAGCTCATCGGCAAAATAGAGTCATAAAGGATTCTACACAATTACAGTAGAACCGATTTGCATCTGCGACTCCGACTTGTCAAAGAACAATCCCTCTTGTGTAACAAAAACCCACCCACTCTTCTTCTACACCTGGAATTATGGTGTGAGTCATATTCAGACACTGTACATGTAAAGAACGGCAGATCAGCTTACCGTTCTGTATCGAGCATAAAAGGTACAGTTCCTCAGTCACGTGTGTGTGTGTATGTGTGTGTGTGTTCAGTGGTTTCCTGCCACGGGGCTTCTGCAAACTTTCCTCAGCGAGAGAATCAAAGCGACACATGTTGAGGCCCAGCCAGCGTTTGCTATCAGATGGAGGCTGGCCCACAGCCTTGGCTCGCCCTTAGCGTCTCCTCGCCAGCCGGCACAACTCCGATCAGACGGCGCAAAAACAAAGAGACGTCTTTACACTGATTAGGATCATAACAATTTTTCATTTTAATCCCCTGCTCTCCTCTGACTAAACTGTATCCCTCTGGCCATTAATCTGACAAGGCAATCTCTTTTATTGTTTGCAAAAAGCAATTCTCTTTAAGCTTGTGCGAAGCCTTGTATGCAGCGTTTAGTTTTTAATGCGCCGCATGCGAGTGGTGCGTGCGTGCGTACTGACAAACAGCCCGATTTGGAAAACAATGCACATGGAGAGTAATGAACTGAGTTTCACCTCCTCAGTGCCACTGATCTGTCAGTGAAGCCCCAGCTCAGTATTTCTCACCATTAAGAAATCATGAACCATCTGTGGGCTCGGCTGAAATCCTACATGATGTGAGGGATGCCGATCATTCTATGGTTAATTAATGAGGCATTGCCAAAGGAATCCACCACAACACAATGATAATGTTATGCAAATGTCCTCGCTTGTATCTGGAAAGAGAACGGCGTGGCTGTTGAGGACGTTGGGCACGCGTTCTAACCGCTGATGATGTACGGGGCGTCGCTCGAGCTAGTTAAGCTACGAATGTTCCGGCAGTGGCAGCGTGTTTAAAAAAGCAGAGAAGCTGTGATGTTAAGATGACACAGATAATATGTCTACTGTTAACCCAAACAAGATGGCTGCCACTGGTTTCCCCTGTGAGGTGCCTGTTTGTGCACATCTCTAATTAATGCTACGTATCACATAATGTAATACTGACTGCAATGGAGTGAAATCGCAGAGGAAATGATGTCAACTATTGTCTTATCAGCAGAGCGGCAACAGTGACAACCAGCAAAACGCAACATTTTCTTTCTTTCGCCTTCGTGACATCATTAAATTGCAGATCTCCATGAGCGTCGCCATTTTTGTTGACATTTTGGAGCGGAAACTGAAGTCATGTTAGATCTGTCCTGGTCCAGATCCGGCCCTCACATCGCCCCCCTGTTGGGTTTTGGTATTTAATCCTATAGACCTAGTGCAGTTTTAAAAGTCTAAAGGAAAACTTTTACTTGTATGTTGTGATGAACAGGTGATGTGAAGGAAGCCGGCACAAATCACTTCAGCCGCTAAAGAAAGTGGGATAACCAAGTTCTGAGGGCAATTGTAATAACCAAGTTGAAGGAAACGACTTCTTCTCCCCTGTGTCCTCACTACATACAGAGAATACACTGACAATCAGATTTCCTCCCACACACACGCACACACACAAATACACACGTGCACACACACACACACACACACACACACACATATCAAGTTAATGCAGACTGCAATGAGCCTCTCAGGAAAGGAATAGTCAGCTCACTGAGAAGCGATTAGGGCTCCCTTTGGTCGCCATGGTGTTACCGATGATTGATGTGATTAATAAAGCTGTTGTCATGGCGCCCTCCACGCTGCTGAATACAGGCCAAAAGCCACGGAGAGGGAGAGACAAAGAGGAATAGGTAGATATTGAGAGTCTACAGGCGCTTGTGTATCTAACCGTCCGTGATTGATATTTTCACATCCCACTCATCGGATTATTTTACACAGACATCATCTCATCAAACAGCATTAAAGATGAAATTGGAGAAGGTGTGCGGCTCAATGGCATCACGCCTTTTCGATTTAGTGAACCAGAATCAAGCCAGTTTGGGTAATCAATTTATTCATTGGATATTTACTCAAGTAATTAAGTTTGAGTGCTTTAGCTGTCGGGTAGGAAAATTTCCCAGGACACTGAATCGACTTTCTTGACTTTTTCTTCTTCTACAAAGCGTTTAAGGAGGCAGGCAGGTTCATAATAGGATCGCTCCACTCAACTAATGCATGACTGAGTGCCAAGAAATAGGGCAAAACATTTAGTGGGGATTGTTGTGAAGACATGTGCTAATTATCTCTGAACACATGTAGTGGGATTTTAAGGTCTTATAGGGGCGGAGGTATAAGGAAACTTGGGTTTGATGTGATAACAAGACACACCGGGGCCAGAACCGCTCACAGAGACGCACACACAAATGGCTTAGATGAGCAAAGTCAGTATAGGTTCAGTCTGGAAGGGGAGAGATGAATATTTTGGTGCCTTCTTGATGAAATAACTCCAAATGGTGCTTAAGCCTGTTTTGTCTACAGATTACAATGGCAGAGACGATTAAAGATGCCCAGAGTGCAATCCAGAGACGGACACTTATATTCTAATGGATCTGAAAAAGCCATTTTACGCATCAGCATCATAACACTACAATTTTAGAGGTCGGATCGCCCCCGGTAACAATCAAATGAATGTTTCTTTGTTAATCTCAGCTTGGACTAGTGCAAAAATTGCAAACACAAATACCTTTAACACCCATCATCCATCAACTTCACACTCCGACTCTAATTTACCTGATGTGAGGTTATTGATTCCTGTAACCCGTTTGAGGTTTTTGCTGTAACTACGGACGGAGCAAAAGACAAAATCCAACGCTAGACGTCCGAAAGCAAATAGAAAGTCTTAGTTGAGCGAGCAAGGTGAAATAGGAAGGTGGTTTTTCAATTTACTTTGACATTTCAAAGCCTATGCACCTTTTATGTTTAGTGTTATTTTTGTCAGACGCATTAAAAAGCCTGAGAGGATCTGATCCCGCTAACTTTTTCCTTTTTTTTCCACGCGTCGCCACCTTGAATGGCACGACGCTCGGGTGTGATCGATAACGGGTTCGCCCACATGTCTGAACAGAGACAGAGATTACGTCGCCGAACTTCATAAAAGCGGGGTTGGCGTACGCTGTAATTAAGTAGGGAATTACCCCGAGGTCAGCTCACACCTGCTGAAACTGAATAGCTCAGAGAATGATGGAATTGTTTGGGCTTTGATCTCAGCTGTCTGTGTGACCTGCTCCCTGTGTGGGTGGGAGGACATGATGTTGTTCCTGCTCCAGCTTTGGCTCCAGCTTGAAAGCTTTTTTTTTTTCCGATTCACTAAGCCAGGATCATTTCCCTGTAGTTTATCTGCGCCCTGTCAGTTCCACCGCGCTCCATCAGCGATTGTTTCATTCTAATCACTGTTGAGAGCATTCATTATGCTTTTTTTTGTCCTTCACCGCTGAACCAAAGCCTTCCAATTCATTACGATTGCTCATTGTATTTTGCGGCGTGGAGATGGGGGGGGGTCGGGGGGACGAAAAATAATTTTTGTGGAACACATGGAGAAATTCAATTGCAACCATGTTGGAGATGACAGCGCGTCTCGCTGGGCTGGGAAATGAACAAAGCTGTGATGTTCTGTTGCTGCAGACGGTGGGTGGATACGATGTGTCTCTCTCTCTCGCCTACCAACAGAGCGCAGAGCTAAATGAAAAACATCCTTTACAATGAGGGGAAAAACCCCAGCGTGATGCAAAAATGTAATCTCTGCACGCTCCTTTGTTAAGTCATACCTGCAGTCACATCCTGCGTCACACACACACACACACACACACACACACACACGTCTCTTGCAAACATGCATTTCTGAGCACAGAGAGAGCAGAGCAGCTTCTTCTCTGATATTAAAGGTGCATCCTCTAGATTGGACGTCGTTACCGCGGCGGTGATCACACATTGCGGCGCTTTAGGGAGGATGGAAATAGCTGTTAACGTCTTGACACAAACTAAATCAGACGCGCCTCTCGGGGAGGGATTGGTGAGGCCCGAGGTCCACCTGGCTCAGAATGTAGGCCACTGGGTGAGAAGGAGGGATATTCTCGAGTGCTACCCCCTCCCACTCCTCCTCCTCCTCCTTCTCCTACTCCTCCTCCTCCGTGCTAGGAAGTAGTCCTATCCATCGGCGATTATTAGGCTCCTCTGTTCTGACACGTTAATATTACATGAAACTGTTAGGGATGACAATGAGCCTGAGGCAAGAGAGGGAGACGTCGAGATTCTTTCCTTTTTTTTTTTTTACATTCGCCTATTTCGTCCCCCTCCATCCATGCCCCTGACTTTAAATAACTCATGCCCTCATTATCCAAATAAGGCTGAATATCATATTTCACTTAATTTCTACGCATTAACTTCACATATTCACTCACTGGCTCTGTGTACACACTGTTCTCTCAGCGTCTCAATGAAACGTTGTACACGGGGCATTTACTAGACGGAGGAGCATCCTTGTTCGCAGAAATGCAGCAGAATGCAGGGAAAATGACATCATCCATCATCTTTTCCTTCCCTCAGTGGGAAGGAGCAGGAAACAACGGATCATTTGTTACAAACACAGGCCTGCATTATTACCTGCTGAAAGGTAAACACAGCAGAATACCTCAGATGAATTCAAACCCACTTATGATGTACTATGTCCTCCTTTCCACTGATGCGGGAACAATGCTCTACACTCCTGCCCCACTCTCAACGACTTTATTTTCGTTAAACCACCTCTCCCTCTCCTTGCCGTTGTATCTTCTCTATAATCTCCCCCCCCAACCCCACCCATACCCACCCCCCTCCTTCTCCTCCACCAGTCTCCGCCACCTTCCTCCCATTCCCCACACTTTCTCCATTCATCTCTCCAAGGACACATCAGCCCCGTCATTATCTTCTTCCGGCGAGCGTGAATTTGAAGCATATCTGCACAGTCCAATCAAACACTCATGCACAAACACCCGAATGCGCCCTTACTCACAAGGCCGTGCGTTTGATATTGTCAAGCGGAACTAAGTGAGTCTTTAACAGCTTCTGTCTGTGTTCATTATTCAGGCGCAAAGCTGTTAACACACAAGAAACGCACACATTTACAAAAGCACAGGTGAAATCACAAACTAATTTACATCTGTTATTCTTTGCCGCGAGCCCTTGGCCGTCCACGTTAGGGCGCCGGTGCCTCCGAGCCAGAGATACAAAGCCCGGTGACAGTTGGCGTGTGGAACACAAGGCATCAGGGAGGTGGCTTATTTGACAGTGACACAAAAGCACCAGTGTTTAGTGAAGGAGGTTGTATCATACATTTAGCTGCTGCTGCATCAGCCTGCCACTGAGCCGAGGTAACCATGGAAACAGGCTGCTGGGAGACAGTGGAGCGAGAGTCAGCAGGCTGGAGTCAATGGGCCTTCAGCTTTTTGAAAAACCAAGAGAGAGATTAGCTTAGAGTAAAACCCTAAACCTCACACTACACAGCTTTATGGTGGGTATTGATGTTGGATGAAGGGGAAAGTAAGAACGGCGGGGATACACAAAGTTTGTAGGCAAAGATCCAACAAAATAGTTAGACATCAAAGAACTTGTGCAAGTGCATCCGCTTAAGTCCAACGCTGGTGGCAGCATGAAATGCAAAAATTATGCAGAAAGCAGCAAGCAGCTGAGAGCGCAGATAATACAGGAATGAAGATGAAATGTCCTCTGATATGGCAGCAATCATTGTAAATCGCATCATTTGTGACCAGCGGTTCAGTCCTAATGATTGAGTTATGGGAAGCTTATTGCTGTGATGGCTTTACCAGATTGCCATGGCAATAGGAAACAATGAAAGCTGTGAGATAAAAAGGAGGAGAGTGGCGCTTACATAACAAACCAAGGGCAAGGAGTGAAGAGGCTCGGTTACGAGGGAGAGAAAAAAGGGAGAAGAGAGAGCGACTGAAGGAACGAAGAGAAGTAAATCGATAAGACAGAGTCTGGAGGGAGAGGGGTAAAAGCTACAAATCGGAAATGTACAAGTAAAAAACAAGCTAGACAGTGATTTATATCTAATTCTTCAGAGCTTTTAGCTGAGCTGAAGAGGTCAGGGATGTGATAAAACATTATGAGATCATCAGACCAGAAACAGACGGCATCATGATTGGGGACGGGATGCAGCCGTGGTAAATACTGGAAGAGAGATTATTTACTGAAGAATCGTGTGATGAAATATACATGAGGGCTTTAACAGTTCTCTTTACTCTCCCTCTTAATCTACCTACTCAAGCACTCTCGCCCCGGCTTTGTGCGTTTTTGTGTGTCATCGCGGGGAAATGTCTGCGGTCACGCCCGCGGATTACATCTGCATCCAACTCTGACAGATTAGCTATGCACACAGGTTAGTGGATAGTTTTGTTTTGACAGCCATGGTGGCTGCTTGGTGTAATGAAGCTAAGGCAAGTGGAGGTATTTTCAAAATGCTTGAGGTAAAAATACATGACTTAAAAGGAATTGCCAAAGATGTTCTTAAAATGTGTCATATAAATAAAGCAAAGCCAAAACATGACATCTAAGCTGAACGGCTGTGTAAGGTATAAAAGTGTTTGGATCTCCTTTTTAAAGGTGGTGAGAGTTGAGGGATTTGTTCCACAAGAATGGTGAATAATAATAATTAAATGAAGCTTCAGCAGGCTTTTGTTCTTTATTTAGCAATGGTGATCCAAGAGGCTTTATCTCTTACACGCAAAGTAGCCTGGGAATATGAATAATATTAGTTTAGTGATTTGCTGGGGAGATCCTGATTCAGTTCGTGACACGCTAGAGGCCACTGTAAGGTCTGATGATGTGTTCAAGTTCATTAGTCTTTGTCAGGACTCTGCTGCAGGACACAAACCGCTGTTGAAGCCTGGTGACAAAGACAGGGATTTGTTTCTGAGTGTACTTTGAACATAATATTCTTTATTCTGCTTTTACCTTGAGAGGATTAAAAGCTACAGAGGTTTAGGCTCCAGGATGACAACCACAATTTTCATTAGAAGTCTAAATTGACAACAACTCAAGATGATGGAACACATTTCTGTCACGTCCAACTCTAAACACACAAACAGGATTATAATCACGTGAAGAGAGAAGTAAAGATGAATATCATCTGCATAGGTATAAATAAAATCAAAGTATTGTCAAAAATAGGACCTAGTGGAAGCCAGATGAAATGGGAGTGGACCAAGTATTGGACCCTGTGGATCTCCATGTGAAATCTCAGGCCTGGTGCAGTCGACTGACTCAGCGCTCCAGTCTAACATTATTTTGCTCACATCTTTACTTATGTAAATGTATTTCAAAACTTTAATTCATCAAACTGAACAGGAGGCTGCATCCTTCTGTTAATTATGAGAATGGATTTGAGATTTGTTTGCACTTTGTACAGATGCATCTCTTTTATAAATAAAGATTTAAGAATCTTGAGTTCAAAGTTGTCTTAATCATTTTAAAGTATTCAGCTTTTCTTGAGTTGTGATGAAAGCCAAAACATTGTTGTTAGACACAGAGGAGTAAATTTATTGTATCTATCCTTGATGAAACTTGTTGTGCCTTCATCAAACTGTCAGTTGTAGCTATAAACAAAATAGGACCTCTATGATTCTTGTCTGTGCTTTGGAAAATTACTGCTGAGCATTTCTTAATTCTAAATTACAGTTATGAAGTGAGACATAAATCATGTTGAGAGCATCCAAGAGTGGCAAATACATCAACACGGCCCAGACGTTCATAGGGATTGTCGGTGTCAAAACCCACTAGTACAGATTTGCAGTAATTCCACAGAGCTTATCCTGAATACATAACATCAGCGGATAGCGTGAATGCATTTCACCGTTTGATTTCATTCAGGCATAAAGCTTCATCACAGCACTGAGCTCCTTAGAACAATGTGAAATTAACCAAGTGATACCTGCCTACACCGCAACAGCAATGACCTCCTTTTCTCCAGTCTGCTCCGCCATGAACTGCAGAATAACAACTCTATTATTCATATCCAGTAACGGAATGGGAACGAAATAGGAATGGTTGGACAAATTTGTAAGTTTCTGGTGTAAATCTGCTGCTATAGTTTCATAAATCTCACAAATGCAATTTTTCTTGCCTAGTATCTCCAAATCAGTTGACTGGTGACATTTTATAAGTGCAGAAGACACCAACATCACACCAACATCGTACTTCAGGGTGTATCGTATGCTTATCTACAGCAAAGTCTGCAGCATCAATTTTGGGCGAGCGGTAGACGTGGCAGTTAAAAGATAAATGTGCCGTGATCTAACTTGCAGCGTAGTGTGACCTATAAACCGTTTGTGCTGCAACAGCTCTTCAACTGAGAGCACTTACTGTATGACAGATGATCAGCGGCGCCGCAGCATGTCTGCCATGGAAAAAACAAACATTCGCAAATAGTCATGCGATGTGCATACACAGAGAGATTATGTTCTGCTGACAGCACAACACACACACACACACACACACACACACACACACACACACACACACACACACACAAACACACGCTACCTTTGAGGACTGTTTCAGGGGGGGATGCTAGGGGCTTCACCTACAGGCAGGAGAGCTAAGTAAGGCAACCTGAGTCTGTAACCTGGGGCTGTTTTCAGCCTTCCATCACGCTGATCATACTAATGCTGCCAGAGAGAGGAACGCTGGATTACCGGCTAAAAGAAACCCAAATATGCAACACACTGCTCAAAATATAGGAGATATATGTGTGAAACGTGATGAGGATAGAAAATGAAGGTTCAGGACAACAGCAAAGACACACAGGATGTAGATTTATCTTTCAACCAAATAATTATTTTTGCAAAGAGAATTAATTGCTTCCCAAAGTATTGAATTCATAATCGGCTTTGCTAATAGTCTTCTTTTTCCCTCTTGTCCTGAGACGAGATGAGGAGGGGTTTTTTTAATTGCAAGTGTGTTTTTTTGTGACAAACTCCAGCGTAGCCCGAGCCTGCGGAGCTCTACTCCACCCCCACCCTTCCAAATATCCATCACTCCAATGAGATTGTCCCATTAAAGAGCTTTAATGAGTCTAATCACTGAGGCGGAAGATGAATAGTGAATCAATTAAACAGATTTGTGAAAGAGGAGACGACAACGACTTCACGAGTCGCCCTTTCATACGCGCTGACCCTCCGAGGTGATTGACAGGCACCTGTGATGTAGAGCGGATACGAGTGATTACGAGAGGTCAAGACACCACCGCAAGACGCTCAACCGCCATGAAAACCGGTAAAGCTCTCTCGCCCTCTATTCTTCCTGTCATATTTTGCAATTTTCTCCTTTCTGCTGACCCTTGCAGTCTTGCTGTCTTGCCACCATTAACCTGCCTTATTAGCTCATCAGTCCCTCCACACTCGTTAGGATCCGGAGCGTCTCTGTTAATTGTTGGGTGTGGATTTTCTCTCCTTTCACACCATCAAGCACATTCAAGACCGCTGAATCGCGTGACACTGGATACGCTTCCCGCAAACCCTGAGTCACCATTGGTTAGCTAAAACAATGAAGCGGATGTATCATCTGTCACAGTTGATAATGATGATGATGATGGGTGGTGTCTCTGATTCACCTGCAGCCTCCTTTAGTTCCTGTCATTTTACTGTGCAACTGATTTTATCACGTGGACGAACATTGATTGCGGATTTCTTGACTAATTGTGTAATTTTAGCTGTAAATTAAATTTCCTGTTGTCATAACTAGTTTAAATTAGTTAAATGCTCATTCAACTCCTTCTCTCTCCCTCTCCCTCCCTCTCTCTCTCTCTCTCTCTCTCTCTCTCTCTCTCTCTCTCTCTCTCTCCACCACGCTCTGGATTTCCTTCCCTTGCCAACACCATGGATAATTATTTAAGACAGGGACACCACAGCAAAGTAAGACACTGCTGGCACTTCAGCATTGCTTTCCTGTCTGTCTAAAGTGACAACTTCACCTGCCCGTGGTCTCATTTCCTGAATAGGGAAGAGGAGAAGGGGGAGGGGGATGAAAGCAGGGGGAGTGAGGTGGAGACAGCTGATACATTTTTCATTAGCGTATTGTTGACCCTCCTCATGTATTTTTAACACTGCATGTAACCTGCAGACAGAGGGGGGAAGGAGGAGAGATGGACTGGAGCACGGCCTCATATTAAGCCGTTTTCATCTTCTGCACTAACCTTGTAAGCAAGCAGCCAATCATCATTAATTTGCGCTAAATATAGCGCAAATTAATTGCCAAGGTAACATCTCAGCATTTCTCCTGGTGGTAAACAGCAAACAATAGCTGATATCAAGCCTGCTAACACAACAGCGATGCATATGAGAGCAGGTGTAAAAGTCAAAGCCTCTCCAGCAGCATTATGGAGTGTAAAGCAACCATTAAGTCTTGGTAAAAGCAACATAGCATTGATAGTTAAGCAAGAATCCTTGTGGGTTTTCAGTGCATGACAGTCTGGATGTGTTTGCTTTCACACGTCACATCTCCCTGTGGTCGCTGCTGTTTGCTCCACTCACCTCCGCTCCACTTCAGCCTGCAACCCATCGGACAAGACAGCAGCAGCCAAAGGTGTCATATCTAGTTCCTGTATTGCTGCCGCTGTCTGAATTTCGTTGTAATGTCGGCTGTATGTTGGTTGCTAGAATGCTTAAACAGCTGTGATCCCAACTTTTGTCTGTGAGAACCACCATCACCATTTGAGTTGTTTTGTTTGCCCAAAGTTTGCCGGCAAACACAAATCAAGCTGCTGGAAAAACTACTGCTGATGTCACAGCCATTACCCTTTTCCACAGTCTACAGTTTCTGCTACACAATCAGATTTCATTTAACATTTAACAGGCCATTGTATTGGTTCAGGAAAAAAAGCTCTCCTTCATCAGCGACCCGTTGCCATTTCCTCAGCGGAGTACAAGCAGAGCTGCACGTCTGCGCCGCTGAGCAGCAGAAAGCTAATGTTCCAGTTCACATGAGCACCGTCCTCCGCTCCTCCATGGGATTATGATCTCCCAGTGAGATGTCAACAGGAGTTAATGAATATCCCTTTCACAAAGCCTGGCTAACCCTGCCAAACAAAATGCCCCCCCCCCTCATTGATAAAATCTGCGGACAGACACGAGTGCTAACCAGCTCTACACCATGGAGGGACACTTCACGCTTTGTTGCCTTAGCTGCAGCGTCTCCTTGCTTCTTTATTTTGCCAACGCTCTGAAATTGAAATGGGTTGCAGTTACTGTTGCTGGGATTTACTGCTGGTAGTGGCAGAATGAAACGGCCTAACTCCTGCTTAATCTTCCCTCCAGTACCTGTACTACCTCAGTTTGTTGTCTCATTTCGTTCAGCGTTCCTCTTCCTCCCAGTCTTCTCTCCCTCTCTCTCTCTCTTCTCATCATCATCATCTCCCCAAAGGTGTGAAAAACTAATAGACCAATCTTCTTCGCGCAATCCCTTCTGCAGTGGGGGAGAAAAATGCCTTTCCCCAATTATCATGCACAGAGCACATATTTGCATTTTAAGACACTTCTCCTTTCCTTCTAATTTTTCTTTTTGGGAAGCTCCAAATCTTTTGAGCCTGCTGTGATGCTTGAAATTGTCACACATTGGGATTTGGCCTCAGCTCGTTTGTGTCCGTGATCCGTCTTGGCGTCCTCATTACAGCGGACCTCCAAGTTGCACTGCTTTGATATGCAACTCCTGGAAGCAGTCAGGCTCTCATAATCACACAAAATGCAAAATCAAAGCTTCCGCACATGTTACATACAGTCAGCAACTACAAGCAAACACAACTAGTAACACTGCTGCGAGTTCATTCCAGTTACATTCAACGTTCGTTCGAAGTGGTAAATCATTCTGGAAGGAAGTTCCATAGGGGGCGCTATACATTCAAGCCACGCATGAGGGTACAGGACTAGAGAGTCTGGAGAGTAATCTGAGGGTCCATCAGGTTCAGGACCAGTTTAGCTTTTGCTTTGTCAAATTACAGCCCCTAATAGGTAACTTGGCACAGAACATTACCAATACAGCTAACACACTGCAGCCTGACTCAATGTGACAAATTCATAGCATCCTATCCTACTACTATAATTGGAGAGTGGTCATGTGTGTGTCTGTGTGTGTCTGTGTGTGTGTGTTTAGCCACCATTCCCACAAATCACCTCAAAACTTGCCAAAACATTAGATCAGGGGTCTGGCATTTGCATCGGGTGCTTTTCAATTCATTAACATAAATACTCCATTAGCAGCAGTTTAATGTGTTGTTGGTATTACTAATGAATGAATATGGAAGCCGCAACTACTTTCAGTGTGTGTTCTGTCCGGAACGTGCAGTGGAACTTAAATCGCTGGCGTTTCTAATGAAGGGAAGCTAGAACGACTACTTCTACTAATTGAGGCAGAGCAGGCAGGGGTAGGAGGGAGAGTCAGGGGAGGCCGGGGTCAGGGGTGGTAGGTAGGGCTGGAGGGACGTGAGTGACACTAGGTTGTTCTGACGTTAAATCATTGGGTGAGAGAAAATTATTTGTTTGATGTGCTGATGTGATGCTGATGACATCAAAATACAAATCAAAACCTCCACTGTATCTGACGTATCTGACGGCCGGGATGCTGTGAAGTTAGCTGTGTGTGTTCTAATTGGTGATTAAGCATCTCAACCGCAGTTTCACTTCACCCAGACGTAAATCTGCTTAACATATGCAACAGCAAATCACAGTTTAACTGCCCATATTGATCGGGGGTCGGAATTTTGTCCTTTCGTTGTCATTTCGTCAATGAAATCACCTTCTAAGCAGACGCTAATGTCCATGATTCAAAATCGATTGTAGTCATTGACATTCTGTATGGGTACCTGGTCGCTCCTTAAATAATACATTTAGACTCAATTAGACTCTCCATATGAACGCTACAGTTCCTTGGAGGCAAACTAAGGGGAGAGGACCGGTAATTAGTCCTCATTCCTTTGGACATATTTGCACACTCGGGTTTCTGGAGCCATTTATTTTGCTAAGACATATAGGGAATGGCATGTGTAGGGAATTTTAATCACACCACATCTTGTACCATTAAATGACGTCTAGCCTGATATAGGACCTGTTCAAATGTAACTCATCCGACTCACTTGCTCAATGTAAAGTATTTGTACCATATAAACAATGCCAAAGACTGCAGTAATCTGATGACATACACAACATGACAATGTGGTGCAGTGAAGAGAAAGACATAATAGACGCATACGGCCGTTATCCAATATGCTGGGACGACTATAAGGAAGGGAACAGAAGTTATTTCTTGCTGGTGTGATTAGTGACAAATTGTACTGTCCAATTTCCACGTTGTGTAATTTGCTAACGTCTCCAGATTCCACGTTCGCTCCCGTACGGAATATAAATCCAATTGTTCCGACTCGGAAGACATACGACCTTTCACCAGTTCCAGCATATAATCAGTAATCTATAATTAGCGTGATCTATATTAGTGAAAGGCTCGGGCTCCTCCGATCTACAACAAGGTTAGAAAACAACACGACTATTAACCATTTCCACACCGACATGCGTGGATAACTGCACTCTCTGAAGAAAACCAGACTCATTGACGATCACAGGAGTGCAAAGACAAATATGAATTTTCTTTGTTTCCTATAAAATCAGCTGTCTTTTCCTTCATCACGTGTGCAGAACTCCTCACGTTCCCACCGCAGCGTGTTTCCCTTTATCTTCTCTACCCAAACAGGACAAAAGCTTGTTGTGTTAAAAAGTGGCTGTCAGAACTCTGGGCTTCCTGTCATATTCCGATGCTGCAGTGGGAGTGATCAGAGGTAAGCATTGTCTGATCCGGCGTAGGCTGGTTTCCATCTGTCAGACAGTAATAGCGAGCGATCGGTGGGGAAAAAACAAAGCTCTTCCTCGTCATTCACATCTCCTGCTAATTCACTGGCAATTTGACGCCAAACATCTGAGCTCAAACTGTTTGCTGGCGTCGAGTCTTTTCCTCCTCCGTCCAGGCTTTTAAGACGCCGCGGGAATTTGCTCGGCATTAAGGAGGAGCTGTTTCTTGTTTGAGCGCTTCGCGTTTCTTATTAAATTTGTTTGCCTCTTGTTCTCTGCATTTTAAAAGCAGTAATGATGAAAATGTATGAAGTGAATTGCAGAGGAAGCGATGTAGAATTACCCTGAGTAAACTCCATAAAGCTCTCCTGTTAGTTGTTCCTGGTCTTAATGGTTTCCAGGAGACGTTTGACAAATACAAATGTCCTGGAATAGGAGACTAAGAGACGCTATTAGGGCCACTGTTCTGAGAAAGAAGTTGAAATGTTACGAGAATGAAGTCATAACATTTTGAGGAAAAGAGTGGTCTTTGTGTGAAAATGAAGAATGTGAAGTTACCCTTGATTCTTGAAATTTTAAAGCTTTATTCTGGCATCATTTAGACTTTTGTTCATGAAACATTCTGCCTTTATTCTCAAGAATGGGACAGAAGGACGCATTAGCTTAGTGGGTCTTTAATAGTGTGAGACTCAATGTCTCAGCTCAAATCAGTAATGGACTGACTGACACCTGCAGATGTTACTGTCCTGCTCCTCGTGTAACACAGGAAGCGTTTCTCCTCTCTGCCGACAAAGGCGCCTCATACCCTTATCTGACAGCACAAGGGCGGGTGGGGGGGTGACGCAGACTAGCAACACCAGTCCTCACAAAAACCAACTGATTGCAACAACACTTTATCTGGCGCTGTCCGTGAAACGGCGGAGTCACGGGGCTCCAGGCGTACGGACCCTACGACCCCCCGCCGGGTTTCCAAAGAAACAACCCTCCGGCACCTGACAACAACAAATGCGAGCAAGATTTTTGATAGATCTCTCATCCTCAGGCTTGGGGAGGAAGCAACAGCCATTCTTTCAGATCTTCATTTCAGATATGTCCATGTGGGAGGTCGGGGGAGGGTGACACTTCATCAAAAAACTATACAGAGGGAAGAAATGTGTGTTTACTAGAGGGATGTCACCCTGCTCCTGATAGTCACAGACATTCGGTAGGTGGTCTTAATTCTTATGATTGTTTGGTGTGTGTGTGTGTGTGTGAAAGAGAATAGAACATCGCACACTTTGCTGTTGAACTTTACACTTTGAAACGGGGGAAAATGATGATGAAACCTTTAGAGCGAAAACAAGGCAACCTGACAGGATGTTCCTGTGATTTGTTCAATTAATTTTCCCTTCTGGCTTCTTTATGGAGCACAGCCACACCTCTGCTGATATGGCGTGTAGTTGGCGTGGATGCGGTGCGCTCTGTTAGGCGATATTAAAAGGTGTTTTCTTCCCTGAGAGTGAGAGAGAAGGTAGCGGGCGTCTGGACGAGAGACACGACGCAGATCACCGTGTTTCATTAGCTGCCTGTGTTTGTTCAATGACAGCGCTGATTATGAGCAGAGGAATCCCGAGATGAAAACAAACCCCTCACAGATGGCCGGGAACGAAGGGAAACATCGATCCCAGTCACTGGCAGGACGTGCATACATTACTCGGACCATTGTGCAGCTCTGCAGGGGGTGTGAAGGAAATTCATTTTCTTTGAACCCAAATGGTCAATTCATTAAAACTTCCCATCGTTCTTTCAGGAGGAGACGCCAGATTGCTTCAGATGGTTTTCTGTCTAAGGGGTCATTAGCTGAAAGTGCTCTTTGGTTTGGTTTGTTTGATGTTTAAAGGGAAATAAAGTTTGTTCTTTTTGGAGTGTGAGGGCCACAGCTTGGACACCACCGACCGACGGCCATGAGAGAGTGAGAAACCGCTCCACATCGACACACAGCTTATTCTCAACTACAACTCTTATTCTGAACAAACATTGCTCAATCAACACATTTGTCTTGTAGTTTTGTTTATTTGAACGGTCAGGAAGCTTAAAGTCGTCCTCATTAACCGTCAAATTAATGAATTATGGATGAATCAGTGAGTTTAAGGAAAATGCATAAATAACTCACATAATAAATCACATTTGTAAGCAATGTGTGATATTTTGCACCATAACTCACACAACGTGCTGACTTGCTTCCTGTACAATCATCTCATTAAAGATGCATCATGTGCTTTGATGACTCTCAGCTCTTGTTCTGGACGAGGCCGTCCTCCAGCAGCAGCCAGGCTCGTTTGCATACAGCCTGTCGCAGCACGGATTCCGTTTGATCAGAACGTCTCGCTCAAAAACGCTCCAACATGGCACTTGGATGTCAGCACAACTATGATTGTGTGTGTGTGTGCCATTTATGGATGGATAATGAAGTCAGAGGTCTAGTTTCATTTTCTATCCTTCCTGCTTGTCACTGTGGCTCTGTTGCTTTGTGTTCACTCAGTCTTTTGATTGAAGATGTACAATATATGCTACAAGCTCGCGTGAACCTCAGATGCACTCCCTCTTCCTCTTGCTTTCTTCTGCTCCATCGCCACTCTCTCCCTCTGTTCCACCTCTGCTCACTCGCTCTTTCACGTTTCCCATCACTCCATTTTTCGGTCCCCACTTCCGCTCCCTCCATCTGTATGAAGCTGTTCCAGTCTGTGATCAAAGCCCGGTGCTCCGGAGTTCTTCCCTCCTTCTGTCAGAGGCAAAGAGACAAGTGAAACAAAGGCTCCACAGTAGTCTGCCACAAATAACCTCCTCAGAACATAACAGTCACACACACACGCACACACACAGGCACACGCACCCGTACATGCAGCCTGTGGCAGTGGTAAAAAAAGTGAAGACAGTGTACGCTGCCACTTGTTGGGTCTCCATAGTGATCCCCAGTGCGGGATGCAGTTCCTAATTATCTCCTATTCACAGCAAACTGACACGACACGTAGAGAATGGGAAGAGTGATCGGGAGTCGACTGCCTGCTTTGTGGTGCAGCACATGAATATCCACCATGTCACTGCTAAAATAATAGCGGGCTCTGCAAAGTGCCACATCAGAAAGCACAACTATTTGGCGATGTTCTGAAAGCACAAAGAGAACGCGAGAGAACAAAATGATCACAGCGCTCCTGGTTTCTTCAAAGGGGTAATCATGATTTGACCATCAATTGTGTGTTTCTGCTTTCTTATGTGACCCTTTGGGGCTTTTTGTACTGTGAATTATCTCCCAGCATGCTTTTCAGACGCCTCCCACAGCACCTGGGCTTTGAAGTAACCGCGGTCCACCACCATGGTGACGCTCATGAAATTTCCCTTACAAGTTTGGGTTTTCTGCACCTATTTTCTCTCTTTCTCCCTCAGTCCACCCTCCCTCCCTCTATTGGACTCTCTTTTCTCTCTCCCCCCCCCTACATTACGCAATTCTTTGCATTTGCAGACAAACCCGCGCTCTCTGATCAGCCACCTCACTGCAAATTAAACCTGCAGGTCCAGAAAGCCTCCCGGTGAAGTCAGATCTGAGCGGAGAACAGGAGAGGAGCCAGCGTGACTCACTTTGGTGCTATGCTTGTTCCAATTTGCTCTCCAGCAGGGAAGGAACTTGATGAGGCCTGTCTGTTGTTCTGAGTGGATGTTGGCAGATGTAAGGTTCATAATGAGGGTTGGTTTATTGCCGCCGCATTTTCTATCCCAGGCGTTTGCAAGCGTTCAACCAGAATGTGTAACGATACTGGAAAAAAAGAAAAGAGTTTGACAGCGAAGAAGGTTATGAGGACAGAAGCAAAGACGTTACGAGCCAGCAGTTTCCTGATGAGGACTTGTTACACCAGCCTCTGTCGCAGAAACAACCCTCATTCATCTTTCCTGTTCTGTGGTACAATGGTCAGGGAAGAGCGGCGCCACAGCTCGGCGCCGGTCCGGGCCCCTTTGCTCTACATCTGATAGGCAGCGGGGGAGACTGTGTGGCTCATTATCATCCATTAGGGGTTTTTTGGCGATATCAGCGTGGAGGCAAGCTCAGGGCCGAATAATGAGCCCCGGCTGAAATCACAGAGGACGGTACCGGAGCGAAGCGCCTCACTGAGCAGGTGCCGCTCAAACACAGAACACGCTATTCTTCTTCTACATCATCCGCCGCCGCAATAACAAGCAAACGCATTATCGTACGGATACGCGTGCCGATACGCGTCACATCTAAATGTATGCATAAACATGAAACGGTGCACGTGTACAAAGGGGAAAGAAGCAAATGGAAAGACAGGAACTCCAGCTGACAGCAATAAGACTAACACTCCTACTCTCAGCTTTATAATGAGGTTGATGGCGCTTGACGTATCCTTTCTTTCCCCCCTGTTGCTGTCGGAAAAAGCACCGGCGCCACAGAGCGAGCCTACCTCCTCTAAACACTCGTGTCACATGATATAACTATCACAGAGCTTTTCCCCCCGCTACACAAAGGACACCGGGTTCATCTGTTTTGATTTCTCTCTGTTGCTGTCGCTTTCCCTTTCGTTTTGATCTCACCCTCTCTCTCTCTCCCTCTCTCTCTCTCTCTCTGTGCTTACATAAACACACTTGCAGTCCTTGCAGTTTATTTCAGTTAGTCAGTTTTTTGTCCTGTTCTTATCCATTATCTATTTATTATTGTCAACTATGTTGTTGTTATAATCGTCACTTCCTGTTGCTACATTCATGTGCTTTTATTAGGACGTTGTTTAGCATGAATTAATCTGTTCCATAATTGCAGTCACCTCTCCTCTATCTGTTTGAGCAGCTACTTGGAAGCTACCGCACGTTCCGTTTGTTTAGCGTTTGTCCGTAAACACCAAACAACCGCGGGAAACAACATTGTGTACTTTCTTGCGCAAACAGAGAACATGTTTTACATGAGTTATTGTTTGAGTGTGCAGGAGCTGGATCGCCCAGAGAAAGGCGCGCCTCCGCTTCGATGCAGCATCGTGTCATCGTGGTCTCATGACACAGCACCGGCGGCCATCGCCCGCCCTCCCCCCTCAGAGATCCCTCACTGTAGTGCAAAACTGATGATCCAGTGCGATGCCTCACTCTCCGTGTTGGCTGTAGGCTTAGACAGTGAGGAAGAGTCTGAGGCAGACTGCGGAGGGCTTAGACTGAGATCTGCTCACAAAGTCAACCATCTAAGCGCTACAAATGACCCACAATATGCTAGAGTGCCCACAGGGGAAATAAAGCTTCCAGACATGAGACTCCATCACTACAGCGCTCAAGTGAGGGAAATGGAGGGGCAGAGAGCGTTTAAGCGCGCTTGCTTCACTGGCCTCCCGCGTCTTGTTAAAAGCCGATAGCCACTTATGACAGGAGGGATGGTGGAGATGATGAAATGTAATGGGCCAAGAGGAAAGGGGGCTGGCTGAAGAGGTCTGAAGGAGGAAGAGGAGGAGGAGGAGGAGGAGGAGGAGGAGGAGGAGGAAGATCCCGCGAGCAAATGAAGGTTTTTTTTTAATGGTCGTAATAGAAAAAAACAAAACGGAGAAACTTGGGCTGTTCGTCTTTGCTTCGTCTCTGAGAAACTTTGATTTGGAACGATTCTTTTATATATAGGAGTCCAGTTGTGAGCCAATGTTCAGCACAAGGACAGGAACGTACGCTGTATGTACGCAAAGGGAAGGATAAGTGGTGGATGAACCTATAACGCAAATGCAAATATGTAAACAGTATTATCTCTGTATCATGTTTATGATGATGATGACGTATATGTTGGAACGTTTGGGTGGTTTTGTCTCTTCTCGCTCCCTTTCCACCTTTCTATTGTCTCCTCAGCTAATTATAATGAAGTGATATGATATACAATAGACTGATGTCATTTGTCTGAACAATTATTGTGTTTTAATTAATAGTGATTTGACGGCAGCTAGTAAAACGTGCTTTAGTAGGGGTCAAAGGTGAACCAGCAACCCTCAAAATGGAGTGGTTGCTTTCTATAAACACTTTCAACACCGGCTCATTGTCACTCAGGTGGAGCTGCCTGGGAATGATTGTCCCATTGACATGCTAAGGTCATAAGCGTTGTAATTATCAAAATGCTGAATTTCAAAAGTAAATCATTTCCCTCCTCTCTCTTTTGCACTCGATTAACTTCATCCATCACACGGTTATTTGACTCCGGAGACAAATTGGAACCTTTTGTGGGCGTCAGCGATGAGACTGCAGCTCATCTCCTCAGACCATAGACACCCATTCAGAATTTAGAACAAATTTTCAAAAAGTGTCTCACCAAGAAAAACAAAAATGTCTCCAGAAAGTGTTTTAGGAACATAATTTGGGTAATTTGGAGATGATTGGATAGTTTTGTGGACACACAGGTAAGAGGAAACGTAAAGGCAGAGATCATCAGCATACAGCTTTAAGCGATGATCCGGTGCATCCTAAGATTTACAGTTATTGCTTGAAATTAAATAAAAACTGCTTGCCTTCGCTGTGACTTCGACGCTTCTTCCTGTCGTGGGAATTTCTGCCATCTTTCTGTTTGAGGAGCGAGCCCGGGGACTCATAATCTGTGTTCAGCTGTCAAAGTGATTTATCCAGCCAGCTGAAAACATATGGAGTATTTTTTTTCGTGTGGGTGTGTGTGTGTGTGTGTGTGTGTGTTTGTGGGACTACACGTGTGTGTTTTGCACGCTTGTGTGAGCAGTGTAGTGCACAGATTTGGTGTGCCTACAAGTGTATGTGAGTGCAGAGCAGAGGAGGGCGAAGAAAAAGAAAAAGAGAGCGGATCAAGAGGAAGAGAGGGCGAGCCGGTGAAATCGCTCATCCTAAATATTTTCACTTCGCTCGGGCGTGATTGTAATTTCAAGCCCCTCAGGCGGTCGTCATGTGGCGCATTGACAGGAGGAGATAAGAGGCCGAGGCGCACATACGTTATCCTGCTCTATTCTATCTGCACCTCCAGCCTGCTGCTCCCATTTCCACCTGCGTCCTGTGTGCGTGACGGAGGAGAACAAAACACGAGCAAGCATTTTTAAAAAACCCAGCTTATTCTCGTTTATGTTTTATGCATCGTCCGTAATGACGGAGTGTCATATCTCCGCTCGCCAAGTGGATACCTGCTGTCGCGGCTTTGGCGAGTGTGTGTGCGCTCAGATATCTGCTGCAACCGTGGAGAAGCCAGCTAAGCCAGGTGCCCTCTCTCGCTGAGATAAACCCCCCAAAGCTTGAATGACAGGCTGAGGACTTTGAGACCACACACACACACACACACACACACACACAATATTACTTTCTCTTTCTGTCCTTATACTGTACCTCCCGTTCCTCCTCTCCTGCTTCCTCCCTCCATATAAGGGAGCCAAGGCCGAGTAAAAAGAATTCACATGCACAGATTTGATATCAACATTGCCGCTCATATTATAGATGTGATAACCCTGAAACGCTGAAAGGGATAGCAAAGTTTTCTCCTATAAAACTTTGTAACTGACTCTGTTTGGGGGCAGTGGGGATGTGACATTGTACCTTTGCTCGCTCATCGAAACAGGAGTGGGGCAGCGCTCAGAGCAAGGAAACACACACACGGTGGCTCGACTGCTGTGCGAGATAGCAGAGTAGTAGCAGAGCAGAGATGGCCGCGTCATGTCGAGTGTTATCAGGGGAGAGTTTGAAAGTGGAATAAAAGGACACGAGCCTCTGGAGGAAGTGAAACCAAGCTGTTATATGTAAAAAGTACCGGGAGCGTGACAGCGGGTCTGATCACTCTAAACTCTCGACACAGGACTGTAGGTGTTGCGCCCGATGAACCAAACTGCGAGTTTCCATCAGCAAAGTTGAAACATTGCGTCGGTTGTTGACTGTGAGCTAAGTAACGGCCGCCAGCCGAGCGCGACGAGAAACAGATTGGGTCGCAAGTCATTTTCCCCACAGCGCTCTCCTCCAACACTTTTCTACCGTAGGAGGGGAGAAAGTGATTTATTTTGCCAGACGCAGGTAAGTCTCATGTGGTGGAGTCCAAAGAAGGCAAGACGGAGAAGTCCCAAACCTAAACAAGTCATAAAAGCAGATCGGTTGCCATGGTAATCATTCATAGGGTTGATTCATACGGATCACGGTTGCTTTGTCTAATTTGTATTTAGGTGGTAATAACAGCGCCACCATGAGCTAAACTGACACCACAATGAAATGCGCATCATGTTTACCTGACCAACCACCAAGTCTGACGAAAATAGGTTCATAAAATGTCAGTAAACAGACCAAACATTAGTAACTTTACTGAAATATGTACAAAATCTAACATAGTGAAACCTAAGACGTTGCAAGTAACTTGGTGTATCAGTGAAGAAATGGTTGTGTGTGTGTGTGTGTGTGTGTGTGTGTGTGTGTGGGACCCCTGAGGGTGAAGGAGACGTGACCCATGCTGGGGGTCAAGCGTGGGCCTGCACCCCGTAGTACCAACGAGAGAAAACAGAACTAATGTGATCAGAGAAGGTCAAGTCAAATACAAACACACACTCACAGGCGAGGAGAATCTGAAAAGGACTCTCACATACACACGCACGCGCACGCGCACACGTACACACACACACACACACACACACACACACACACACACACACACACACACACACACACACACACACACACACACACACACACACACACACACGTACAGCTTACTCATAGCTTTGGCAAAGGTGCATTGGCACTGGCAAAATGACATGAGAGGCATGAAAGAGCAAGAGAGGGTGTGTGTGTGTGTGTGTGTGTGTGTGTGTGTGTGGGGGTGGGGGGGGTGATCATTTGGAAACATCTGGGTCCACAATCAGTCCCCCCCCCCAGTCTAATTTACTTTGCCAGCATCCTCGCTCTTCCTCTCCTTTTCGGCTCTATCCTGTGCCTTCTTGTCGGGGGGTCTGACACATCTGTCCCCCCTGCTCGCCGTTCCTTTCACCGACCACTGCCCCCCCTCCCCCCCTCTCAAACGCCCGCTCGCTTTCTCTTTCAGCGCATCCAGAGGTCCCTCCCTCCCTCCCTCCCCCCCTCCCCGGTTTTAACTGAACTACCTTCAATGCAGACGCTCTACAGGACGACACACACACACAGACAAAAAACGTGCAGGAGGCGCCAATCCGATGTTGGTTTCTAATGTCATCGTCATGGTAACACTCCCTCGTTCCTTGCTCGCGCAGACGAAACGAGTGCACATCCCGGGAATCTGTGGGTTCTTATGTAACAGCACCATGGCACCATAACCCCACGCACACACACACACACACACACACGCACACGCACACGCACACACACACACACACACACACACACAGACGGAGAGACAGACAGATAGATGGCGTGAGTCAGTGCGAGACCACATAGTGAGAGCATCTGTCATCAACGTTATTCCTTTCACTGTGACAAGAACAGTATGTACCGCTGTGCTACTTCAGCCTCATTATAAGCCACATTCACTCTCTTGCACACACACACACAGCCGCACACATACATGCACCCACACAGGCGCACAACAGAGGCTCCACCGCTCTCACTGCTTTGCTGGACACTGAGGTGCATAGAGCTGCTTAACCAGTTATAGCAGCACCACTGGCTAATGGCATCAGCATACTAATTACTACTTTTCTTCCCTGAGGGCTCTGCACATGGAGATGGTGTTGGGTTAGCATGGAGGGGAGGGGGTGGAGGCTAGAGAAATGAGAATGGGGTCAGTAGAAGCATAGAAGAATCACAATAACTATAATGAAGAGAGTAATGTGTGGTACGGCAGAGCGACACCGGGGAGGAAATCGCCGTGGAGATGACGACTGGTTTTCTTCCCTATTTGTATGCAGAGTGTGGACGGTGCTGTTGTGTGGAAAGAGGGAAAGGATGACACGGGAGCAGACGAGTGCTCACATGTGACGCAAAATCCTTCACTTGTTTACCTCAGCAGACATCCGCTCCACTTTGACACGACGCCTTCATGAACCATCCATGTCAGGGCAGGAAACTGCCAAGAGAAGAGGACCAAATATGAATACTTCTTCATTCAATTGCCACCAACACTGATCTGATCTTGACCCCGAGAACATGAATTCACTCTTTCTCCCAGACAAACATGGAGCAGTGATTCGTGAGGCAGACGACAGATGTGACATTAAAACTGTGTTAAACCAGAGAGTTATGCAACACTCAATAACTGAAAATGAGACTGGATAGAGACTGAAGAACATGCAGATCTTGGTCAGAAAGTATAGATTTCCGACCCTGATGGAGATTTAAGCAGTTGCATAGTTTAGAAAGCTTTGATCCTACTGTCTTACACACACGTTTCTCTCTCTCTTTTCTGCTTGCAACCACTTGTCTGCAATCAAACATAGAGGCTTTTTTCCAAACATAGAATGAAATATGTGTCAGAGCATGATGTATTAATCCATCTAGATGAGTATTAATCTATCAATGAGATCCATTTAGGTGTCAGAGATCTCTTTGTCTGGTCTCTTTCCTCCTCCATCATAACATATTGTCTCTCGGTAACCCTTCACTGCAGTTTAACCATTAACACCATCAGGGAAATGGCTGCAGAGCATCAGTGTCAATTTTCATCAAAGTCAATTTTGTACACGCAGACTGGATGGAGCTCAAACACCATGATCCTTGAAAAATTGATGAGTTAAAACTTGGAAATGCTCAATTAAATATGCCTTAATGGATGGAGGAGTCCTATCCAGATAATGTGCGGATGTAGATCTAAATGGTTCCTCCACATATTACAGTTGATGAGGCTTCTCCCCCCCCCTTCCTGCTGGAGCGACTCTGACAACCCCATGAATGGCTGCAGTTTCCTTTCCAGGCGCAAAAAGCAGGCGAGTGTGGTAATTGGTGGCCGATGGCTCGACTCACAATTGCCTCCTCAAAATTGTCAGATTTGTGAAAGCTTCCTCGAGGAGCCATGGGGTTTTCTGGAGATCTCTCGTGGTCTGAGATGAAGCTCGTGTGTGTGTGTGTGAGTGTGTGTGTGTGTGTGTTTGTGGCGCAGCCTTGTGGTGCATGAAATCTGGCTGTCAGGGTCTGCTGACGCACCTGCCAGCAGACACACACTGACGCATTCACAGACAAAACACACACAAATGCTGAGGCCGGTAATTGGGCTCATGAAACCAGAAGACAAGAACAACTAAATCTCACTTCCTGTCTTTGTGCTGCATGCATGCGTGCGCGTGTGTGTGTGTGCGTGTGTCTGAGTGTGTGTGCTTCTGTTGAGTGCGTAAGTGGTTTTATGTGTTGCACTTTAAATGCCCTGGCATCATCTCTGCCTCCTAAAACCAGGCAATTTCCTGTGAGGCCATCAGAGTGTGACGGCAGCAGGTGGCTAATGGGCAAAGCTTAGGAAACAGGGCATTACCAAAATCCAGCAAACTCAATTGTATTAATCCTCTGGATTAGCGGCTTTAATTCTCAACACATTTCCACTTTAAAAAACTCTTACTTCCCCCCCGGAAAAATCGCAACGGGATGTGAGGTGAATATTTAGATGAATGAAGAGTAGAACAGCGGTGTCTTGCTTGTGGACGAGTTGTACTAACTGGCATCTGTCCTACGTCCATCTGTCTGTCACATCAATACCTTGGACAGATACAATATGGATCAAATTTGGCAGATTGCCCTTAACTGTTGTTGTTTCCTTCATCCTGATGGTGGGGCTGGTGTCACATTAAAATATAACGTTCTTCTCTTATAAACTTCTTCTTCTCCAACAATTTTAGCTCAAGTGTTTAACACAATTATTTAACATTCCTTGCCGTTTTGACACAATTTTTTTACTGCTTAAGTTGAGGAGGGGGCGTGGCTTATTCAAAAATGTACTACATCAAGTGCTACGTCTCATGAATTATTTTGTCTATTTCATGTTAATTTCCAGCATATTTGCAACCGTGTCTTTAGAAAAACAGAAACATTTGTTGACCTTTTGGTCTTGAACGTGGGACCCCTGCCCTGAGGAACATCATTCGCTGAGTCTGACTCCAAAACAGATTTAAGTATCTTCTTATCTAATTCATTAAGTCTAGTGGTGCTGCCTTTGTGTGTGTGCTTTGCCTGTCAGTCTCATGATGAATGTGGTCCTAACTAATTAACCCTGCGTGTCTGTGATCCATCCCTCGCTTACACTTAAGACCCATTATCTTAACCCCGGCTCTGCCCCACAGACCTCTGAAAACTGTCAGCTTTAATCTCCTTCCCTTCCACCTTCCCTCCCGTTTCGTACACATACACACACACACACAGCGACACACACAGGTTGCTAATAAGGGATTTAGATGATCCTGAACACTACTTGCTTGGCGGTGATGATGAAGTGTGCGTGGTCTTCCAGTAAGGGGCGAACCTTATTGGAATTCATATAATGTTTATTGACTTGCTTCGTCTAAACAGGTGGCTGTGTGGAGATATCACACAGAATACTGCAAGGATGATGCAGCCACGTACGCACACTCATACCTCACTACACACACACAAACACCCACGCACTGTATTAAACCCGAGGTGTGTGTTTCTTTAAATCCGAAAGCAGTCACAGGGACGCTTATTAATCTCTCTATTTCAGAAGAAGAAGAGCTCGGAGGCTTTTCAGGTGTACGAGCGCGGACAGCTGAACAGATGTCAGCTTGTTTTCCACGCAGGGCGGAACAGCCACAGTAAAGCAGAGCCATTGTTGTGCTTCTTGGCATTCCCGCTGTTTGTGTATGCGGTTGTGGAGAATCGTACGATAGACGCTAGTCGCTATGGTTTTATTGTGCAATCCTAAAACGCTCATTGGTGATGGAACACTGACAGCATCTGTTCCTCTCCACTGCGTTCTCCTCCTCCTGTCACACACGCAGACGCTCTTCTTTATTATAACGGATATTTAGATGGTTCCTATAGTCAGTTGCATGAACAGACACACACATACACACTGTCACTTGCATACACAGGCAGACACACACACCTGTATTTGACAGAGAGATTGCAGGAAGTTCACGCCGTACCCAAATTCAAGATCAGAACAAAGCCGTTGTAATTTATATGTTCCAGTTCAGGCTCCAGTCTAAATGGTGCGATTGAGTGCATATTGGTATGCAGCCCCACGTTTGACTGTTAGTGCTCCTTTGTCTAATCCTAATAAAAGAGGAGTTTTTTTGTGTCCTCTGCTGATATCTTGGCTGTCTTTACTGAAACACTTCATCTCCACGCTGACCTTGCTACTTCAAATCTGCGCGGGCGAGCCAACTTCTGCACGGATCTGCGTTTTTCAAAGACTCTACGAAGACGGGCTGAAGGAGCCGTCGAGGCAATTACGATCCATCACGGCTAAATCTAACAGACGTGAGACTTTTGTCGCCAATTGTTAAGGACGCCTTGTGTAGGAATCTCACTGCTCCGTGACAAAATCTCCTCATTTATCTGTGGATGTCAGTGGGTTTTTTTAGGGGGGTTTTTGATAAACGGTTCAAACGGTGCTTTGCCATGAGGGGAGAAATTCAGAAGACGGATTTTTCAAGCCCCGGCGTTCTGATCAATAGACTTCAAAGCTCCGGCTGAGGCGCCGCATCAACAACAACACAGACGGCCTCAACACTGGCAGAGAAGACAAAGTTGGAGAAGCCGTCTACAGAAACGTTATAACATCATAATACAGAGATACACATCATCAAACTTTTATTCCTGATTTAATTGTTTGGTAATTGTTCTGGATTTAAATAATAAAATGTGATTGAAACGCTGAACAATTTGCCAAATGCTAAAAAAGAGTCTGAAGGTTGAAGACTGAATGCCTGAAAAATGTTTTACAAGGATTGCAAAGGCCTTTACACTCTTACAGGAACAGCTGGTGTGTGTGTGTGTGTGTGTGTGTGTGTGTGTGTGTGTGTGTGTGTGTGTGTGTGTGTGTGTGTGTGTGTGTGTGTGTGTGTGTGTGTGTGTGTGTGTGTGTGTGTGTGTGTGTGTGTGTCAGGTTCTCAAACACAGCGGCATCAAACTCCGCTCACTCAGTAATTGGGTAGACTTCCAAACTTCCAAACCCTGCCTTCAGCTAAATGTAAAACACGCTTCTTTTTGGAAAAGTAGGGCCAAAGCTTCACCGGATTAAATATTCATGAGCTGGAGTGTTTGTGGGGGAAATGAATTTCCAATGGTTCAAACCGCAGAATGTTGATAAAAATGCAGGCGTGTCTGTATTTTTGAAAATGTGAGCCTCTGAGCTGCGAGGGGACGCTCGTGGACGGCGGCTCCGATTGGCCGACGCGGCCTTGAATGCGATCAAAAGTGCCCAAAGTCACATCTTTGCTGCTAAAAAAACATGAATATTTTATGCCGTGTTTACATTTCATGCATTTTGTATTCCGATTTTCTGCAGTTATTAAAATGTCTCTCCCACACTTGCTGTCTCCTCTGACAACTTGGTGGAGAGCTCATAAATCAACTCACTCTACTTAGTCACCTTGGACGCTCCATTCTGCCACAAACCAGATAAGGCGCTCAATGAGAGACTCCTCTACCTCGCTACTCACAGACACAAAGGCGCAGCACTTCTACACGCATAAAGCATCACACTTCATTCAGGATCACATCGTTTCAGGCAATCTGCGTCTGCGGAAACTCCAATCCTCGCTTAGACGGTCGATCGCAGTGGTAGAGTTTTCTGTTGCTAACTTTTCAGAAATTGACGGGTTGACAATAAACTTGCTTACGTGTGTGTGCGTCCTGACGTGACCCACACACTCTAACGAAACGCTATTGGCTCCTCTCCTGCCGCTGCCATCTTAGATTTTATACACTAAAGACGGAGGCGTCGCCGGCAGCAGCGGCAACAGCGGCAGCAGCCAACCGTCTGGCCCTTCACGTAGTTTAGCACCATGGGCGCGCGGCGATCCCAGGCTGTCGCGGCGATCTCGCAGCGTGCGTCACTGTGCACAGGGAGGGAAGGAGCGTATACAGTTTATCACCAGCACCTGGCAGAACAATCACTAATAAGCCCCATGTACCTCTGAAATACACACAACATCAAACAACCTACCGCCACACACACACACACACACACACACACACACACACACACACACACACACACACACACACACACACACACACACACACACACACACACACACACACACACACACACACACACACACACACATTAAACTTTAGGATGTGATTAACACTATTTCTAAGGCAACACAAACCATCTTTCACACTTCTCTCACACAATAACAGAAACAACAAGGACATAAAAATGAGGTGATCCAGGGTGGAAGCAGACATGACACCGACTCGCTGATCAATCCCCTATCTGAAGCGTCGATCAATCACCTTTACAGAGGGTGACGCACTGTAGATTGACCACCAGGGGGCGCTCCAGGCAGGGACAAGGAGGCAAATACGTTGGCCACTTCCACTAATTTCGTCTGAACATGAAGGTATCAAGGACATTTTCGGCTATTTCAGTCTAGACAGCCTCGCCTATTTTTTTAATGATGTCCTCATTTAATAATTCCTTCATTTTAGAAAGCATGCTCACACCTCACAGCCTGTACACACACACACACAGGCACGCACACACATACATTTCCTTCCCTTCCAAACGACACACAGACGACACAGCGGCTCAAACAGACGATGACTCATCCTTCTAACTCCATCACCCCTGTGCTCATTTGTCGCTCCAAATCAAACAATACCTCCTTTAACCTCCAGTCCTTACACACCATCTTTCCCGGCCATTTTCCACCATTGCTCACTGCTCTCTGTGAAGATGATTCACACGCGGTGGAGCCCCCCGCCCCCCTGCCCCCTCCCCCCTCTCTGCAGCTGATGAATGGCTATGATTGAACAAACACGGCTACTCACCGACGTAGCCCCCCCCCCCCTAACCCAAACCCTAACCCCCCACACACACACACACTTGAGCGAGAGAGGACAGTTTGGAGACGAAATAAAAAGCCAGAATCTAAAATAGAGTGTCTGGAGAACATTCAGAGGGGCGAGTGGACCCCCCTGCGTGGCCAAAGAGGGCATGCGTAAGAGGTGGGCAGGGTGCCGAAGAGTTGCCGATGTCACACCTGTGCTATTGAAGCGCCCTTGAGTAACGCTTTGAACCACAACAAACGACCCCCAGCCTCCACTGTGTGCTGCCTTTCCCCCGGCCTGCGTTTGGGATTTGGGTGTTGATTTAGTGTCGTTTCAGCTCCCCCCTCTGTTCATTTGCATGTCTGTGTGTCTGTGCTGTACTTTGCTGCATGCATGTGGACGCCGGAGGGTTTGTCACATCTGTTCTGCAAACGTGATTATAGCAGATGGGACAGAAACACCCTGTAGAATCTCTGTGCGTCTGAGTTCTGTCAGAAGATCTCAAACAGACACAACAGCAAACACTACAAGCACGTCTGATGTCCTCTGATAAAGGTTCCTCACACCTTAGAGAACGAGAAGACCCTGAGATGCACTTCACTTCCCCACTGCCTGAGAGGCCCTCCTGTAAACCTGACCCCAGTCTTACTGATGTACATCATCCAGCGTCGTCTGCAAGATCCAATCAGATTGGATCCATTTTTCAGCAAGCAAGCAGCAAGATGAACTGACCCTGATTTGAAAACAGTAACTGACAGATAAGACGTATATGATCATGTTAGAGTACTGAGTTTGATTGGTCGTTCCTCACTATCCTGACTCACACATCTCCATCTAATCCTACCTGCAATCTCACTGTAGGCAGATTAGGATCCGATCACATAAATCTCTGTATTCTACCTGAATGTTTTCATACAAATCCAGGATATTAAGATGCTTTTTCTCCAATAGAGGTCGCTGAACCTGGAATCAACAATGCAGTAAGATTACACATAGACTATCACGTCGTGGCCATAATTACTGATATCATTCACATATCAAGGCTTTGACTCCAACAAATATGTGACGTTGTTTGTGTTTTGTACTCATTTGTTTATTGTTGCCATCCTGTAACTGCAGACTTGAATCTCCTGAACTACAACAACGACTCTAGGAAGAATGATAGACACACACACGCACACACATCTCCTCCAGCACCATGAACACACACCTTAACTATTATGGCCATTAAATTAAAAGTTTGCAATTACTCTGATACCTGATAAGAAGCATTACATCCGTGTTTTTGTATTTATAGCCCCGGCGTAATCTTCCATCTCCCGCTCTCTCTCCCTGTTCCTTAACCCTTATCTGCGTCTTCATCTCCTCTCCTCCCTCTCCCCCTGCTTCCCTTCCTCCTCCTCCTCTCTTCATCTCTGTCTCTGTCCTCCATCTGGCTAGGTGAGATAACTCCTCCACAACCCAGATACTCGCAGCTCATTGGCCAGGTGATGGAACGTGCGGCAATCGCGCTGTTGCATCGTTCGTCGCGGGGAAAACACGAGCAGAGGCGGTAACGCTTATCTGCTCATCCTATACTGTACCGACGCGTCCTACACATCCAGCAGGAGCTCTCCTCTGCCCGGCTGACGACACATTTGGCTAATTATCCATCGTCACGTTTGTTGCAGAGGTATTCCACCACAGTTACAGACTGACATTGTACAAAGAAGAAAGATTAACCGCGCATTTGTACTTTATATTTGTATACAAATAAAGAGGCGCTCTTGCATTGTGTTGGTTTAGAGCTGATAAAAGTGCCTGGCAGGATTTAATTTGTGTGAGTGTGGCTGGTAATTACACTTCAGTCTGAGCTGTACTTGTTGAATAACAATGTCTCCTCTCTTTTGTTCAGGGGTGACAATTGCCCACTCTAATGCTGCTCTCTAATGCTGCAACACTTAAGCTCATCTTCCATCAACTCGAATGATGAAGAGGAGCTCAATCGATGTCCGAGCGCGGGTATAGGATCTGTGCGTACGTACCGCCTCTGTGCCCGTCCAGAGCCATTACTCTATAGGTTGGACCAATCGCCGCCTTGTCCACATGTGAACCCCATCACAAGAAGAGATAAGAGGAGGAGAAGAAGTGAGTGGAGTGTGATGGTGAAAAGGATAAAAGGTTCGGTGATAAATAGAATGCCGTGTGATTGGTCAATGAGATTCATCCAGATTAGATGATGGAGTGTGACAATCCGACTTCTAATGGATTTCTTCTTCTCTAACTCATTCCTTTCACTGTGACATCAACACACAGGGTATTTGTGCTGTGTGGGGGGATGACATAGTAGCGTACATAAAAACAGTAATCCCAAACTTGAATCTATTCAATCTATTCTTAATATCCCGAGTAAACTGCTCTCTGACCTCATCATGACATCGGTTGCCTTAAAACACATTCTGCCCGCCTGTATGATTGCCTGTCTTTATCTTTATAGGTAAAACTGATCCCACAGGACTTAACATGAGGATAAGGATACAGTGTGTTGTGTTGTTACATGAACACTGCATGCATGATGAGGGCACGCTGCACCCATGTGGGCCTTTAGTCACACACTCACAGCATCAGCCGGAAAATACCTCAAATACTCTACTGCCACCATCTGTCCGTTACTGGACATTACACATTTACATTTAGTCTTTAACCCATTTTATATTCTTATTAATGATTATTTGATTATTATTTATATTTAAATACATCCTGTAAATGGAAATATTATGTAACTGTTTTTTTAGTCATACCTTCACAATTCAATTACATCTAAATAGACCTGATAAGATGTAACAAATATAATTATCCAGCCAAAATCTGAAAGGATATTTATTTATTTATGAAAGTAAAGGGTCTGATTATGTGTTGACCAGACTATGTGAGTAATAATACTTCACACTACTGCAGACTCAAACCCCTTACATTGCACGATGCTGCCATCTCCTGGCCAAGACCGGACATGACCTCAGCATGTGACAATCCTGAGAGTAGCCTTTGTTTCTCTAATATCAAACAGCGTAGACACAGACTGGCCCCAGAAAAGGTTTTACTGGTCTATTATCCTCCACCAACAAGCTGTGGCCTGTCAGGATGTTCAGGATGTTCAGACAGGCCGGTTGTCCGTTGAGTCTGACCTTTGTGAACGTGGATCTCCTCTCCAAGCCCTGCATATAATAACATTTCAGGTAGAAAGGTTAATAGGGGGTTCTGCTAAATTACTGAAGGTCAAAGATCTTCCTACGCTCGCAAGACGGCAAAGTTCACAGGGAGCAGATGTTTGAAAGGCGGCATCACTAAACGATCTGAGGAGCGGTGGAATATAATTACCTCCATAGCCTCCGTTTATAGGTCAGTGTGCTCCAGGAGCTATGTCACGTTCAGCAGGGCCTTAAATGTAACGTGGCTGGAGCGGTGCTAAGTCACTCCACATTTGGTGAATGGAGCAGTGCCAGGATCCAGCCAGTAGGTGGTGTAACAGATTCCTTACAGAGCAACCAGGAATATTAATGACCTCACTATGACATTGCTGTAAGCGACCCAGTGGACTTTATGAGCTCACACATGGACACAAGTGCTCCCACATCTATTGTGCGGAACTCACTGAGTATAGAAGGGGGGGGGGGGGGAGTCACGTTGACTCATCATTATCCGTCTATTCTGAGATAGGTATGAGTGCATCCCCAGAGTCTGACATCAGCCGGCTCTAACAGAGGAGATTAACGAGCGTCCACCAACAGATGGCTTCATGCTATCAGGAGGGGCTCTGATCTCAACAAATCACTTTCACTACTGCCTGATGTAATCAGGAGCAACCAAGCCACAACAACAACTAAACTGACTCCTGAATATTGTGTGATGAAGAGTGTAAAACGTTTCAAATGGACAAATCCATCAATCAAGAATCATAATGTAGAAGTATGTGATTTAACTCATTGGATTTATATGTGTGAGTACTTTGGCTCTCACCCTGAAGAAATCTATAAATAATCCAGAATTTGACTCAAGTCCAACATGAAATGAATATTGCAGAGTTAAATATAGAGTTTTAATGATCAGAGATGAGAATAAGACCAAACGTTATCTTCCCAGCATTCCAGCCAGCCAGGGAATCTCTGCACTAACTCAAGCACCGTCACTGTAGCATAACCTGCTCTCTGTGCTAACTCAAGCCTTTATCCTAGTCAGACTCAGATGAGCTGAGCAGCACTGCAGTCTGCTATTGGCTGGCAGCTTCCTCCTGTCTTTCCCCCAAAGGGAGCATGAATATTGATAATAGGCTGACCAAGCTCTCTCTCTCCCCCCTCCCTTCCTCTCTCACTCTGCCTCTCTCTCTCTCCCCCTCTCTCTCTTATACCCACACCCTGGATGCAGAGAGGCGTGCGCACACCGGCAGATCTCCCAGCTTCCGTATCGCTCTACCTTCTCTCCATCTCTCTGTCTCCATCTTCTCCCAGTCTTTCCACTGGTGGATTTTAGCCCACGTCTGTGAGGAACACCGGTAAGACAACAAACTCCTCTGCTACCTTACGTTACATTTCTCTGTGTATGTGCGTCCTCCTCTGATTTCATTTTTACCAGGGGTGAGACAAAGGATTGGGGTGTGGCAGCTGAGGCTGACTGCTCATGGCAGCAGGGAAACGCAGAAAAAGAGAGACATGATGGAGACAATGATGAAGATGATAACAGAACAATAGGTTGAGTGTTTAGATAGGAAGAGAAAAGACTGTTCTTATGATTGCTGTTGTTTCTGTTAAATGCTTGGCAGGGCCGGATGAAGACGCAAACCAAACCAACAATGATAATGACAGTGACTGTGCCTCATTTTAAAGAACGTTTTAGGATTCTGACCATGGGCCCAGCGTGTCTATTTTTATGTCAAAGCGGATCCATTAGGCCCCGTTTAGATGTGAAGGAGTGAGAATAAATTTACATTAGCTTGGTGTGCAAATAGCTTGCTGCAGGCTAGTGGGCTTGTCACATTTCCACGCTAGTCCCTGTCAGAGTGAACGGTCCAAAGAGGCGTGACTGGACCAGAATGAGTCAGACCCCAGGCTGGGTTAGGGAGAGGACTGCAATGGAGGCGCTGCCTATAGATCCACGAGGCTGCAGGGGTGGATGCAGAGACAGAGGGAGAGAGAGAGAGAAAGAGGGGGAGAGAGAGAGAGAGACAGACACAGGCTGCAGAGGAAGAGAACAAAGACCTCAGCCTAATAAAGAGAAGGAAGAGCTGAGACAAAGGAGAGTGCAGGCTGCTGGGTTCATCAAGACTGGAGCTGTACGTTTGACATATATCATTTGAGCGGCAGATGCAGACGGAGCACGTGTGGGAGGCAGCATCCGCTCACATGCTGCTACGTCTGCGTGCTGCACGTGTGACGGCCACTCCCTTTATCAGCATTCAGCCACAAAGCCTGTTAGAAAAGGCAGCCAGAGCCATCAGGAGGGTAGACAGGACTTACTGAACCTCCATCTTTCACATGACACGTTTACATTTCAGAATAGATCCACTATAGGTGCGTTTGTGCCGTTAGCCGCCTTATGAATACGCCAGCAGACAGGAAAGGTCAAGCCTGCATACTGACGTGCTTTTGTTATCGTCCACAGCCAAAATGTCTGACAAGCCTGACATGACTGAGATCGCCCGCTTTGACAAGACAAAGCTGAAGAAGACAGAGACAAAAGAAAAAAATCCTCTGCCCACCAAAGAGAGTGAGTGTCCCTCGCATGTGTGTGTGGGGGGGAGTGAGGGAGGGAGGGAGGGAGGGAGGGAGGGAGGGTGTGTGTGTGTGTGGGTTGCCTCCCTCAGGCTTCTTCACCACTGCAACATTTTCTGCCTGTGTCAGTAGGTAACCACCAACATCTTTACACCGACAAAGCTTTACACCGACACAATTCAGCATGAATGTGATGAAAACGCAGCAAACTCCCGCAGCCCAAACCAACAAACCAACCCTCCTTCTCTTCTCTTCTCTCTCTCTCCCCTGTCACACGCAGCCATCGAGCAGGAGAGGAAAGGCGACGCCACACCTTGACTTCAGAGCACACCACGAAAAGAAGCTGAAGATGCCACAGCGATAAAGCACTTTGTTTTGATTATCACAGTATTTGAATCATTTATTTGTCTTCGGAAAAGGGTGCTGGCGGGCTCTGGAGGGTGCTGTGAAGGGAGTCTGGCGTCTTCACATGGGGGCTCGGTTACACTTACGGGAGAACTTTCAGTCTGGGTGCCTGTCTCACGCTGCTAGCCTCCAGCTATACATGTCTCCTATATATTGCCAAACTGGGAAGTGGGTGTAGTGATGTAGCAGAGAGGGGAGGGACAGGCAGGCACCCAGGCCCAAGGGTGGGGGAGGGGGGGTGGGGGCTACAAGCTAAAATCATGTGGGGTGTTTTCATAATCAACTTTTTACGTTTCTTTATGAAATAAATATGAAGAAGTGGAACCAACGAATGGTGCGTTTGTAATCTTCACTATATTTCATGTCTGTTCCATTTGTAATAAAGCTGATGGTGTATTACAATCAAACATGGGAAGTTTATAAAGTAAACAATGTGAGATACAGAGATACAATGACACATTATGATCTGATGACTAATTACAACTACAATTGATAATAATTATTATTAAATCTCTCCAGGGTCCTGTATAAACAACAGATAACTCTACTACTGTTTACTATTATGACATAATATAGACTAATCAATAAAGACATGGATACCCTACTACTTATCTTGCTGCTTCTCCTCTTAGTACCACAACTACAGCTACTGTTGCTACGCGTAAATCAAATATACAAATTCAAATACTATGAAGCCAAATCAAATCAAATAAGCCAACTTTGATACATGATACCATCAATTGGATTGCACGGAACAAAAGCTGACTGTTCATAATGTATTTTTAATAAAGTCATCATCATCATAATAACGATCTGCAGCTAAACTCTCCTACCGGTGCCTGATGTCACCAAATGGGCCCTCAGTCAGCTCACCCCGCCCCCCTCCCCTCCGCCCCCCGTCTCAGGCAGGCTGGCGTCACCGGGCCTGGCACCCTTCCTCCCGACCTGTCAAAGCCGTCACCTCCCGAGACTTTACCGCGAGGTTTCTCGCACCCCGCGCCGCCATAAATCACCCATCAGCGGCCCAGTGTGTCTCAGATACCTGCCGGGCCGCTTCATTAGGACGCACCCGGGACCTGTGTTGGTTTAAGAAACGTCCTCAAGAAGTCACTTTGAAACTAAATTTACATTTGTGACGTCATTGTTGTCAATCGAAGCATTATTGTGCGGCAGAATAACACACACACACACACACACACTTCTGGTTGTTGGTGATCTCATATGAACGTAGTAAAATGCCTTCACGTCCCATAACATCCCACGTGACTCCGCGTTTAAACCGTTCTAGGGCCTAAACCACTGAATCCTGCTCAGTATGGGATCAACTATTGTTTACGTGTTGTTATCCCGCGTTGATAACATTTAGGGCGCTAGGGACTAAACTATTACGCGCTCAATAGATTGATTTTGATCGATCTTTATTAAGTGTTGTGGCTGTGGAGGTTTCGGTCATACTGTGGTGATATCTAATTACCCGGGATTATCCCCACCCTCTCCTGTTGTCTGGTGGCCGCGCTCCTTTGTCCGGGCACTGAGTGGATTGTTGTTTTAAGGGATCGTGAGTGGCTTATGAGGGGATTTGACAAGTGCAAGCGATCTAATTCTATACGAGCGATAATGTGGCGTATTCACGGCGACTTTAGTACAAAATGACAGAAACCTGTGATGAATCATGATCACCCAGCTCACAAAACAAGGAAAATAATCAGCAGAAATGAAATCAACCCGCCTGAGCAGAACCGAGCACCGTCTCTGAATGCGTCACAGGAGTTTACACGGATTAAATGTTTATCAGCACCCACGATAACAACTACAAACTGAAACTTTTAATTTTAGCCTTCAGCCTTCTAACCTACACCATAACGGTTTAAACACGGCCCCCTACTATTTGTTTTGTTCTTGTAAATTCCAGACTGTTTTCACACCCAGTTGTTTCCTATAGGGAAACATCTATTATCCTATTATCACACCGCTGCCAATGTCGCTGATGTGTGAGGCAGTATTTACATGACTATATCGTCAACCGCTGAAAGGCTTTATGGCTCTGCGGACACCTGGGACACTGGAGCCATTTCCCTATGAGACAAAACTGATCCGACTGAACGCGGCTCAGCACTGATGGCTGCATGTTTAAGTTATTTACAATCATCCAACGTGTGTGTGTGTGTGGGGGGGGGGGGGAAACCAGGTTGGACATAAACATTGTGGCTCACTTTAGTCAGATCAGCTAACAGTTAGAGTTTCTGGACCCTTTTCTTATTGTCTTAATGCAAAATAAACGCAATATATATCTATCTATATAAATGTTATAGAGACTTTAAGTACCTAAACTTCAGGGTGACGTAATGGGACCATTTGTCTCCGTGTTCTCGCCTCAATATAGAATATTTTAATTTTTCATAATCACTGTAGTTCTCATAGTTTCACAAGTGGCTTATTACAATAAACCCCTTTAGTCTAAACTTTGAATATTATCCCGATGTGGTATTTTAATGTTCCTCTGCGTGGGAAACCGCAGCCATGGGAACAACAGGTGAATGAATGAGGGGCAGTTGAAGTGTCTGCGTCCCTCCTTTGAAGTGCAGCAATGCGCAGACGTCTCCTATTTGTCTCTGGGACATTGGGGCTTTTTCACAGCGCGCTGTGACCTGAGGGACAAATCTATCAATCAGAGGCGGGGTGCCAGCACATAAATATGATCAGCGTGGAGCTCAGCCACAAGTTTAGTAGCCTTCCTCCCTCCACACACACACACACTCCCACCCAACTTGGAGACTACACCCAGCCCTCCTTTTGGAATACAGCAGCATGGGACCCTGGCATGTCCTCGCAGCCGTGGCTCTGTCCCTGTGCTGTCATGTTCACTCTGCATCGACCTGGTATGTCCCTTTTTGGAGACTTTTATTTATTCCATATTTCTATTTGTCAGTGATCTCACCTACCTCTTATCTTCTCTCTCTGCAGGACCGTCAATAACTTCCTCATGACTGGACCCAAGGTAAATTACTTTCTATCTCTATTTTTTCTCTCTTCCGTCTGTCTGGATGCTCTTAGAATAGAAGCAGAAACAGCGGTGGTTAACACACAGCTTTGCTTCCTCACAGGCCTTCCTCACCTATGCCAGCAGCGTGCAAGTGGGCGCGCAGAGCGGAATACACGAGTGTAAGCACCAGTTTGCGTGGGACAGGTGGAACTGTCCGGAAAACGCGCTGCAGCTTTCCACGCATAACGGACTAAGAAGAGGTAAGAAAAAGATTCACAAATTTAATGTAAATGCCTGACATAAAGCCGCAGGTTGGTGCGGAGGTTAACGGGTAATGACAGTTTACTGCTGCCCTTGAGCAAAGCATTCGACAACCGCAGACTCGGTGGTTTAAGACTGCGTGACCCTGCGTTCTGACCGCAAACTGTCTTTAAATGTCGAAAATTGTCTTTATTATGACCAACAAACCTAACCAACTCTGTTCATCTGCGGTTTTACGCACAGGCTACGCGCATTTTACGCACAGAAGGAACGCAGCTATCATACCTCCATGGTGTTGAACGTGATTGTAATATTGTTTTCTTAATTTCAGCCACCAGGGAGACGTCTTTCGTCCACGCCATCAGCGCGGCCGGAGTGATGTATTCACTCACCAAGAACTGCAGCATGGGGGACTTTGACAACTGCGGCTGCGATGACTCCAAAATTGGACAGACAGGTAAGACTAATAAAAGTCATGGATATGCAGTTAAAGAGAAAATAACTATATATTTTCTAATTAATGTACTTAATGTGTAGTTTTTAAATACAAAACATTGGGCGTTTTGTGTCGTCAGGTGGTAAAGGATGGATCTGGGGAGGCTGCAGTGATAATATCGCGTTTGGAGAGAAGATCTCCAAACAGTTTGTGGACGCGCTGGAAGATGGACGAGACTCGCGCGCAGCAGTCAACCTGCATAACAACGAGGCAGGCAGGCTGGTGAGATACACTTTACTGTATTATTAGACTCACAGGAATAACAATAACATGTTTAGACTTAATGTACTAACTCTCACTCTCTGACAGTCTATCAAAGCCACCATGAGGAGAGCCTGTAAGTGTCATGGAGTGTCTGGGAGCTGCAGTATCCAGACCTGCTGGATGCAGCTGGCTGACTTCCGGGATGTGGGCAACTACCTGAAGATGAAGCACGATCAGGCAAAGAAGCTGGAGATGGACAAGAAGCCGCTGAGGGCCGGAAACAGCGCGGACACCAGGGGCGCCATCGCTCACGCCTTCCGGAGCATCCCACGCACGGAGCTCATCTACCTTGAGGACTCCCCGGATTACTGCGTCAAGAACCTGAGCGTAGGCCACCACGGCACCGAGGGCCGAGAGTGTGTGAAGGGCGACAAGAACATGCCCCAGTGGGAGAAGCGCAGCTGCCGCAGGCTGTGCTACGATTGTGGCCTGCGTGTGGTGGCGAAGCGCACCGAGGTGGTCAGCAGCTGCAACTGCAAGTTCCACTGGTGCTGCACGGTGAAGTGCGACAAGTGCGCACAGACCGTCACCAAATACTACTGCGCGCGCGGGAGCGGGAGGAAACCACAGAAGAAGAAACCCAAACGCAGGCAGCGCGAGCATGAGCGTGAGCGACACTGAGAGACACACCGCGTCCATCACCTAAGAGACATCTGTGGACATCTGGTTACATTGATGACGTCATGTCACACTGCAGCCTTTCAATGCACTTTATTGGATAAATGTTCTGTTATTTGTTGCCAGAGTTTGTGTTGTTCATTTAGTTTGTCTGCTTGGAAAATGTCTAATATTTAAAATGTATTTTGGCAGATGTTATAATAAATATTTTTATAATATCTACGCGTCGTTTGTTCTCGTCTAGGCTCAGAGAGCTTTGATATTGGAGATTCCCAGGCCGTTATTTGTATATTGGTCCCCTGGTGTCCCGCAGCCTCAGATAGCAGATAAACTGTCGCCTAATTCCAGCCTTTGAAGTGCGCATAGAGGCGTTTCCTGCACCGGTTACCCAATCAGCTGTCTCAGGCCACGGGGGGGACAAAGGACAAGAGGTACATTTGTCCCTCGTCTGGATAAAGGAGAAAGTTGGGGTGGCAGCTCGGGACAAAACAAGTCGATCTCTTCATTCTGAGGATAGAAATGACGCGCTGGTCGCTTTGGCTGCTGCTGCTGCTGCTCAACTGCAGAATCTGTCCGGGTCACACTTGGTAAGAGCGGCACAGTCTGTTTGAATGACCTCTACAGAATGATTGATCCGAGTCTTACACTGTTCTATTCTTCTCAGGGTCGCGAGTAACTTGCTTATGACGGGATCAAAGGTAAATATCGATTATGTATTGACTTCAATCACCGTGATCTGCCAAAACGAAATTTACAAGAGAATGTGGATTATTCTAAGAACGTTATTGACCCCCTGCCTGTCCCGCATGCAGGCCTATCTCACCTATGCCAGCAGCGTGCAGGTGGGCACGCAGAACGGGATCGACGAATGCAGGCATCAGTTTGCCTGGGACCGGTGGAACTGTCCGGAGAGCGCCACCCAACTGAGAGGCCTGAGGAGCGGTAGGTTCTGTTTGGAAACCGATTATTTCTGCACTGAAAACGTCCCGAAATGACTGAACTATGCAAACCACCCACGCGTTAATATATCAGTGAGCTATAAAGATTATTAACACTTGTCAAATATGTGCCATCCTGGGTTAATCTTGATTTTACGCAGGGTTTACGCGCCTTTTACGCACCAAAGCTGAGGACCGTTATTCTGCTTGTATGGACCCTGACTCAATAGCGAACTGTAACGTTGTGTTTTGTTTTCTTTGTCACCTAATTTAGCCACTAGAGAGACATCTTTCATCCACGCCATCAGTGCGGCGGGAGTCATGTTCACTCTGACCAGGAACTGTAGCTTGGGAGACCTGGACGACTGCGGCTGTGACGTGTCAAAGAACGGGAAGATTGGTGAGATGACGACTCAGAATAGTGTCTGAACAAAGTTACGGTTGCGTTACTTCAAACGGTGGATGTTTGTGCTGATGTTAAAGCTTCCTTGTGTGTGCAGGTGGTCGTGGCTGGTTGTGGGGGGGCTGCAGCGATAACGTGGATTTCGGGGAGAAGATCTCCAAACAGTATGTGGACGCGCAGGAGACCGGCCAGGACTCCAGAGCGGCTGTAAACCTCCACAACAACGAGGCTGGACGCCAGGTGAGCACCGTGCGCCTCAAGTCACACGACGTCCCGTTATTGAAACTTTTTCCGTTGTAAGAAAAGTAATTAATTATAATTGGAATGTAATTCTGGTGTGACTCAGGCAGTGAAGGCGACGATGAAGCGCATCTGCAGGTGTCACGGCATGTCTGAGAGCTGCAGCGTCAAAACGTGCTGGGAGCAGCTGTCCGACTTCAGGGAAATAGGAAACTACCTGAAGAGGAAGCACAGCCAGGCACAGAGGCTGGACGTGGACAAGAGGAGGCTAAGGGCCGCCAACAGCGCGGACAGCCGGGGCGCCAACGCGTTCAGCAACATCGCGCAGACGGAGCTCATCTATCTGGAAGAGTCTCCAGACTACTGCAAGAGGAACGTTAGTCTGGGGCTGCACGGCACCGAGGGCCGGGAGTGTGTGCAGCACGGTGACGGCCTCACCCCGTGGGAGAGGCGCAGCTGCCGGAGACTTTGTCACGAGTGCGGCCTGGGGGTGGAGGAGAGGCGGGCCGAGGCCGTCAGCAGCTGCAACTGCAAGTTCCACTGGTGCTGCAAGGTGAAGTGCGACGACTGCGCCCAGATGATAGTGACCAACGCGTGCGCGCGCAGGGGAAGCGGGGACGCGCACCACTACAGACGAAGATACCGTGGGAACAAATCTAAAGTGGACTAATCACGCTGCGAGGCAGATAAGACAAACCACACAAGAGACACTAAAGTATATCTGCACTTTCTATGACAGTTTGTTGATTGTTGATGTACAAATGTAAAATGTCTATTTATGTTGCTGTGCTCATTTAAATAAATAAAATATTAATAAATGTCTTCCTCTCGGATTTTTCTTCTCAGCGTTTCTTGACAAAGTACAGTCACAAACTTTTACAAATGTTACTGTATAATGTGACTTCTGGGGTTAAATGTGAAGAAGTCCAGAGCAGCTGTGATTAGAATATGAATGCACTGATGAATACACTAACAGGGGGATTACACGGATAACACGGTGCCCCTCACACCTAACCGAGGTGTCGATCCAGCGCTGATCCGGTAAGACTTTGATGTGAACGTGTATTGAGCTCAATCCGGAGCTTTGAAGCGCACATTAGCTCAAGTATTCCGCCTGATAAAAGTTCGGTATTTGTCTTTTACAGCCCAGACTGTCCTCGGTCACATCCCACAGGGCGATGCGAGCGAATCACAATACATCAAAGCGCGAGGAGGAAACGCGCTGACAGCGTGTAACCATGACACCGAGCACAATGACGCAAACAGCTTCGATCCACGCAACAAAAAACAAAACACCCGCAACTTTTAATAAATAAACTCCTCAATCACAAATCGATTTCTAATCTTATCATTTGGGAGGTAATTAGAAAACGCAGCAGGCCCCGCCCCCCGGCCTCTCCGTGCCCGCAGGCTCCGCCCCCTGCTCTCCTCTGCCCCCCGTATCTCCACAAATCCTCCTCTCAGCTGGACGTGTCATAAATCTGCCACCGTCTCAGCCAAAGGAGCGATGGCGTGGATATTACCTTCATCAGGGGGTCCACGCCTGCAGGACAGTGGGGGGGGGGGGGGGGGGGGGGGGGAGTGGGGGTCTAACAGAATGGGGGTTTGCCTTTACTGAGCAGTTAAAACTGAAACGGCAAGATGGAGAAAAGTGATGTATAAACTCTGTTGGTGAAAATAAAATGTTACAATATCAAAAATGCAAATAAGAGTCAAATAGAGAATAGAATAGAAATGGATTCACATTTTTAGGTCAAACATGGACGTATGGGTAGAAGAAGGGAGCGTCTTACCTCCTTCCCATATGTGTGTTTGCATGTGGGATGTCCTGTGTTTCCCAGGCTGTCCTGCTGTGTGCTAATGAAGGCTGCACTCCCCTGGAGGCCCACACGGTCCGCCCCTTCTCCCTGCTCTCCACTGGCTCCATTATTGGCTCCATACAGGTTCCACGCCGGCTAAATCTCACCTTATGGCACAGAGGTGGGGACAATGCATCTGTTGTTCCTAACTCCCTGGAAAAGTCTCAAAACATCTCAGAGGTGCCACATTCCCCTATTGCACAACTTTATGATACTGGCATTTGAAGTTACGTCACAACATTCAGCTTTACAATGCCGCTATTACTTGCATACTTGCTTTACGGTTCTATATCCAGGGTCAGTATCACATAGGGCACAGGGGAGGGGGGGGTTAGGGGGTCATCTCACCAGGACCCCCCAGGGTGGCTCATGTATTCACCCAGACAGGCCCCGGGGTCTTAGGGGACGTGAGTATGATTGATCAGCCCCTCACTCACCCCGCTGCCCTCCTCTCTCACCTGGGTGTGAGATGCCGAGACAGGAGAGGCAAACCCGTCCGCTCCCGGGCCGGAGGAGGAAGAAGTCATGATGAGAACTGATAATTGATCTCTCTCTCTCTGTCATTTCCTATAGCATCCTTTAAGTTCTCTGATGGGCTACATGGTTTGTTTTTGTTGTTTTGTTTTACCTTCCTACCTTCTGTTCTTCCACTCTACCTGTTAAACTGTAGTTATCTTAAACTGCTCAATTTCTTAAGATTGGGAAACATGAGACTTAACGACAAACAGATCAAGACACACATTAGAGTAGATTAAAAATACCCCCCCACAGACCTACACGCTAAAGGTTATGAGACAGGAAATGAGTCAAAGTTTCGAGGTTCGAGCTACTATGCAAAGTGCACATGCTGCTATATTAGTCCTTAGCGACCACAGAAACTTCTAATGTTAGTCTTTTGTGTGACGACAGACAAAGAAGATGTCACTCGGGGTTACAGCCACATGAAGCCATTCTTCAGAGTTGCGTCGGTTCAATCAAGAGCGAGCCCAGTATGGATTTGGACAGTCTTCCTTTGCAGGTGGAGGTGATGGGATGGAATCCTCGAACTCTGGCTGACTTTATGAGGAAAGTGAGTACAGAAAGAGCAATCTTATACCCAGAGTTCTTACAACAAATGCTTTTCTTATTTCTGAAGTAGCAAGACTAAATACTGAGGCAAGGAAGTGAAAGCAATTGCAGGATATCACCAAACGTACAATCGACATTCCCTGATACTCCGAGTGTGTGACATCACATCTTTCTCAGCTTCAATTGCCAGGCTGTGACAAAGCGGTGATCAGAGGCAGCATAACAGGAGCACAGTTCATGGTAAGAGGGAACACGAGAGATCTGTAATGAACAAACTACAGAAATGTAACTGTCCTTCAGAAACATTCACACAGACTTTGACAATTTTAATGCTCTTTGTTTATCATACAGCAAATGACCCCGTGTGAACTTCACGGATTCCCCAGCGTTTATGTTCCGTGAGTCAGATTCAAACTTTATTTTTTGTGACTAATATCGGAGAGCAATCCGGCCTCAGCCAGGATTTTGTACTTAACATAAATAAATAAATAAATACTGTTCTTATATCCTGACAGAATAATCACAAAGATTCAAAGTGACATCCACAGTGGGGAGAAGCGGGAGCAGAGGAAGACTTTTGGTAAGAGGTAAGAAAGCCACTTACAGCTTATTCTGAATGAGCAACTGTCAAAATCATTTCATACGTTTGACGCACATTCATCGTTTCTATAGATTGATGGCGTCCGTGTTTCCCAAAAAAGGTAAGAAATACTTGTTTATAACTACATCGCTGACACCATAAAGCAGTTTTTTGTTTAGTGTTAGAATTCTTCTGTTTTGTTTCTTTTCATTCAGTTCTTGTACCGGAGGAAGATTCTGATGAATTTGTAAGTAAAAGTTATTTTTCAGCCGATGTGGCAAGAATTAGTACTTATCATCGGTAAATGATTACAAATGAATAGTAACAATGTCACGTTTCTGGACTGTGGTCAGGAAAATGGAAGTGATAAAGACTACGACGATGCACAAGAGGGTCAAAGTGAAGACCACGAGTCGAGCCGTGGTAACAATTTTGAGATGACTTCCCCTGCGCACACAACGCAGCCCCAACACGGGGGCGCAGATAAACTTCACACGGAGCAGGACGACTCAGGTAACAGGAAGCAGCAGCAACTACAAAGCAGCGTCAATGTAGAAACTCCTCAGCTTGATCAAGTCTCTAGTGGGTGTAATCTGTTCACTGTGCTGTGTGCATGCGTGCGAGTAGAGTGTTCCTGTGAGGACACGCCGCCTGAGAGAAGGCCCTCTCCTCCTCCACCGTGCCCCCCAAGAAGAGCCATCGCCCCCAATGTGAGTCTGCACTAGATTATCAGAAGCTTTTGTTCTCCTTTTCACTTTGTGTGGTTTCAAAACCGACCCTCTCCTTTCGTCTCTCTGGCAGGAGAGGCTTCCTCCTTTACCTAGAAGGGAAAAAGACCCTCCGACACCAGGTTGGTGTGTATGTCATGACTCTCACTATCTCACTGATAATGCATGATTATTCTTGACAGATATGACAGACTGTCTAATCCCAAACAGCCCCCCCTCATTTTGAACGGAGAACAAAGCCTCGTCAGCCCAGGCCATCCAAGGAAAACCTTTCAAAACCAAGTACATGTGGATGCATCAAATAAAGTTCTGTGTCATATTTACTGCAATTCACTCACAATGTTCACTTACAACACATTTTTATTTCACACTACCCATCATGTCCAGAAGAGGGCGGCAACATCATGTACAGTGATGTGCGCTGCCCTCGGCCAAGGGCCCCGACGCCAACAGAACGTTCCTACAACAGGTAGGCCAGCGTGGAAAATTATGGAATCTAAGGCATCTCACTCTGACAAAGAACCATATGTACTTATTAAATGTGCCTCATCTCTTTCTGTCAAGAGCCTCTGAGGTCAGTCAGGCTCCTGCGGTCCCAGTAGAAACTCAGACATTTGCAAATTTGAAGCCAGAGCCAGAAAAGGTAAGAATAAGAAATGTCACAAAATAAATCTTAATTTCTTGAGTGTACACAATACTCTGCTTAAGTCTTTCTGGGCAATTACACAACTTCAGTACTTTGGGGAGGCCACCAGCAGATGGCGATGTTGTAAAAGAATACAACATTAGGGACCCTGGGGAAGATTGAGGCCAGCATTTATTGACTAGGCTGGTCAGTTAGTAACTCTTTTATAGTTTGGAGAACAATAACCTTACAGCCATTTCTGTCATTGCACCAGAGAGTGTTCTTTGCAGTCTTACTGTGGTTTCCTTAGGGTTTGGATCCTGGCTGGTACGGAGGGAAGCTGACCAGACAACAGGCTGAAGTTGCTCTTCGACAGATAAACGAGGTGAGGACACTGCAGCTCCAGCTCAAATTTGCCATCCTCCTCTTTCTAGAACACAGACAGACACACACACACACACACAGAAGCATGCAGCTGAAATTGTATGTGAATTTTACGCGTAGTTTATGATGGCGTCGTCTCTGCGTGCGTTTTGTGTGTGTGTGAGGACGGGGCCTTCGTGGTGAGGGACAGCTCCAGAGGCTCCACTGAGCATCCCTACACCCTGATGGTGCTAAAGGAAGGCAGGGTTTACAACATTAAGATTATGAACAACGGCCACTCCTACTCCTTTGGCAATAACCCAAAGACAAGCCAGGTAAATTGAAGATATTAAAATGAAAAAGTGAGTGAGTATACTGAAAGTAAAGTAAAAGTACGATGTTGACTTGTGCAGCCTCATTAGATCGATGTCCTCTGTATGTGTGTGTATGTACTGTTGCTCTGTAGAGGTACCCTGGAGTGAGGGAGATGATTGCCCACTATACACACACCCCTCTACTTCTCATTGACGCCATAGATCGGCGCCCTGGAGCAGAGAGCCAGTGTTGTCTACTGCACCCTGTGGGAATCTGACCAGTACCGACAAGCTGAATATCGGTGTCTTTGTCTGTGTTTCTCTATGCAAATCCGTGGGCACGCACATGTGTGTGGTATGTTTAGAAGCCTTTGAATCCTTTATGTGACCTTTGTTTGTGTCTCAGTGAAGAGAATACGAGAAGCGGGTGGTTTCAACATGACTGAAGGTTTGAGGATGTTATTAAAATGCTTTCCAGATACGGAGAATTGACAGCTTACCTCACTCCTTCATTTCAGGCCCAACACAGGAGTGCTTTCCCTCCTCCTGGTATCTTTTCAGCAACGCCAGTTTGTCAGGGTGGCCAACACAAACAATCAGATCACATTGCCTAAGCTGGGTCCGCACTGCAGGGAAAAGAAGTACACACATACACCGATAAGATTCTCCAAGAAGTAGGGTAATTTGACTACATAACCATAATGCTTGTACAATGCTCGCACGTTTTGATTACTGCTGCAAGTCTCGTGCTCCAAATTGGAAGTTACTGGGGTGTATCTGAATGTCTATCGTGTGTCATGATTCATTTTCATCAAGTTTTAATGTTTTACCTGCTATCCTGGCTATAAGGCATTTAGGATGTAATAAACTATGGCAACATGGTAGAAATATTATGCAGATGGCTGATTAGTAAAAAACAACCACCTCCCTTGAATGCGTCGGTTGTTATATTGAACGGTCTTATAACCAGCTCCGTGTGCAAAATCCTTCAGTTACTCTCCTGAATCATCAGTCCGGAAATATCAGAAATCATGTAAAATCATGTAAGTCTGTATCACTGTCTACATTCAGGGCTATATTGCAGAGCAGTTGGTGTTCAATAATCCACTTCTCCATATCACTTTTCAGATCTAACATTAGTTACATCAGTGCTTTGCATATTTGCATTTGCCATTTTGCATGAGTGGATGGGGATTAACAGTCATACTGTACATACACGCCAGCTGGTCCATGCAACTAGACAGGGAGTCGAGCCTTTTCAGTGTGTGTTCAAGATCAGTGCAGTCAAAGGAAAGAGCTTGATCTGTACTCTTCACTGCGCTTTCCATCTGAAAAACAATTACACCAGGATGCAAGAGAATCTCAAATAAGGTTTCAAAACAAAATGACATTACTGAGAGGTACGCCAAGTATGTGTGCACACAAAAACAACACAACACTGTCTCCTTTTGATGTCGCCTTTATTAATTCTGTTTAAGATACAGAACAGGAACTCCTAATTTTTCTTAGAACAAGGAACAATTACAAGCCAAACTGCATTCTATTCAACAAGGATCTTGTCAACAAATTACATCTGCTTCTCTCTGGTATTTAATGAAACTCAAACATATAATTATGTTTAAATGCTCACTTCAGTCAATGTCAGTATGTGGGGCCCTGCATACCCTCATCATGGCCGAGCAGGTGGTGCGGCTGCGGGGCTCAGCACAGGTGCGGGACTCTGTTCCCTCCGCGGCTCCTGTTCCCCGCATACAGAAGCTGTGCAGCGGCGGAAAGCTTCCTCCATTTTCCGCAAGGACTCGGCCAGCTTGGGGTTTGTCCGCATCACCGTCAGGTCGTAGGCAAGCCATGAAAGCAGCACTGCAGGGAGGGAGACGCCATTAAACGTCACGACACTAACATGGGAAGCGACATGGACGTGACTTTAAAGAGCGACGTTCCGAACCTGAATTGTTTTCAACCTCTTCAATCATTCTCTCCAACTCCGCATTCTCCTCCTCTGACTCCAACATGTCGTTGTTTAAGTCACTGCAGCGTGGAAACTTTGAGGACTCGGGCGACTCGGACATCTACCAACCGATAACGTCAAATCAATACGCCATCTTGACGCCGTTTGTAACCCCCGCCATAAACCTAGCTTACGTCAACAACAAGCTAATATTGGCGAAAACTAGCATCAGGGTTCATTAAATTCTTCTTTTAATAACCAGAAACAATTAATACTGAACAAAAACGAACCAAATACGCACACATACGCCGCCACGAACATTAAGGAGCTAATATTTAATGACATATATTACAAAATGTTACCTTTCTGAAAGCAGGTCGACCGGGAAGCTTGTGAAACGGGGGCGCGCGACCTTAAAGTGCCGCGGGCTGATGGGTAATTATAGACGGCGACAGTAAATACTTCCATTTTGTTTGCTTGTTCAGATCTTACCGATTTATATGACATACACCTTTCTACTGACTTTGTTGTCCTTGTGATACACACAACAAACTTCTGTGAGTAGCCAACACGAAAGAAAAAAGTTGTAAATGTTTAAATAGTGAATAATTGCTTCTCTAACCATGTAGACATCGTAGACAAACAATATTTATATAATTAAAGGAGTAAATGCATATTTGATCCAGGCTCTCTAAAGTTATTACAGATTCAGTGTATTGTATCATGTTCACAGGTGTAACATGTAAATAATGATTAAAAGTCCCAAATACGGCAAATGAAATACAAGATATAGTTTTATATCTCAGTCTGTTTAATTAACCATCCAAATTATCAAATAATTTCACCTGACTGAACTCAGTTAATTTTCGTGTAACAGCTTGAGTGGAAAATGATTTAATTGTGGGAGCAAATCCCCTGGAGGAACAAGCTGACAAAAGGAAAAAAAAGGGAAAGCAGGAAGAAGGTACTCTTACCTGAGGGAAGAGCCAATCACAGGAGACAGGGGGTGTTTCCAGGGAAACAGATAAAGCAGATATGACAGGTGACCATCTGACATAGAGCTAGTTCAGAGCTGTAGCCTACAGCACAGAAGACGACATCACCTGGAACGCTGAGCTGAGGACTGACAAAGAGAAGGATTTGTGGCAGACAGAAACAAAAGAATAGTGAAAGACAAAAGCTTCTCTCAAAGACTCTGAAGAGGTGAGACAGAACTCTTTGTTTGCCTGTATAATGTCTTCATTTGAGACCCAGGGCCAGTCTCCTCCGCGCTGTGGCCCCCAGTTCCCCAGCCTGGGCCAGGAGCCCCCAGAGATCAGCATGTATAGTGACTGTTACTACCCTCCTCCCTCACTGCCGAGCCCTCAGCGCACAGCTCCGACCTCCTACGACCTGAGTGACTACGCCACCTCTTCCCCTAACCCTTATCTCTGGTTCAACGGCACTGGGATCAACACCCCTCCTTACCTGGCTACCACCGGACCCCCTGGGAACCCTGGACCCCCCTTTGTTCCTCAGCACTATGGCATGCAGAGGCCTTACCTGGGTCCCACTGGAGCCGGGGGTCCAGGAGGGGAGTTGGGGTGGTTTTCTCTCCCTTCACAGGAAGACCTGATGAAGCTGGTTCGACCCCCTTACTCATACTCTGCTCTTATCGCCATGGCTATCCATGGAGCCCCGGACAGACGGCTGACCTTGAGTCAGATTTACCAGTATGTGGCCGACAACTTCCCATTCTACAACAAAAGTAAGGCAGGCTGGCAGAATTCCATCAGACACAACTTGTCACTCAACGACTGCTTCAAAAAAGTACCAAGAGACGAAGATGATCCAGGTACAGTAATCAGACTTTTTATGCCTTTTTCTGTTCTTATTTGATTTAAGTTTTCTTTTATATTAAGGCTATGTTTTCTCTTGTATATGAAATGTTTGCATACTATTTGTTTGTTTCTAAACTGAACCGTACCATTTATCTTTATAGGCAAAGGAAACTACTGGACACTTGACCCCAACTGTGAAAAGATGTTTGACAATGGAAACTTCCGCCGCAAAAGGAAGAGGAAGTCCGACTCGCTTTCTGGCGGTGATGGGGGTTCAGGGGCTCCTGAGTCAGGCGATAGCGAGCGGGGAAGCCCCAAGCAGTCCAGCAGCCCTTCCCTCAACATGTCTCCCACTCCCGACAGGATTCCTTCCCCTTCATCCTCTGGTCCCACACCTTGTCTGAGCAGCTTCTTGTCTGAGATGTCCGGGGTGACGGCTGGAGCGGCTAATGAGGTCGGGGGAGACGGGTTAACAAGGCCCCTGCAGATCAACCTTCAGATGGACGGGCCTCAGAGATCCTCGCAACATGGAAGCTTCAGTAGTTATTCTCCCAACCCAGGTGGCCCAGAGTGGGCGCCACAGGTGTCACTCCCCCCCGCTCTGTCCTCCTCACCCTCCCAGCCCACCCTCGGCTACACAAGCCCCATCCTCAGCCAGTTCAACGGGCATTTCTACCCTGGGCTGGGCTCCACAGGAGTTCTCTACCATCGTGAGGGCACAGAAGTTTAATGAGAACGAGGAGAGAGAAAAATTAGCACATTGACTCTTGACCTGGCTCATCAATTTTGTGTTATATAGATTCTGCTGTTGTGAAAGAATTTATGCAAACACTGTTTGAAAACACGCACAGACACACATTCTCACACATTCTCACACACACACACACACACACACACACAGCAGTATGTTTGCGCTGACAGAGACGGTTGAGATCACTAGCGTGTGACAGTAGAGTAAAAAGGCTTTGATTCCCACAGGAACAGCTGAGTCAGCGCTCTACAAACGACACTCCCCAGTCTCCTATCAGGTCCTAAATCAGCCTTTATACCAACCAAAACTTTCCTCTATCAGATCTGACTCACTATTAACAGACCCTCAATCAGGTGTCCCGCTGACATCAGGCCATTCCACTCTGCTATCTGCGATGCTCTGATGGTATCTCCCATACAACGCCAAGGCAGCACATTGAGCAGGGTGGTTGAATTACATCGCCTACTTAGTGAAGTCACTGAATAAACAAAGAGTCTGATACACAAGTGTACTTTGTAAATATGTCTATTTGTTGTGTAATGTTTATGTATACATTCATATGTTGGTTTGTTTGTGCAACTGTTATTGTACAAATGGATTCTTAATGTATGTTATATTCTATATATGCTGTGTTTTTGATATGAATAAACAGCCATTGAGTTCTACACATTTGTCATTGTGTTTCCATTTATTTTACATGAAAAAATAATGAGAGCGTTTCGGTTATACCACACAAACGCTCTCAGGCAGGAAAACAAGTGGGGGATGGGGGATGGGGGTTTGGCGGGCGGAGAGGGGGGCAAGTCAGTAAGCATGCATGACAGAAAACAGCCTGTCAGAAAAGCAATGACCAGCGAGGTGCTGAAACCTGCATGTCAGTGTAACCTGATCTGTGTCTGACGGATGGTTAACTGATTCTCCTAAACGGCGAAAATCCACATTCCCATACTGGCCTTCTTCCCCACGCCAAATCCCTCTCTCTCATTCCACCCAGACTGCTGACTGGACACAGATAAAACACTTTCAGAGCACAGGGATCAACTTTAAATAGGCGCTGAAGATGCTGAAGCAGGTGTAAAACGCTCAATAAACACAGTCGCCCAGCACACTTCACGGGATGTTGATCCAAAATTGAGAACTACGTTGAATATGCGAATTGTAGGAGTAAATATGCTACGCTTTATAAACCCATATGCAAGTCTAAGACAAATTAGTTCTGGATAATTCGGCAGATATACATGTAGACAGTGAAACGTGTTTTAATGTTTCATACAGCACATATTACAATAACAAAGGTGGAGGTAGTTTGGGCCTCACAGTCATCAACTACATAACATAATCCAGTTTAATAGCCTCTTTGTTAAGAATAGGGTGTCTAATCCAATCAATCAACGGGGACTTAGATAATGTGCCAATCATTTTATCTGGCTTTGTTGTAATCTGCATGTTAGTTCTGTTTCAATAAAACTAAATCCTCCTCTGAGTGACAGCCTTAGGCCTTTATTTATCCTGAAACACAGGCAGCATGACATTCATTTACCCTAAACACAGACAGAAAGAAGGTAGGTAGGACAGATAGAGAGAGTGAAAGAAGGAAGGAAGGGAAGAAGGGAAAAAAAAGAGAAAGAAAGAAAAAGAAGGAAAGTGGAATTTCACATCCTGGCACCATTGACACTCCAGTGTATTTTTGTTGGTGGTTGTAAGGTCAACCTGTCGAAATTTGCATAACTGATTTTAAAACCTGCGGTGAGGTTGCAATTGATGGAACTTTATAAGTTGTGTCAGACGTGCAGGTCCATCCGATTTAACTGTGTGAAATGATTCGTCACCCTCCGTGTGCTGTAACCTCGGAACTCATTCAGGGAATCACAACTGTGCCAAATTCATATGCAAATGGCGCCGCTTCTCCAGGTATCGCCCGCTCAAAGTGGACAACTTGCATTTGCCTCTGTGCTGATATTATCAAAGCCGCAAGAGAAGAAAGGAAAGTGGCACCATCCAAACTGACATTGAAGGTGCTTGTGCAGGGAGTTGGTTTCTCCAGACATGGCATGGAGCCCTGGCCTTTTCCTTTACCTCGTCTATCTGGCTCCATCGCTTCCTGAGCGTATCTGCCAACATAAACATTATACGGCTTTTGACTCCGAGTCTCTTTTTTTAACAGAAGAGGTCGCCTTCTGCTTTCTTATTGAGGCAGTTTCAAATTGATGCAAATTCGTAACCGTTAATCACGCCAAGGATCGACGTGACAAGGTCAGAGTGGGAATGTGGCGTTCCAGATGGCGCTCTCCAGATAAGAAACGGTAGAAACCTGAGGGATTTACCTCTCAGACTCACTGAAACCAAAGCAATTTGCTCCTAGGAAAACTCACAACACCACAATTCACATAACAATAGTTTGGAACTTCCCTTCCCGATTTGGTCTTTTTTTTATAGACTTTCTTTTTGAACTGTTAACCTGTACTTTGGTTCCACACATAACCTCAGTCATTGTTTTTCTTGCTTACTTTTCCTTCGTCTCTCATTGTTTTAACAGTGCTCCTGAGCTGGACATACATCAACACATCCTTTTCTCTGTTTTAAATACAGTGAAAATGGAATTGTGATATATATTGTCAAGGTAATAGACACATATTGCGGAATACACTCCTTGACTATGATCACAAGGATCCCCAGCACAGCATCCATCAATCAGACGGAAGCTACAGGCCTTCCTCGCCTCAGGCACTGGAATTATTGCTCAACACAGTGACACGATTAAAATCTATAAATCCTCATCTCCACCTGTCGCCTGGCTCGTGGCTGTCTTCTATGCACCTGTCGAACTAACGGAACGTGCCCACACACATCTCCCTGTGCGTGTGCGTGTCTGTGTGTGTGTGTTGGCGCGGTGTGGGGTGTTGAGTACATGTGTGTGATGTTTATATTATAAACTCAGGGAGCGATTAAACCATACCTGCCATGTATGAGGAATGTGTGTGTGTGTGTGTGTGTGTAAGAACGGTCTGAGATTATCGGTGTGTGTGTGTGTGTGTGTGTGTGTGTGTCAGATGGATTTGAGAGAGTCTGAGACTTTGTTTTGTCTGACAAATAAAAGTTTATGGCCGCACAACATAAAACAGTGATTATTTCATGCAACAATCATTTCATTTTAATAACAGCTACTTGAACCAACTGCCCCGGTACCAAAAAAACCCCACAACAGACACACAAGGACACACACAAGGACACACACAGACGCACACACACCTTCTGTATTTACTAAAACAGTCCTGTCCTATCAAGGCTGTTTAGTAAACGGTAGCAGAGAACGTCAAGCCTGGAGACATGCCGTCATGCCCACTGCTCCGGCTAGAAGTGGGCCCATGCATTAGCAGCTGGCTGTTGTCTGTAAACACCCTCACACACTCCAGACACACGCATACAGGTGATGAAAGGGATGAAGCACCTTGTCCCCCCTGCGTGTACTGTAAGTTGTGAGGCACACGTTCCATCTGTCATGCTCTTTAGAGGTCAGTTGGAAGAGGTAAATGTTAGAATTCGTACGATTTCACAGTTTGTCTCCATGTTTTGACACACTTTGAAGCACACAAAGCACTATTAAATGTCACTGCTCCTTGGAATATTACTTAACAACAACACAGGTACAGTATCTGAATGATGACACCTGTCAAGCTTTCAACAGCAAAGTCCAGTAATCCTCGTCCACGGAAAATACCTCTGTTTCCGAGAAAATCCCAACAAGTTCCAAATTCCAAATACAGCAACTCCTTCTACATCCCAGCCAGAGAGAATGCGGAGGCATCGAATGAGCAACTCAACCAAACTGTGGCTTATATACACGATTTGGGGAAAAGTGAAGTTTAAAGACAAACACAGACTTGAGTGTGTGTGTATATATGAATCACTGCTATTTCACCCTAAAATATTTGCCGTGTCAACATACGGTAAACATGTTGATATGAACAGGGCCTTACGCTGTGGGAGGGAGAAGGAAGTGTTCATATCAGACTGAATTTCAGGTGAGCTGAATGAACCGTCTACCCCTTTTTACATACAAACTCGCTCTGTACCTCTGCATCATCATATGTAAAGGTTATACTGTATATGGCATATGGAGAATAGAGGCGGCTTCATCAATATCTGTAGCCTATCATCTGAATCTGCTCAATATTACCATGGCACCGTGACTTAACAGAGTGCAGGCAGTGCTGGATTGAGGTGAGAAGGTTGGGACACGAATCTGTCACCTGCTGCAGAACAGAAACCTTCATCACCAACACTAATTAAGCCTAACATCTGAATATTATTTGTGCCAGGAAATCAATAGGAAAATTATTTATTTTTTATTTAATAAGGGCTCAAAGTCAGAGGGTCACATTTGATTGATTATTTGGGGAATTCAGTTCAGTCATTTACGTAAAAGTGCACACTAGAGGTAATAGCAAAATGAATGCGTGGCATAATCAATACTGTGTGTGGGAGTTGTGTGTTATATTCCTTTGAGGAAGAACAACGTGATTACATTTTGGGGGGCAACAATCTTGATGTAACAGAATATTTTCTCCTGTTCTAATGATTACTGTACAGACATTACTATACTATATATAATCATGGGATTTATTTGCTGTAGTTGTCAAGGAAGTTGCTGTTATAATTGGATCCTGAGCGTCTGATCACCTATTCATAGTCGATAATTCATTAAAATTCCATAAAGGAATCCTGGATCTGCATCTAAATGTAACCAAGCTAGCAAGCAAAGCAACAGGAGACACAGGTGAACATGTCGCTTCCTGGAGCGAGGTAACGATTTCACACTTTAACAAGTTCATGCTCGTGTTTTATGAAAGTCTCAAAAACTGAAGAAGAACGTCTCTGGAGGCTTTATGAGGCTGCATGGAAATGCGAGGCGAGGGCTGCTGCAACAGTGAGGTAGGCAGAAGCACTCTGAGCACTCTCTCAATAATAACAATAATCATAACTTTAACTCTCGCTGACTTGATTTGCAGCTGGATTCTAAAGAATGACTGAGGGCCATAGTAACTGAGAGGATGAATTGCTCAACAGTGAAGGCATAAATAAATAAATAAATAAATAAACTATCAACCTTCCAGAATCAACTCTCAAAGCAATTTTGCCTCGGGTGGAAACATCAGAAGTGCCACAGCTTTTATGGTTCAGTCTTAAAAATCAGTTTGTGTCTCATTACACGGCTTTTGAGTTCAGACTGATAATACAGTCGCATACAGCATTAAAAAACATCTCACTGGGATCATTTCTACTGTTTGTGTGCATGGGTTTGTGCTGGTGACTGCACATAACGAGCAGAGTGACAGCTCTCCAGCTCTTCCTCCTCTCAGATGAGGGGTGTGGGAGTTCTGAAGATGCTGGAGGACACACACAGTAGTAGCATCGTGTGCGCTGCAACAAACTAGGACTTGAGCTACTGATATTTATAATGATACCTTTTAGTAACAGCACAATTAACACACACGTTTCAATGCCTGCCTGGTTCCTGTACAACTTTCTATATGATATACATAAATTGTATGAAAGGGAAGTTTGCTCCATCCATGCTGTTATCTGCATATTTCAAGCTTTAAGCCGTTTTTACATGTAGATAAGAAATACTATATCCATTCGGTTTATTGACAAAGCATGAACACACCCGGAGAAGATGCGACCACAATATTTAGACAATCAGCATGCTGCAACTCCACCCATGTGTAGTTCCGGCAGGTGTGACGTCTGGGAACAGGGATATGACAGGGAAAGACACCATCTAGTGGTCTTTGATCAATTAGCGGATGTTTTGCACATACAAAATCTGGTGAATTGGCGAATCCAATGCAAATTCAACAAATTGCCGCATTGCATAATTTTCCATTTTATCGCATGAATTGCCTTTGTAACACACAAATCTCACTAAAAATGCTTAGATAATCAAAATCGTGTGAGGTAGCAGAGAACCGCATTCCTCTCTGAACATTCTACTGGAAGTATAGAGTGCTATTGTACCGCTGACACAAAAGCCACCAACCATTTTACAAACCCATGTGTTTCTTCATTACTGTGCAGCTCTGAGGCCAAAGCAGGGATTAACGCTAGATTAATTGCCTGCTTTGTCCCGGTGAAGAGGCTTGTTTCACACTCGGCCGATTGGAATAATCAATCCAACTAGATGACGAGACTTCTGATACGCTCTCCATTTAGTTGGGTCAATACCATCTTATAAAGTCATCACAACAAGGAACTGCATACAAACACAGCATCAGACATCCTAATAGGGATGTTCTGTGTGTGAGAACAGAAAACATGGTTGTGTATTGCAAACCGTAGCATTTCAATTGTCGCATAGATTGTTTTTGCATTATTCTGTGCTGTGGTGCAATTTCTTGATCTGAAGTTCAATGATTAATTACAACTGGGTTCACTTGACAAGATAGATTTGTATTGTGGTTGAAATGATTGATGTTATAAGTGAATCTTGCACACATCTGAGCGCCTGTAATCACATACAAGCCTACATACAAGCCATTTACCCTTCACCGTTATTGTCACGCTTCCCTTCTCATTTCCATATAAATGCAGATACACAAGCAACTGAAAGAATGCATCCATGTAGGTGGACCCTTTTAAACTCAAGAGGGTTTGGGAGCGAAAAGATGAAGCGAAGAAAAGAGGCGAGGGTAAGAGGAAGACGCGACTGAAAGGACAAATAACCTGGTTGTAGGAAGGCAAGTTTAATCCATTCAAATAGGAATTTCTGATAAGGATAAAAGGAAGAAGATTGCGAGTAAAAGTAAAAGAAACAGAGGAGAATTTATATGGCAAGAAAGCCATTGAAGTGTAACACCCAGAGAAAACACAGGGGAGTGGTTAAGTAGCTCCCAGTGCATGAATAAGGAATTGACTCTCGACAGGTTAATCATTAAAACGACACCTATTTCCCACGGACGCTTCTCCACCAAGAACTCCACATTAGAGCCGAAGAAGACGACCAGCCTATGTGCTTTTTTAACAAAACATTTACTTCCCAAACCTTTCAGCCAAGTTGGATATGCAAGTATGCACATTGTTTATTCATTTATTCACTCATTCTGCTTTGCAAATACTTTATGCTGCTGCAGAATTAATTCATTTGATGCTAATATTTGGAACTTCTAGGTCGTGGTGAGTCTCTCCTATTAAAGTGGACGGGAAGTTTAACATATTGACTTCATATGAAAGTAAAAACTGCCAACAACTGCTCACAAATCCCTGACAGACAACATTTAGGTGCTATAGCATGAATACTTATGACACGTGATTTACATACAAAGCAGTTACTTGAGGAAGAAAATGACATTAGATTAATTATTAACACTATCACGATTGCAGCCATTAATTTGCACGGTAAAAAGATTGGAATGCGGCCACAAAGGCCATGATAGTGAGTGTGTGATGCCCTTTACCCTGTTTAGCTGAAACTCACTTAGAAGTCATGACAAATCATTTATTCTGCATAATTACTCTGTGTGCATAATTATTCTGTCTGCATTATTGATTCTTGCTGCAGTGCAACTCCAGAGTTCAACCCAGCCGCATGTGCAACTTCAGCCTTTTAGAACCCTCATCATCCTCTTGGGATTTGGTCCAGTAACAGAGTAAATCAACTGGTGCATGCGGATTGGTGTACCTTTACCCCTGTGGAAAAAAAGAGGAACGTATTAGGTGTGTGTGTGTGTGTGTGTGTGTGTGTGTGTGTGTGTGTGTGTGTGTGTCTATCTCTACTGGACCGTACAGATAGTATGGCTCCAGTAATTGCTGCAGGGAAAATCTTCCTTCCACAGCTGTCTCCCTAACACACACACACACACACACACACACACACACACACACACACACACACACACACACACACACACACACACACACACATACACACACACACACACACACACACACACACACACACACAATGCTGTTTTTGCTTTTTTGTCCAGGGCCTTTACCTAGAAAACTAGTACAAGTACGTTATGAACCTCATTATGGGATTTAGATAAATTGCAAGTATGAAAAGCAATCGGACTCCCTGTGTCTGCGACAGTGGGGGCGATCTAATTTCCTCCCACTTACAGAGATGTGACGTTTTTTACTGTAATTTTGCCGTAGGTGGGAATTAACAAGTTTACATCGGTATTTTACAGACGAATGATCACCAAGTCAAAGAAGACAGACACTACAAAAACAACACTAACAGGTGCGAGAATTGAAAAGAGACATCAGATAACACACACTTGGCATGCATCGAACAAGACCAAAACACCAACACACACACACACACACACACCTTCCAGTTCAACATTCCCATCACATAGAGCCTGGTTGAGGTATTCCCCCTTCGCCTCGGCTCCCTGCTGGGGAATTAAATGAGATGCCACCCAGGCCAAGACGATAACCGCTCTTGACACCCTTCTCATCGGAATTGCAAGTAGTAAGGCGAAGGAGACAGGAGATGCTCTAGGGGGGAGAGGGGCTAAATCTGGAGGAACAGATGACGGGTCACTGGACTGATTAGGTAAAGGTACAAACTGCCAGGAAAAAACCCAGTGTAGCCAAGAAATAACAAGTTGTACAAATACAATGCTGTGAGAACGCAGAGGCACGAGGGGATGAAATTGGAAAATGGGGTTTATGGTATGAGAAATTAAAGATAACTGGGGGAGTAAGTGTATGTAGCGTGAGGAAATAGATCGATACAATGTGTTAGAATGGAGTTTCAACTTTGACCCGTCCTCTGGGTAGGCTGTTACCAGGGTTACAGCTGATTTCCCGAATGAACTGAATCGGATGACATCCCCCAGGATTCTCCAAGCAGTTTGATGGAGAGTAGCGTGACGGAATACAAGATAAAAGCACATCCAGGTACTGTGGAAGGAGGATCAGGGGGCTGAGAAAGACTGACCGATAAATGTGAACATGAGAGGGAATTGCACAGGGAGAAGACTTCTGCTTCTGCTCTTAGACACTTAAGAGAGTCGCGTCATTAGATGGCACAGCGGTGTTAAAATGATGCGCAGCAACTGAGAGACTGCAACCATGACAACAAATCGATGGTAATGGAGGAAAGAGGTGCTGCTAATGACTGAGATTCCCTCAACATGGCTAATAAGGATGATGCACCAGGTAGCTCTCACTCGACGCGCCCTTTTTCACCGGTTCATCCTCCATCTTTGTCTCCATATTACATCACCTTGTCAAGTCGAGTCAAGTTTATTTGTTTAACTATCACAAATGGAGTCTGGAAGGATGTTGCAGGCCCACTCAGCACACGGCAGGCGAGCCAAAGCAAAGCCTCTAAGCCAAAGAAGAAGAACTTGAAGAACTCTGGAAGAAGCTGATGGTGCCTGACATTTTGCTCCAGTATGAATATTTATCATGGATTTATATTTTGACAGATACGGTAGATTAAGATTTGCTGAGTGAAATATTATAAACTCCCATTGACCCTGAAGTGTTGCAAAATTATGACAGTTGAGGGGAATAGTGAAATCCCACAGCCACGCCAGAGGAGGATAAGAACAAATTCCCCTTTACAGCCGATGTGTGTTCAAGCTGAAATGATTGACAGGCAGACGCTGTATAAATACCAGTGCATTAAATTAGACCACAACTCGACTTGAGCCTGCCACAGTCAATCTTAGTGGTTGGTGTGGTTTGGAGACTGAAGTACTGCGGCGTAAATATTCTGCAGAGTGACAACGGAACCACCAGAGTTTCATTATAATGTCGTCGTGTGGTTTGGTGAGCTAATAATGAGAATTTGCTGAGACGAGCTGGGGAAAACCACCTGTTAGCTCCTTTATGAGCCAGCGTCTGGAGACATTTGAGGACACGCTAAAACAAATCTGTGGTTTCCTAGATGTACTGTAACAACATACAGTATACATTTTCCTTAACTCTAGTAGCAATCAAATATCTACAAATTTGTAAAAGATTAGTGAGCCGGTGTCTTATTGGGGTTTATTCCACCCACTTTTACCCCTTTATGATTCAGCTACATACCGAAGAAATAAATAATTTCACGCAATACAGTCATTTATTAGTAATTACAAGCTGCTGAAAAGAATAGTCCCATTGTCCCTCTGCCTTAGCCTAGCAAGCTTTTAGCTACATAAACAGTGTAAACAGCATAAACAAACAATTAGCTAGCTACATAGTGGCAGTGTATTTAGCACATTTTCGTTGATTGTGAAATGTGACTGATAGATTGTGAACAGCCCTGAAAGAATGTCGGGGGTGTTGATATTGGCGTATTCTCACTTTCCACTTTGAAAACCTGACTCATAGTCGTTCTGCAAATTTGTAGCAGCAGCTAGTAGCTAGCTAGGAATGCTGCCTCTTGTTGGCGTTGTGATACAAAGTAGCTCAGCTATGTGAAACACTCTGTCTGCCCCGACAACAGGCCTATTATAAGGGACTATAAATAACTGAGCATAAAAACATGTGATTTTGCTTGGCAACCGTAGCAAAAACCCCTCCGCTTTGTTCTGTGTTTAATCTCCTCTCAGGTGTAATAATGCTGTTGGTTGTACGGAGCTTTGGTCCCGGAGTAGCTCCTCCAAAATACAGACAGAAAACAGGTTGATTCAGCATGACTAATGAAACACAAATAGGAATAATCTCTGTGGTGAAACGGACCTGAACCCATTAAAAGCTGGAAGATGAGTCGGACACGGTCGCGGTTTAACTAGAGTCCTGATTTACAAAACAATCGAGTGAGAGATTGGAATGGTAGAACCTTGCGTCTCTGATGTTATGAGGTCGGACCCAAATGCGGACAGTTACAACAAACCTTGGCTGCATCTCGGGTGTCAGAGCTGCTGCACATGGCTGCTGATCAGGCAGAGACAAAAGGAAAGTAGCTGCTGATCAGGAAACTGGGAGCAGGTGAGCGTGTCAGGGGCCGGAGACTCAAGAGTGACAGCTGGTGGACAGGTGGAGAACGACAGCTCCTGTGAATACTGTTGCGTTTGACCTGAATGAACTGATAGATTTGTTATACGTTGTTGCAAAATGGTCCAACCAAACCTCCTCTGAATGAAGTCACATTTAAATGAAGGGAAAGCGTTGACGCGTCGGGGATAAAGTCTGATAGAACATGTCTGTAAAGAACAAGTAAGCAGCTCTAATAACAGCCCTAGTGGACCCGGGGGGGGCAGGCAGGCAAGAGTCCCGTGGCCAACAGGGTCCTGCGGCTGCCCACAGGCATATACAGTAAGTATTAACTGATAACAGCTTCTCCTCTGGAGCCTCCTCAATGCCAAAACACACCCAGAGTGAATTAGTGTAATAGCATGTAAAATCAGTATTATATTATTATTATTATATCAACACATCATTTGCCTATTAGTGAGTGTGTGATGTGATTCCCGGGGATAAAAGGATCAGTGCTTGTTTGATATGGATTGGATTAGAAGCAGATGGGTAATTATTCCATCTGGAGGGAAAGATGAACTGTTAAGATCATGCAAATTTCCTCTTGCCTTTCTACCAGTCGCATCTCACATCAAAGACTCCAAGACTTACTTACTCAGGTGGATGCAATAATTTACCGACAGGCAGCGATGTCAGTTTGGACTTTGTGAAGATATCAATCAGACTCCAAACTAAAGGCTATAAACTGCAGTTGTTCTGTTGTTCCTGCGGTTGTTTTTGGCTCAGAGAGGCACGTGTTTCACTCGTCTGAAGAAGTTCCCGCTACTTCACAGGTTGGGTTTGTGTCCTGTTGTGTAGTTAAAAGTGCAGAGGAAATAGCTCTCGCCATCGTGCAGCTGTCCTACCCGCTCTGACTGGCTCGGCCTCAGCCTGCCAAACATGCAGCTCATTCTTAATTAGAACAAGTCGCTCTATCTATCTATCTATCTATCTATCTATCTATCTATCTATCTATCTATCTATCTATCTATCTATCTATCTATCTATCTATCTATCTATCTATCTATCTATCTATCCCTCTCTCTCTCTCTCTCTCTCTCTCTCTCTCTCTCTCTCTCTCTCTCTCTCTCTCTCTCTCTCTCTCTCTCCTGTCCTGGGTGACAGTGGGTGACGCTGATCCACAATTTAAAATGTTGTTCATCGTCATTGGAGTGTAAAGATGAGCTGTGGATTATTTTTTCGTTCCTTCCTTATTCGTCAGGTTGGTGCAGTTTACCTGCCAGATCTCTTTAATAACAGCCTCAAACATAATAATAGCCGCGGCCGTCTGAGCCCTGCAGCTAATATTCTGTAATGTTGTTGCTGGTCTGCACACTTAATAAAGGGCTGCTTCTGTTTCTACTCCCACTCTCACTTCCAAACAGGCGGCAACCAGACTGACGGTTTGATGAGGTTTGATCATTGACAAGGAAACAAAACTGTCAGATCCCTTTGTGCCTCAAAGGTGACAGAAAGAGGAGAGGCCTTGAGCTCAGAGCCAAGCCTGGAGTCAATTCATTATCTGAGACATGATGAAGAAGCTACTGAAGCGACTAAAGAAGCTGCCTGAAGTGTTACCACAGGTGAGGCCAGGGGGGGAGGTGAGTGAGTACAAGACAGGGATGTTTAATTAGAATCTCTTATTCTGTGGATATGCAGAATTATAAAAGGATCTTATCCATCTCACACAACACGAGTGGATCGACACCACGCTCAATAATCAGGACATGTTCCTCATGTTCCTCCTGTTCCTCCTGGTCATGGCAGCTGTCAGAGTGCTTTAGGAGAGATTTATGTCCGCCCCTCTGCTGGGCACCTCTGTGACACCTCCATTCGTCACCTAACAAATCACCTCGCCATGCACAGGCAATGACGTTTCCATTTCCCCGTGCCGCCGCCGCCGCCCCGGCCCCCACGCACATGAGGCCGGAGTTACCTGGTGTCATCAAAATGTTTATTTGCTTCGATATTACATGAGAGAAATACAGTTATGGGCCAAAGAGGCAAAGATGGAGGAGAGCAGAGATTTAAAGCAGCAGTGTGTGTGTGCGTGTGTGTGTGTGTGTGTGTTACATATACAGCTCCAATGCTCGGTATTTAACATAGAATTAACTTTTAAAAACATACATTTGACTAATTACATCCTCCTTATGTGGCAGAGACTTGATTTACCACTTGTTTCATCCTTAAGCTCAGCCTTTCCTCTCAAAATCATCACATTTAGAGTAATTGCTCCGTGAGGCATCGCTGCATCTCTCAGACTTTCAGCATCAGCGTATTTTATTTTCACTTTATGAGCTTTTCTCACGGGTACATACACTCTCACACACACACAACAGTTACACTCCTCATTTCTTCACATCAGATGTTCTATGTCTGTCTAAATAAGTAAGTCAATCCTCCTCTTCATCTTTTTTTTTGAAGATGGCAGCTTTTGGCTTTTTCTTATTTTCTTTTGACATTTGTCTTCCTGTGATGATGTTACTTGCCTCATGAGAGTTCGCTCCTGAACAGAAGCAGGAAGATCTGAGCTTTTCCACTTTGTCACACTGACAGAAATGTAATCAATTAAAGATCTCTGCACAAAATTGCATGTATGGATGGTTAGTTCAGACATTGGAGGAATGATCAACTGTATAGTGAAGAATGGAAGATGCAGCCTGGTCACTGCGGCATTTTAGAGCATTTAAAATAATAGATAAAGAAAGCGAGTCACCAAACCAAACCAGTGAGTGGAAAGAATTGCAAACCTGCACATAACATAAACAGACCTGTGGCACATCTGCATCTTTACAGGACATTAAAGCTGAGCGGTCTGCGGAAATCAGACATAATTGGACCTGAAAAGGGGAGATTAATGAGCCGAGGAGACGCGGTGCACTTTACAAGAATGTTCACTTGATTCAATCATAAACAAGCAGGAGAAATGGGCAGGTGGACAGATTTGAATATGAATATGAGTTTCACAGAGAACATGAAGGCACAGACGAGACAACACAATCATACATGTCACAACAAATTAGTGTAAAAAGAGACATTTTACTCTAGAATATCACCACCTGAGCAAAAAATTAAGAATAAGATTGATGAGCTAAATAAGCAGCACCTGGGCCTGTTAGCCACCAGTCATCATTAATAAGCACTGGGTGTTATGGACAGAGAAAGCGAAAGGTTGCAGTGCCTACAGTAAAATCTCATAAGGCGTTATTAAGCTGTTTATCTCTGAGGAGTTCCCAGACACGCTGGAGCCCCTGACAGAACCTGCAGATAATTAAAGGTGAAGCTCTCCCAGGGCACCAGGGGGAGACGAAGATCTGACAGTTACTAGCAACACACAGTGAAGTCTGACTGACTCAGTGAGTGATTGATTGATTATCTTGTATATAAGCTGATGTGTGAGAATTCTCATCATCGTCAACATCAGCAGCAGCAGCAGTAGCGTCTATTATCACCTATACATCCATTCAGATGATCCTGATCTTCCTGAATCACAGACATAAACTCTTTCTCCTCATTTGCAATGAGGAGAAAGAGTTTCTAAGGTTCAAATGATCAAATGGTGCAATCTTGTCGGGTGCAGTGGTGGAAGAAAGATGGGAGGACCCGCCTCAATGCAATTCAATGAGCAATAACCAGAGGAAGGTGACAGAAGGCTACAAATGACCCTTCCTCTACCTCATATGGGAGCCACAGGGGCTATTCTGTAGATGTGAAGAGCGGAGAAAAACTACTTCAGATACTGACATTGATGCAGGAGGAACAGAGTTAGAGGTGAGGAGAGAGGGGGGAAATAAGCAAATGAAACAGAGGAGAGCCAAGGAGCTCAGATGGAGGTTCGGCACCGGGAGGAGACGAAGAGAAGAAAGGGAGCTGAGAAGATTAAGGGTCAAAGGTGGGAGGGGAGGAATGAGAAGAAAGGAAAATGTATGGAGGATCAAACTGGATGTATGGGTGTATGTGTGTGTGTGTGTGTGTGTGTGTGTGTGTCTGTGTGTGTGTGTGTGTGTGGGAGGTGCATGTATAGAATGCGAGTGTGTGGAAGTGGGGGGCAGTGAGAAAAGCGAGGGATGCAGCACACAAATGAGAGGGTGAGTGGCATAAACAGAGACGAAGAGGAGGGGAGGGGAGCACAGCAGCAGCAGCAGCAGGAGCAGCAATATGTGGAGATGAATACAGCTGTGGAGAGAGAGAAGGAGGGACACACACACATACACACACACACACACATACACACAACCCACGTAAACCACACACACACACCAGGACCAAATATTACAAGCAGCAGTGATTTACTGGTGGATGGAGTGAAGACGGAGGTGTAATCAAGAAGAAGCCAGGTGAGGGAGCAGCGTCTGTCTATGGGCAACACTTAGGACCAGAAAGGAGAGAGCAGAAGAGTGGACGAAGAAGAAGAAGAGACAAAGGAAAGAGAGGAAGAAGAGGAGAGAGAAGTGACCTGAGGGGAAAAAGAGCATAAAGAGGTAAGAGGGAGAGTGAGAGAGAGCGAGACAGAGAGTGAGGGCCATGGGGAGATGAGATGAGAGAACATAGTGCAGTGAGAGAGGAAGACGTCTTCCTTTTAAAGTGAGATGAACAGATGAAATGCGTAGGAAAATGTTTATTTCCAGGTGTAATGCATAGAAAAAAACATTCTTCTTCTTTAGTTGATGGCTGTATGTCTGAAGGGAGAGAGGCAAGAGAGTGAGAGTGAAGGTTAACAGAAATATGGAGGGTAAATATAAATATAAATGTATCAGAATTTATTATTCATCAAACCATCAGATCGGGCTTTCTTTAATTTTGATTTTGGCCATTTGGAAAATAAATCAATGGCGTTCATGTGTAACCATTTATATTGGTGTGTCTCTATGAATAATACATGGAATATGTAATGAAACCCTGGTTCTCCCTAAAGTGAGCAGGCTCTGCAGGCTGTGACGTATCGAGATTGCTCCGTATGCAGAAAGAGCTTTTGGGAATAACTTGAGACGCAGGAACCAATGTGCACGTTTGTGCCGCTTTGCATGAAAGCGGGAGGCGATGATTGACAAAGAAATTAAGAGGAGGTGAAAGCAATGAGGCTATAGAGAAGCCGTGCTGAGTAACTGAGTTAGTTACCAGGTAGTGGGTATGAATAATACATGGAGTCGTAGCTGCGTACATCAGCAGGTGACAAACCTGTGACACACAAGGGTTTATCAACCCAAAACACACAAACACACAAACACAGGCACCCTTATGTAAATACAAAAGTGCTTTCACTCTCTCTTATCTTGACCTTCTCGTGTGTGAAGTAGCAGATGAGATATTCATGAGAGCAGGCAGGGAGTTCAATACAACTTTGCAGTCCATTTCACAGGCAGTGCAACGGGGAGCGATCTGATGACACCAGAAGGCAGATTTGGCTGCAGTGTTGAGCTTCACCCCTGAGGCTTCTACAACCAGTCAGGTTGAGTGCTGCCATCCTGTGGTGGAGCTGTCATCATACCTGTGGGTGTGACTGTAGGGGGCTGTTCAGTCCCATTAGTGGATCCAGGCAGGAGGTGAAGGTAACTGCAGCCCCTACAAAGCAATCAGGCAGTTGTTGAGAGGTGACCAAAAACAGGCAGAGGTGGTAAAGAAATGGACAGACAGAAATCTGGTCAGTAAGGCAGAGTTATGATGAGGTACCAAGTGGCAGACCACGTGAACAAATCCAAAAGTACACTGAAGATCAGGCAGGCGGTCAAAAGGAAGAAGGCAAGAGTTAAAACAACCACCTGAGAGAGGACAAACTGGCTTCTATTGACACTCAGACATTGATCAGGGGATTGAAAACTGTCAGTTTGAAGCAGGAAACTCGGTGATAACATCTGGTGGACAGGTTGGAAAAGACTCAGGCTCAGATGGAACCAAAGTGAGATGAAGGGGCGAGCTAGAAATGGTGTTTGGGCAGCTGCTTTGGTGTGTGAAGAAGTTGCTATGGTGTCCTGTGTGGTTAGTAGGGTGGTAACTATGGTGTTCAGTTTGGTTGATAGGTTGGTCGCTACGGTGCTCCGGGTGGTTTCTAGGGTGGTTGCTAGGGTGTTTCAGGTGGTGTTTAGTGTGGTTTCTATGGTTACACTCTACCTCAACCTTAACCTCTTGCAACCTCAGCCGACCATCCCGGCTGCAGCAAAGTGTATCTGGTAAATGTCAGGATTGATCTGTGATTGATTATTGGCTTACATTCCGTGTTTCCTGACCCTGACCACAGCTGATGACCTCTGCCCACCGATCCATAATGAATGTCCAGCTCCAAACCCTGCTCTTCCTCTGCCTGACCATCACACAAAGGTGAGAGACGAGCTGCTAAAGGGTTACAGACACACTGTGATACTCATATTGATCAGAAACGCTCTGCACCAATATGTTTCTGATTTCCTTCTCATCCCACTTTGTCACTGTCAGTGGCTGCATGTTCCCCAACCACCACTGGGGCGAGTGGAACGACTCTCAGCTTCAGCCAACCATCCAGAAGCTGATGAAGGGATACAATCGCTACCTTAGACCAAATTTCAACGGTAGGAGCAGGTCTTGACTAAGAAAGCTTTAACATATATACAGTAGATCCATGTCCACAGCTGTGTGTGTGTCTGTGTCTTTGTAGAGGGTCCTGTGGAAATTGGAATGAGCCTTGACATTGCCAGCATTGATGCAATCTCAGAAATCAATATGGTATACTCCTCTTTATTACATTTCTGTGGGAAGCTGCCTGGTCTGTGTGTTAATTAAGGGGGGAATGAAGTTAAGGGAGCATGTAAAGGTGTGTGAGGACACAAAGGAAACAAAGGAATGAATAATTGAAGAAGAACATTTGATAGCATCTCCTCCATCCTTCTCCAGGACTACACAGCGACTATCTTCCTCCGTCAGAGGTGGCGTGACTCCAGGCTGGTGTTCCCAGGAAATGAGAGTGTGAGTGTAGACGGACGGCTGGTTTCCCTCCTGTGGATCCCCGACACCTTCATCCCAGACTCCAAGCGTTCCTTCCTGCATGATGTGACCGTGGAAAACCGCCTCATTCGCATCTTCAGTAACGGAACTGTTCTCTACGCCCTACGGTACGTCAGCATCAGCATCAAGACAGACAGAAAATAAGTGACTCTAAAGCTCAGACTGAGATCTAACAAGTCAGTGATGAATAGATGAAAGATGTTTTTGCACTGTTCTACCCTAAATGCTTCTGTGGTGACATTTTTATGAAACCTCTCAGCATCACAGCTACTATCGCCTGTAACATGGACCTGACCAAGTATCCCATGGACAGACAGGTGTGCACGCTGCAGCTGGAGAGCTGTGAGTACCTGTGACCTACACACCTGTACACACACACCCCCACCTCTCAGTGTGTGTATGGAAATGCATCATCATCATAAACATCTTCATCACCATCATCCAGTCTAGTGAGTATCAATGCGTCATCGTCTAGACGCTATTATGTTTGACAGGTCAGATCCATCAAAATGTAAACATTTGCGTGTGTGTGTGTGTGTGTATGTGTTAGGGGGCTACAACCTGCAGGATGTGGTGTTCTACTGGACCAGAGGGAACGATTCAGTCAAGGGTCTGAACACACTGCGGCTGGCTCAGTACAGCATCGAGAGCTACTACACAACGGTGTCAGAGGCCGTGTATGAGACAGGTACAGACGAGACGAGTCACAACCAGAGTTTACTCAAGTATGGACGGACACCAGAGGAAGCTGTGTCTCTGTGTGTCTCTTCACAGGAAGATACCCCAAACTGGTGTTACACTTTGCCCTGCGGAGGAATGTGCTGTTCTTCATCTTGGAGACGTACGTCCCCTCCACCCTGCTGGTGGTTCTGTCCTGGGTCTCCTTCTGGATCAGTCAGTCCTCTGTGCCCGCCAGGACCTGTATTGGTCAGTATGGTTTGATAATCATAAGGTTTCTACTGTATTTCCTTATAATCAAAGCTCCTAAGTGGCTCCCTCACTCTCCCCTACAAGCATGAACACGATTCCCAATGATCAATTCAAGAAAGATAATGTTCCTCAACTTGTGTAGTGAGTTGTGTGTTGTTACTATGCAGTACAGTGATGCTCCTCTGTGCTACCTGCTATAAATATTTATCTATCACGATCAGTTAAATTGATCCCAGGGGTATTTACCCAAACCACTGTCCTCGTTTTTATTTATGGGAGCGAGGAGCTGAGATCAAACAAAGTGATGACCTAGAACTCACCTGATTAAGCTACTAAGGACTGATCAGAGCAAACACTGAAAACAGCACATTACCAAAGATCAAGGCTTAGAATGGAAGAAGGGAGGTCTCAGAGGATGAAGGGGGATGACCTGATTACGTTTGTGATCTCTGCTGCAGGAGTGACGACTGTCTTGACGATGACCACACTGATGATGGGCGCCCGCACTTCCCTGCCCAATGCCAACTGCTTCATCAAAGCCATCGACGTTTACCTGGGAATCTGTTTCACCTTCATCTTTGGCGCTCTGCTGGAGTACGCATGTGCCCACTTCTGCACCATGCAGCACCAGACCATTGAGGACATACACAGGGTCAGCTTCCTGTCTGCCTGTTCACTCCTCCTGATTATTCTATTACTGCATGTTAATCGATCTCTCTCTCTCTCTCAGGATCTCATGAGGGAGCTGAATATACCCAATGGCAACGGCTCCATGCGCTTGGTCAGCTCCAGCCAACCAAACCAGTCTGTGGAGATCGGCTCCACGGAGCCCTCGGACCAATCGGCTAAGAGCGATGAGAAGAGCATATCTGAATCGAAGGAGGAGGGGGCGGGGGGAGGCTGCGGCCTGTCGACAGTGAAGGATGCATCCCGTAGGGTCGCATCCGTCTTCATTGTGAGGAATCCACACAACATTGATCGCCACTCTCGCACCGTTTTCCCCGCCGCCTTCCTTTTTGTCAATATCCTCTACTGGCTTTATTACCTGTTTATCTAAGTCCTGATTCCAAACTGATGTATGGTCACCATCCAGGGCTGTCCCTACCTCTTCACCAGGCAGACAAACCGGAATCTGAACCAACCGTCCCACCTCAGGCCGTAATCATACCACAGACAAGGCAGAGGAGAACATTACTCACTCACATTCAGCACTGAAAGCAACTACTGATGAATGGATGGCAAACAATATGTTGTGTAAAAGTTGTAACGACACAAACGCTTCCATCTGTCTCTCTACTGACAACTGGAACAACTCAGTTGAAGTTTTCCAGCTGTGTTGCATCACACTGCACTGCTTTGAGCACTGCAGTGTGAGTGTAACCCTTCATGAAGAGACTCATGTTGATGTTGCATTTGTTCTTTGCTTTTCATACATTGTTTATATATATATCCGAGTTATTAGACCATATATTTACTTCACAGCAGTTAAAGTGAAATTAAAACAAGAAATCAGTGTGTCGGTGCATTTCCATGGACAACTCCTCCATAAAGACTCAAACCTTTGAGACACAGATTTATTTTTCCCTTATCCAGGTAGGAGAACAGTAAAGTGCAAAAGTCAAACCACAGGTTTAGCAGAGAAGTTGTTAAAATGAGACAAAGGAGATGATCCCACTCTGGAGAAGAAGGGGTTTATATGATAGAAGAGCACCGTTTTGTTAGTCACTTATTAGCCACAGCAGGGGGGATTGAGCTGAGAGCCACGGAGGGACGAGTGTGTGTGTGTGTGTAAGCTTTGGGCCCAGCTAAATGTTAATGTTTTGCATGTGATTTTGTGTTGTAATGATAAAAAGAATCTACATACATTTATGCTCTCATGGTCAACAGCTGAATTCCCCCTGACACACACACACACACACACACACGTCATATGTTGAAGAGAAATGAAACCTTACAGTATAAAAACAGTAGTCATGGCTCACTATGTACACACAGAACACAACACAACATGATACAAAAAGGCACTTAAACCGTCATGACACCTCTCACATCGATCATTTCACTTTATGCAACACCGACGTCGACACAATCTCCTGCTCTCTCATTTCACTTTGAGTCTCAGGGCACGACACTCTCGTCTTTTACTCGCCCTGACATCTCACCGCCCATCTTTCTCCCTCCTCCTCTCACACTGGACCATATAAAGGTTTGTGTGTAAAGATAATGTGCGGTTTTCTAACGGACGCTTCCATAGAATCCCCTCATTTGTCACAGTCGGTATACTGGAGGCCTGTTTGGTCAATATAAGGTGAGATATACCTCCACCAAGTGGATAAAGTCATTCATTACAACTTGGACAACATTTTCCTCACTGATGCTCAACAATGAATGAAACAAGGTGGATCCTTTGCGATGGTTTTTCCTTTTATGGGCGTCACAACAGTCAACTTGCTGATATCCTTTCCTCCATTTCTTTCTTTCTTTCTCTCCATTCCTCCTCTCTTATGTTGCTTTCTTTGATTCCCACTCCTGTGAAGAAAACAAGCAAATTAACGACCCAACCAGAGAACAGTTTGTGCTCTTATGTTAACACACTGCAGTCACACAAACATGCACACACACACATGTAGGATGATGAATCTCACAGCGGGAACAACAAACACATGATTTATTATTCATAATGCATCTATATGGAAATTGTGAAACCCAATTAGATGATGACACACATCTCTGATATAACATGAAGCCTGTGTGTGTGTGTGTGTGTGTGTGTGTGTGTGTGTGTGTGTGTGTGTGTGTGTGTGTGTGTGTGTGTGTGTGTGTGTGTGTGTGTGTGTGTGTGTGTGTGTGTTGTTACCTTGGCCTTCTGCATGACGGTCCCTGCAGAGGCGTAGACAGACAGCGGCCTCCTACGCAACTCTGAGTTCACTGGTAAAGAGTCGCTGTAGATGTTCAACGCCTTTTTGTTTTGACCCTGCAGGAACGAGAGTAGGGGTTTAACATATTCTGTGAGTGTGTGTGTGTGTGTGTGTGTGTGTAAACATGGAGCAAATGTACCTTAATGGGTGGTTTGGTCTCTACCGGTGCGCCCAACGTTCCCCCTGCCAGACTCTTCCTCAGGTTTTCCTTGACCTGGGTCAGTCGGAGCTCCAGGTCGACCCGCCCGGCTTCTTTACCTCGACAAGCTTCCTCCAGCTGGGACACGCGCTCGTTCAGCCAGGGCTTCCGTTTCTCTACTCGCCAGGAACACACAGATACGGCACCGTGAGGGAAATGAGGAAGAAGGGGAAGAAAGAAAAAAACACATTGAGGCTGCCGGTGTAACATGAGGCAATGTTTTGATCATCGTCTCTCAGAGGAAACACAGATCCTGCTGAAGGGGGATTCCACAGATACAGTATCAGTGTGTGGACCGTGGGGATCGGTGTTCAGCATGTGGAAACGACCGCAGAGAGGCTATTGTGACATCAAAGAGAGAGAGCGAGGGAGGGAGGGAGGGAGAGAGAGAGAGAGACTGACCTCTGCAGCTTCTTTTACACTGCAGGAGTGTTTTGAGCTAATGAATCCATTTCTATAGTTTAGATTGATCTTGCTGTAATAATGTAGGAAAATGTTGGATTCCTGCTCTATTCAGTACCCTGATGCATCTTTCTAATCCTGAATACTCCTGCATCCATTTCTCCTCGCCCCCCCGGCTCACCAGAGGCCGTCTTCAGCTCCTCCTTCAGCTCCTTCCTCTCCTGTCTGAGCGTCACCAGCGAGCTTCTTATTCCCTCCTTCTCCTTCTCCAGCTCCTCTTTCTCGTTCAGGTAGCGCTTGGCGTCCTCCTCCGCCCGCGTTTTCCCATACCGCCCGTACTGGTTAGAATCTGAGTGATGAGAGGAGAGAGCAAAGGTTAAGGGTCAAATATGGAGGGAGGGGGGTCACGGGAAGAGGACATACCATCGCACGCCAATTTGTCTGTCTGCGTGTCTGCTCGTCTTCATCAGATACTACACACACAGTCATAGGAGGAGTGTGATGTTCCCTGCTGGGTCGGTTTCATACAGAACCTGAGCTTTTTTTATATTTAAACAAGAATTGGAAACGTTGATAGGAGGCATAAATAAGAGCGGAACACAGCGGAGCAGAGGAAGAGGGCAGGAGGTGAGACGGCAGATCTAATGCGAGTGTCCAATAAATCTCAGGTTACATCCTGGAGCTCTGGGGTCCGGAGCGTTCAGGGTCTTTGATGTGTGACGACGTCAGAGGGAGAGAAGCCTGAGAAACAGAACTGAGACCAGTAGATCACATTCCTCTACCCACAAGGCTCGTCTTCATCATTTTGTACGGCAATCTGACACAAACGGAGGAAGCGGGAGAGACGGTTGAAGAGGAAGGAAGTGATGGATGGAGGATGGAAAGTGAGAAGATGAGGAATGAGGGAAACAGATGAAGGCTCAGATTTTATGACAGGGAAGAGGATTCTATGATGAGCATAAAGAAATGTGACAGAATGACTCTGTACATGATGTCATCTCTCCTAAACCCTTCAACCAGGGTTACAGTTATAAGGGAACAGTAATACTTCATGGTCTTACTCCCTGTACTTGTGTAAATGTGCTGCTGTTACTTTTGTAAAGTGCTCAATCTCTTACTTGAGCCTGAGCGTTTGAGCGTAACGACCGGCTTGGTTCTGTCGGAGTCGCTGCTGGAGAAACTGGAGCGTCTCTTCCCTTGATTCCCAGACTGCTGCCTGTGGTTCTCCTCCGACTGGGTGGAGAAGAGGGGTGGAGAAGAGGGGAGGAGAGAAGGGAGGGAGGGAGGGAGGGAAGGAGGAGAGGAAGGGAGGAAGGGAGGAGGGAAGGAGGGGAGGAGGGAGGGAAGACAGGACAAATGTTTATGACGCCAACCGTATGTGTTGAAAACTGATTTTCCTATTTATTATCTTGAGAGCTTTGAGGTGTGTGTGTGTGTGTGTGTGTGTGTGTGTGTGTGTGTGTGTGTGTGTGAGGTGATGAGGGCTCTTCTGTCAGTGAGGTTAAGAGAGGAGGTTTACTGCCTGTAAAACCGCTGTGACCTCTCCCCTCCCATTCAACAGTCTGACAGCTTTTTCTCTATTGGATCTCTTTCTCTCCCGCTCTCACACACACACACACACTCTCTCATACACACTCCCATTTTCTCTTTTTGACCTACAAAAAGCCATCATTGATAGGCCTGTAACAGTGCGCCGTCTGTTTGGGTCTGTGATCATGGGATTCATACTCAGACAGAGACGACGATGCTCGACAGCTGCACACACACACACACACACACACACACACACACACACACACACACACACACACACACACACACACACACACACACACACACACACACACACACACACACACACACACACACACACGGGGGAAATGTGTCTCACCTGCGTCTCCTCATTTGGGACGTCGTCATACGTTCTGGAGTCTGAGGATGTGGCCCACCTAAGGTCAGAGGAGGTGAGAGAGGGGAGGAGTTAGGGTTGAACGAGGCAGTGACATCACAGCTCTGAGGTCACGTCCCGGCTTTGACCCCAACCCAAGTGTCCCGACCCCCCCGCTGACTGTCTCACTCACAGGAAGGAATGTCGCGCGGCGTTGCGGATGTTTGCGATGGTTTCCACGTCAACGTAGTCGTAATGAAGCGACTCCGGGTCTGCGGCTGAGCCCGTCTCTGCCAAGAGGACGCCGAGCCACCGCCCCATCTCCTCAGAGCTCGCCGCCTAAAGTGAAGCAGAAAGAGTTAAATATCTCCAAAGACTTCAGATGAGATTAATAATACCACCTTAAGAAAGCTGTCTCACCTCCAGAGCAGCCACCTCTGTGTTCGCCCGTAAGATGCGGAAAGCAAACGGGTGTTTGGGTCCAAACCCTGGGAGAACGTCACAGCCGTGCAGAGAGAGAGCAGGCATGGAGGCACGAGGGTCTCCTCTCTCATGGAAGAAGTGCAGGGAGCCTCTGCACACACAGCAGTACTGCTCCCTCCACACCTGGTTCAGCAGCATGGACAGGTAGCCTGGGAGGAGGAGACAGAGACATTAGAGACGAGCACAAACAGTGACCTTAAACAGAGAGTGAAGAGGAGTCTGACCTCGTCGAGGGTCGATGAAGGCTGTGCGTGGCTCTCCAGGCCGAGGGGGCTTCTTCTTGGAGAAGTTAATGATGCTTGTGATCTTGCGGCCCGCGGCGAACGCCCCACGCTTCACCTTACCTACAGGAGAGGAAGAGACGGTCGATGTGATTGAAGCCTTAAGGCCTGAAAAATGTCCTGAACGAAAGCTAAAGCTCAAAACATTTGAAGCTACAAATTGTTTACAAACAACAGGTGCAGCCAATTAAGCGGCGACACAGAACTGAGCCAGTCTGAAGGCAGAAGCCACATGTTGGTTCTCATGCTAAAGTTGTAGCTGCTATGTGAAAAGGTGTTGGCTGATAAGAACCAGGAGAACTTCCTGAACGCAGAGATGTTTGAAGGTCCAGAAAGACGGGAAATTAACGAAGAACTAGCAAATTCAAAAAGTTGTACAAGATTTTTCTCAGCTGAAAATTGAACTTTGGGCTAGATGAGAAAAGCAATAAAGACGTTGCTATAGTGATGTCAGTGTGTGTGTGCTCGACTCTCACCATTCTCTCTCCAGTTGTCTCCCGTGGACACGCCCATGCTGTCTGAGTCTGACGTGTTCTTGTCGGCTGACAACCTCTGAAGGTTTCACACACACAGAAATAACTTCAGACCACATCTTATAAGTATATGTGTAAGTATAAGTGTCCAAGTCCACCACAGAAGCTCCATGTCACTCAGGGATCAAACCCCAGCTGAGCCTGATGTTTGTGTCTGAGCAGAAACATTTACAAGCTGAAACCAAAGCCACAATTCTTGGGCTTGTGCTTCATCGCTTTCACACTGAACTTTCTATTCAATGTATTTTTCAGTTAGACTCGACGAGAACTGAGTCTGATTGGATGACGAATCGGCACATTTTAGTGTATGGGAGCAACTTAAGATCCCTGGACGGCTTTGCTCATTAATTCATCATTATTTGAAGTAAAACAATCTAAATCTGTTTCTAATCGGACCAACTTGATTTGTGTATTTACTATAATAAACGTTTGTATATTGGAACGAGGCAGACTGAGTCAGATTGAGTCAGATTGAGTCAGATCCCAGCAGCTGAATGGAGTCCAGAGCATTCTGTCATTCACACTTCTGCACTGTAAACAAAGAGACACGCCCTGAGAACAACAGAGGGCTGTTTCCAATATGTTTTTCAAAACCCTAAAATCTCTCCCGTACCCATAAAGAGAATGACATCATGAGAGAAATGGGCTCTTCCTCCTCCCCACCTCTCCGCTGCTCCCCCTCTTCTGTAATTTATGACATCGTGCTAAGCTGGTAGATGTGTTCTGACACCGACTCCACTGCTACCCTGTCATTACCGTCTTAACACCACATTACACTTCATATCTCCACTTTGTTCCCAGAGCCAAGTAAGGATGAGGAAAGCACCGAAACAATCATGGGGGGGAAATTGCTTGTTACAACACAATTACTGTGTTACTGCCACCAACTTTGAGCTGTGAGAGTGACGTGAGGAATGCGAGGACAGAAACATGCAGAGACGTTCTCTCACCTTGTCCAGCTCGGTCTTTCTAGGAATGATGGGAGACGTGGATTCTTCCGGCCCCACGTTCTCGCCCCTCACCTCTCTCACCACCTGTGGGGATTTGTGTCTCGTTAAGTCTACGTTCGATTGCTTTGTGACTAATCTAGGAAAGAACTAATCCTGTTTCCTGACTCCATCTCAGCGCGTCCTCACCCTGAGCCACCTGTGGGCTTGCTCCTTGCTCTGCACAGCCAGCACCAGCGTGTCTCCGTTGGGTAAAGTAAACCTGAGTTCGTGGTGCTTCCTCTTGCTGTCTTTGGGAGCGTAGACCACCGTGCACTGGGGCAGCAGCAGGTCCACGTAGGGATACATGTCCTTAGAACTCTTGTAGCACTGCAGGACGGAGGGAAAAGAGTGTGAGGACTGCGGGGGATTTGCCCGTGTGGATGATTTAGCTGCTGGTCTCTGCGTCGTCTCACCTGCAGTCTGTTCTCCCGTATGACCGTCAGCTGTTTGGCCCACTGGCCGAAACGTTTCTTGCGCAGCAGGAAGGCGCAGATGCGACAGTCTCTGGCCGGCGGCATGGAGCTCTCCTCCGAGGGCCACTGGTGAGTGAGCCTGCTGGTGGGGCTCCTCTCCTCCTCATCTTCCTCGTACGACTCGTAGGAGCTGCTCAAGGCGTCGGAATCATTGTCTGGGGAGGGAAGACAGAAAATCTTCATTGTGTTTGTTTTATCTCACCTATTAAAGACGGCCGCTGGGCAACAACGTTGACTCACAGGAGTTCTTGCGGTGTGTGTTGATGCAGGTCGTTGGGTAATTGTTCTCTGCATCCTCGTATCCGTCCTCGATGGAGTTGGGAGGGCTGGACCTGACTGGAAACGGAGGACATGAAAAGAAAGCTCTAATATGTGCTCGCATTCCGTCATCCATATGAATTTAACAAGTGCTGTGTAATAAGGTTAGGAAAGGTTCTATACGACTGAGCTCGAGTCATTTAAGTGCTGAGTAATGAGGACTCAACGGGTTTTATAGCAGAATGAAACAAGGGCCACTGAGTTTAGTCCAGAGGGGGGACGACACAGACCTCGTGCCAGGATGTACTCGGGCATCTTTCCCGGGCTGAGGGGTACGGCCTCCTCGTAGTACTCCTCAGGAGGAGGGGTGGTGGGCAGCGGGGGAGGGGAGTCGGACGAACGCGGAGCCGGGGAGTCGGCGCAGTTCTGCAGCGGGGAGAGACACGCAAACAGTCAAACTTCCTCCGTTACAGAGCCGGATTTATTCCCCTGCAGATATTCACAGCTGGAGATCATCATTAAAAGGCAAATTCTGGGATTAGTTAAAGAGCGCTTGTGCAAACTGTAACAGAATCCATAAATCAGACACATTGGCTCAGAGTGCAGGAGGGAGGATCCAGTGAGGAGAGAGAGAGTCTATTTCTGAGCTCCATGTGTGTGTGTGTGTGTGTGTGTGTGTGTGTGTGGAAAAACCCTTTCATTGTATTTGGTTTATTATTAAAGTTAAAGTTGTAAACAATTTGAAAGGAGCACGATGAGAGCGAGTTGGAGTCGGAATCAAAAGGAAAACTCGCCTGTTGTAAAGCGGCCGGCTCATTAGTTTGTGTGTTTTTCTCTTTCAGCTCCTCGGTAACGTCGCTCAGATCTCCCAGCTCGCAATCTGTCGATGACAACAACGTGGCACTCAGATCAGACCGGCCCAAGTCACATGTCAGAGAGCGTCGACATCTTTAAGCGTCCATAACTCACCGAAGGTCTCAAAGAGGGATTCTACAAAGCTGGTGCCGTTCCTGTAGACTGAGGAGTTCATGTAGATGTAGTCTGATCCTGACACTGGAAGAGAACAAACAAACAAACCTAAAGCAAACTCATCTCTACGTCTATTCTTCTTCATTCATCATCGTCGTCGTCATTCCTCACCTCTCTGACCCGACGGCTGGATCTGCTGCAGGAGGTTCCGCACGGAGGTCTTCTTCTCCTGAGTGGAGGAGCTGAGGTTCTCCTGGTCCAGCATCTTCAGCAGCAGGCCCAGCTCGCTCACCAGCACCTCCATGGCTGCACGGGGGACAGGGGGGAGGAAGGGTAAAGGTCAGAGGGCGGGTGGTCAGCAGATTGGCAGAGCGGGAGGGCAAAGGTCGAGGTGGACGAGACTAAACAAACTCCCCCCCGCGTGTCAGGAACACCATCGCTCCCTTCAGCTCCGCTTGGGAAAGAAAAAAAGTGACAGGAATGAAACAGTGTGTCAGTTTGCGATCAAACCGACAACCTCTCCTCCTCCATCTGCACCTTCACAGACTAAACAACGCCACCGACACGACAACAACTTTGCTAATTGCTCATTAACTTGGAAGCAAAGCGGAACTGAAGCCTCCAGAAAGGATTTAAACTCAGGGATCGCACAACAACACAACGTCCCACTGACAGAGCGAGGGAAGCCTTCTGCTGCACTCTGCTGATGTTGGCTCAGAGGCACATGGGACGCCGGCCCAAAGTTCAATCAACTGTCAACCTTAATGCTAAGAGGGCGATTTGACTGTGGGGTGAAAATGCTGTTAAGATGTTGGCAGAAATGTGAGATTCTGACAGAGGAGCAGAAAGCCCCACTTACAGACGCATGAGGGACGGGGGCCAAACCTTTCAGAGGGGATTTGATCTTTATCAACTCACAAAAGCACACTGGAGCTCAGACTGTACTAAAGACAGATGAGCTGACAAACTGAAGGGCTTGCAGCACACACGCACGCACGCGCGCACACGCGCGCACACACACACACACACACACACACACACTTCTGTAACACTGTATGGACACGGGGATGTAGGAATATATGATTCACATCCTCCTCCTCTTTTATCCGCTCTTCCCACTCTCTATCATTCCCATCACTTCCATTGTGTTCTTCACTCTTTCCTTTTTGTATCTAGGAGGTGTATTGTTCACGCTCTCTCCCTATGAAAACCTGTTGATCTGAATATGAATGTGTTCCTCCTCACCTCTACCTCCCTCCATCTTTACCCCCTGACCCCTCCCCTTCATCTGACCTGCTGAACCCCACTTCCTGCTGGGGTCAGAGGCAGGACGGTCGCTGAGCCCGAACGCTCTTTTGTCCGGTGGGTGGTCATCTGGCAACAAGACCTGTCGCGCTACACACACACACACACACACACACACACACACACACACACACACACACACACACACACACACACACACACACACACACACACACACACACACACACACACACACACACACACACACACACAGGAATGTTTATTACACACTATGTATTTAGGGCGTGGCATGTAGGTGTGTGTCAATGGAAAAGTGTATCGGTCTCTGTGTGTGTGTGTGTGTGTGTGTGTGTGGGATTATAAACTCTATTCAGGAGTTTACATAGAATGACCACATATCCTGACACGGTACAATAATCTATATAATCACCAGTGACAAGCACACACACACTCAGGATAAGCCAGAATCTGTATCTGGGGTTTGTCAATGAGGGCGAGCGAGAGAGCGAGGGAAAGAGAGAGAGAGAGAGAGAGAGAGAGAGAGAGAGAGAGAGAGAGAGAGAGTGAGAGGCTGCATCCACTCCTTAAGACATACTTCTCTGAGGTGGGTCTTCCTCTGGGCTTAACAATGCCCTGCCAAGGCTACAATCAAGAGCAAACTTGGCAGGAGACACAAGTGGAGCAGCGAGGTGTGTGTGTCTCTCTCTGTGTGTGTGTGTGTGTGTGTGCCCCTGTCTTTTTCACCAGCGTGGTTTCCCTCCATTGTCATAAAAGAGACGCTGGCACGAAAGAAGCGACCCGGGCCGGGACACAAAGCCTCTATGTTCCTCATTAGGCCCTCGCTCACACACCCTGGGGGACACACACACACGGACACACACACACACACACACACACACCATGAGGGGATGGGAAGTGGAAGGCGGGGGAGGAAGCTCGTGAAAGAAGTGGGACGTCTTTGGCCCCGGTCAATGCCGTCTCTCTGCCAGACGCTCCAGCTGTTTAGGTTCTGGCTCTGCAGCTTGACCGGGGCTTCCCCTGAACCGAGTGGAAGACAAAACCTTCCCCACGGCGTGAGGAGGGGGAGAGAGAGGGAGGGAGAGAGAGAGAGAGCGGGAGGGGGAGAGAGAGAGAGATGAAATCCACACCGTTCAGCTCTAAATCTAATGGAATGGAGGCGATGGTGTGGGCACAAAGTGGGACTCTACACGGTGTGGGCACAAAGTGGGACTCTACACTCCTGTGCTCCAGACATGATGATTTCATTCTGCACCTTCTTTTACTCTCGGCTCTGAGCCCGATGAGCTCAACCAGCTTAGGAGGGAGATCCTTCCCAGATTGTTTACGCCGATTTAAAATATTTGAGGTTAATCTATCTGTGGCCGTGACGTCGGCGTGTTTTCAACATGTATGTAAATGAGTCACTAAAAAGGCACCGCAAAGTTTCTCTGTTGGCAAGGGGGACAATTACAGTGTGTGTGTTCAGGTGTCGTTCCAAGAAGCTGCCATGGGTGTTGTCTCTTCTTCTTGGGGACAGGAAGGCGGGGACGCTTATGAGTCCACTGAGGAGACAGCGTCACAACGAGCTGCAGCCGTAGAGAGAGAGAGAGAGAGAGAGCTCACATGGAACCGGAATGGAGCTGAAAACCCTCAGGCTCAGTTTTGAGATGTGAACGCAGCGTGAGATTAGTACGGTTCGCACGGCGGTGAGAACATGTGACCCTGAGCAACCGCCGCTTCCCATGACACCTTTAAGTGCGTAGGTCAGCACAGGTGTTTAAGAGTGCTTAAGTGGACTTGATCAAGCTTAAGGATGAGGAAGAAGGTGAGGAGAAGAAGAGGAAGGGAGTCGAGCCTTTCTGATGGACGCCACAGCGCCCAGTGCAGAGGGCAGACGGGTTCACACACATCTAAACCGACACATGAGCCTTTAAATCTCTGCTGCACCTGAAGAGAGTACATGAACACTGTGCTGTGTGTGTGTGTGTGTGCACGTGTGTGTGTGTGCACGTGTGTCTGTCAGATCCAAACACAACAGATTCTAAGACAAGCATCTCAGCGAAACTCCACCTGTAAGGCTGATAATGCCACATCAAAACAAACCGGATTAAAATCAAGCCCAGGGCGAAACCGCTGAGAAAACACACAGAAGTCATTTGACAGATTTTATATGATAAAGAAAGAGAAACACACAAAAGAAAATGAACAACCAGGGTGGAGGTGCTGCACCATTACACACAACCACTGCAACGCTTCAAAGCACCAGCAGGAATGTACCACCTATTCACAGCAAGGACACACTCAAACATTTACCTTCTGACACGCACAGACACACACACACACTCCGACAATTGTTGTTAAGCGTGAGAGAGAGAGAGACATTCCTCAGCTTGTTAATGGTGCAAGTGTCAGCAAAGTGCATTTGTTGGACAGTGGTGAGACAGACAACTAAACTTTCATTACAATGCTCTCTGTGAAACTGAGAGGGAAGTGGAGGGGGGGGGGGAGAGAGAGAGAGAGAGAGAGAGAGAGAGAGAGAGAGAGAGAGAGAGAGAGAGAGAGAGGAGAGAGAGAGAGAGAGAGAGAGAGAGAGAGAGAGAGAGAGAGAGAGAGAGAGAGAGAGAGAGAGAGAGAGAGAGAGAGAGAGAGAAATGAATGCTGTCAGCGCGTTGAGCACCTGTGCTAACATGTCGAGCAAATCCTGATCTGAAGACTAATGTGACCTGGATTGGGGCACAGAGTTGTTTTTCCCTCTTTAACCAGCAAAGGATTTCTTCATGCCGAGCTTTGAGATGCTGACACACACTCACACACTCATAGTGGAACTTCACGCAGAATATTAAGACATTTCCTCACACCTACATTCCCATTATCTTGTTTTTGTGCAGAGAATCCCAGGTTTTCCCCCTCAGCCAACAAAGATCTCCTCACAGAAGCTCAACAGGAAAACAATGCCAGACACACACACACACACACACACACACACACACACACAGATACACACACACACATGCTGCTGGTGATTCTGTGTGATAAACGGTTGCCTTCTCTCCTCTCCGATCCCACATTCTTTCCATCCCTGGTATTTCAGCGAGCTGGCTGGTTTTGCGAGAAAAAGACGGGAGGAATTTGGCAAAAACAAAAACCAAACCTTGTTACCTGACATCTCAGATTCAATCTCATGTTTACACCAAACTCACACACACGCTGCTGACACACACACACCTTTAACATCTGTCCACATTTGCATATCTATAGGAATCTTAGCGGCTGTGTTTTGTTCACTTCCTTCCTTCCTTCATCACTCACCCTCAGCTGCAGAAGATGAGAGTCCCACCATGTTCCTGCGTTACAGAGAAGACAAACTGCATTCATGCACAGTGCAGACAACAGATAGTCCAGCGTCTCCCCGTGTGTGTGTGTGTGTGTGTGTGTGGGTGGGTGGGTGGGTGCTTGGCCCAGGTCTTTGTAGTGGAGGTGAGCTATGGTCTGCCTGCTGGTGAGTTCACACTCCCCCAACCTCCCCCTTCCTCCCTCTGATCTGTTATCTCCCTCCTCTCTTTTCTTTCTTTGGGGGGGAAGGGAGATGGTGGTGTGTGTGTGTGTGTGTGTGTGTGTGTGTGTGTGTTTGCATCTATTGAATCCCCCTATGCCTTAATCCCAAAGGATTGTGTGGCACCTGGGAAAGGCTTGCTATGTAAACACACAGACACACACACACACACACACACAGTTCACTAATAGCTAACTCACATTCTTTACCTCAACTTCCCTCCTCAGTACTTTATTAACCTTTAACTACACAGCATCGATGTACTACAATCCTACAATTAACAGTAAATTCTACTCAATAGACTGAAAACTAAAACCTCTCACTGCAAACAACACTTTAATATGTAGTGGTAAATAAGTACATTCTCTTTAAAAAGGTAGGATACAAGGTTTTGACCCAACTAGAACAATATTTGAATCTAAAATCGTAACCTGCAATGTAGGCTGTCAAAAGAAGTGCAGTGTGAGGATTGAGGGGAATATTTGTCTGAGGAAAGTATTGGAGTATACAAACAGCATAAAAACTTAAGTACTTAAGTACAAGCACTTTAAAATGATACTTAATGCCAATTCAGCCTCTTGATGACGTTACTCTGGAGATGAAAGGACCCAGTGATCTCTGTGACCTTGGCACAGGTTGTGGCGAGTGTACGTGGTGCTTAAAGGAAACGACACGAGCCAGGCAGTAAAAGCTGGAGAGAGAGAGAGAGAGAGCGGAGCAGAGGAGAGACAAGTCCAGACTCTTCAGAGTTACACACGGACCAGTCGTATCCTCGGGGGGCGAACGTGCCGGGCCGCAGCACGACCCGACACGCAGCCGCCAATCACGTCTGCTCTGACGCCGCGCAGACAAACCCCGGAGCCAACACACACACACACACTCACGTATGACACACACGCAGCCATATGGACAACAAGCTTTCACCTAAACAGATACAAACTTTTAGAGGAATACAAACACACACAAACACACACACACACACACACACCTCCCATGTGCATTAGTGTTGCTTTTACCACACTCCACTCGGTTTCACAATCACGTCTGAGCACAATGAACCCAGTGTGTGTGTGTGTGTGTGTGTGTGTGTGTGTGTGTGTGTGTGTGCATCCATCTCACAGATGACAGGTCCACATTCTGCAAAGGACGCAAAAGTTGGCAGATCAGCTGAAGTTGCAATATTTGAGGAACACCTGCACTCTTTTTTCCTTTAACCTCTTCTTCTCCTTCTTTAATCTCCACCCTGTCCGTTCATTCACTCAGCACCTTTACATGCGGATTAAAATCACCGTAAATCAAAATCGACTTAATCCGAGTGACAGATGAAGACAATAGGATTTTAATTTCATTTGCATTCAGGACATTAAGATGAAAGCAGAGATGATTACAGGGTGCTGACTGTAATCATCTATCTGAATAATTGCCATATAATTAACGTCATCAGTTCCTGTCAGGTTGATGGTTGAATGGAAAGAGCCTCAGAGGCACAGGAAGTGACACGTATTGTTCTAGACTGTTCATCACCACAGTGGCATCAGGAGCATCTCTACTAAATAACTAACATGACACACACCTCCAGCTTTCTATGAACCATATCCTGTGTTTCCCAACATTCCTTCTAGCTCCAACACCGCTAACACGCCCTGGCTGGGTTCGGTCACGGCCTGACGAGCTGACATCTTCACTGGAACTAAACCGCCTGACCCCTGACCTCCATCGTAAAGCTGTGAACTCACATAGAACCGTGGGTACCAGAGTGCGGAAAAAACTTAGTGGTGCAAAGTACAAATAATGATTCCTACTGCACCTGGAGACATCAGCTGCCATGTGTTTGTTTAAATCTGCAGTGTTCAACATTTGCCGCTCCAGCACATCAGGAGAATGTGTGTTTAGTGAGAGAAGAAGACACAAGATACTGGGATACTAGGAAATGGACAATAAAATAAATATACAGTAAGTATGAAACACAAAAACAAAGTCCTTCCTGCTCAGAGGGGTGGACCGTACCATCTGTGACTCTGAGAGAGATCAGTATCTAATAAAACCTCTCGCGTTTGTCTTGGAAGTTTCCCCTTCCTTGTTGTGGTTGGACATGTTGGCTGTGGAGCCGATCCTCGACCTGATCCCACATGAAAGAGCGCTGCAGGTTAAAGGCTTTGGGGAGCCTCTCTCTCTCTCTCTCGCTCGCTCATCAGCTGGGCCGCCTGCTCATGACCCGAACACTTTTCAAAGGAAAGAAAAGCTGATTTTTTGCAAATTCATGAAAACGGCATTAGTTCACATCGTATCAAGTGACCCACAGGAGTGTTTGGAGTTGAGAGACGGGGTTGAACGTTATCTCCACGGCGTCTGACGGTTATCAAAATACTGCCACCAATCAGACTCATCAAAGCTGAGACAGGCATGCTTGAAGATCACAGCAGAACAAAACAGAGACGTAGAAGTGTGTGGTATCTCCCAACAGGCTTAGAAGAGCACTATGGCAGCAGAGATCACTGAGGTGTGTGTGGAAAGAAACACGCTGGAGTGAGTGAGGTAAACCAGATGTGAACAGATCAGCTGTGCCAACAATGTATTCCCTGGCCAGCCTTTGCCCCATCTCCTCCCACGCTGCTCCTTGAGATTCCAGGCATTTCCCAAGTGTGACGGTTCTCCTCTCGCCTGCAGAAAACGTGTCTGGGCACTGGCAGGACCATACCTGTGTGAGTCTGTGAGGAGTGGATACATACATCATGGGTTCAATGGGAAGATGACACAGATAAGGTCAATGGCTACAACTGTGACCCAATAGTTTAGGACCAACTTACCGGCCCTAGACCTTATCTCACACATGAGACAGTACTTACGGGAACACTCGTGTGATACCTATCAGTTCTTTTTATCTCAATGTAATCAGTCAGACAATGCAGTCACGGTCTGAAGGATAGCAACAATTGTTTCCTTGTATAACTACACTCATTCCAATGTGACTATAAACCAATCGTACTGCAGACAGGATGAGGCGTTCTAACCAGAGTTCGCCAAGTTTGCCCATCTGGTCTCACTTTCCTGTACATTAATTAATGGTGCTGCCCAACTGTATGGAGATGGCCCTCCTGGCCCCCTTTAGAGATGGACTTCCTGTCTGCTCTGGTGACATCACATATCACCTCCGGCCTTCTGTTTCCTCTTCCTATCAGGTGATCCAATCCCACTTTTTACTACGCTGTCTCTTGTGACCCCGTTCCCAATGCACTACTAGATCCTGCAGTCGATAGAATTGAATGCGACCGCTGCCACAGCTGTATTTCAATGGAATGACAATATAATGGAGCCATTGAATGCAGCATTATTGTGAACCTTTATTTAGCCAGGTATTCCCCCTTCCAGAGTGAGGGTTTCTTTCTCATGGAGACGAACACCCGTAACAAACAACATCCCTTCGATACACACACAACTAAACCTCCTGGATATGGGCAGCAGGTGAGGCCAACATGTGGGAACACTTATTCGGTCATAAAGGTGAATAAATTAAGGAGAAAGAGAGCAACAACATGTTCTTCCCACTGTTTTTATTGTAGACGGGAAGATGCTCCAGGTTATCATAAAACATGGCAGAGGAACTGGCGCTCCATGATGTTCACAGTTGCGCACCAACTTAAACCCACAAGTGATGGAAACTGTCCAAGGACGGAGAGACGCTCAGAGGTGCCGTGTGAGCCGTTACCGTTAGATACTGTAGTTTATTCTATCCGTAACTAACAGACGGACTGACTGACAGGGTAATTGTGCATTTTGACACGTTACTTACACACTTCATGAGCTCTAATTGGGCATGAAAAGCAGATGATAACGTAAAGCCTGTATCATGTTTGCTGCGTAATTAACTCCTGAAAAGATTTCCTCTTAATTAAGGAAAAATGCCTAAATTAAACTTAGGCTCGCATCCTTGCAATTATTTTAGGCAACATTTAAGTCAGGTGTGTTCTGTACGTCTCCTGTGTAAATGCATGTAGCTCAAACACACTCCCTCACTCCTTCTAATTAGGCTATTACACCAACCAGCCCGTCACAGCGAGAGACACTCAAAGTCGGTAGCCTCCTTAAGAAGCCGGGACGTTTCCATGGTGATGGAGTAGGAGAATTATGGGTTTGTGCACTCCTCCTTACCTGTTTAAGCATTAACTGGGCTGGGAGGCCGACTAGGGAGCAGTAAGACTTTGATGTTCGCACTCACTGTGCGTGTGTGCCAACACGCATGCACACACACACACACGCACACACACACACATAAACTTGAGTAATGTGGGAAGCAGCCGTGGTATCAGGGAGTTGCTATCTCAGCCGTGAAAGAGTCAAGGACCCTGGTTTCAAGTCAGGTCAGAAAGTGCTGCTGCTCATTTCCTCCTCTGATATCCAACATTTACTGAGCTGCTGCATTGTTGTAGTTCAGAATCTCATACACAAGAGCAATGTGGGTCAGGAGTGTCTGGTTGAACTCATAATGCCAGCCAGCCGGGGGGGACGGGGGACGGTTGAATTTGGCCATTTGTCAGTATGGAGTGACAGCAGAGGTCAGAGATCGTAGAAGTGACCAGGATGTAGTTCCTCTCCTCTCTCTCTCCATTCCGTCTGCTACTTAAATCTCATTTTCTCCTGACTGTCATTTTTCACCCGCCGCTCTGTGCATTATTCAGGTCAGAGATGGCACAGAGGGCTTGACTCAGCCTGCTGACAGACAAAGGCGCTACAGAGCGGTCAGGATTATTCAGATCCCCTATCTGCCGTCAGCCGCATGAGATCATCACACAGCTATGTCTCACTCACAGAACAGTGCTCACACATGCTGAGAAAGATGCTATTCTGCAAGGGGAAGCGCTGGACTACTGCCGTCGCTCAGATGAGTATAATATACACAAAACACACATGCACACACACATGCACACACACACACACACACACACACACACACACACACACACAGGCACAAAGGGAAAATGGGCCGCTTTGTCTCCATTAAGGAGGTTTCATGTTAATGGGAGTTTGATCAGTGTGCAGTCAATAGTTTAGTTCCTCGCTGGCCAACTAGGGCAGACTGGCTCTTCACATCCCATAATTCTTGTTGTCTTGCTGAGTTTAACATTCATGTCGGTTTTACTTTCTCCTTAAAGACAACCAAAGGTGCCTGTGGCTATTTTCCTTGTTTTATGTCAACTTGTTAAAGAGAGACTTCATCTTGTGCCAATGCCAAAGGGCAAACAAAGGCTAAAAAGGAACATGCACCTACTGGCAGGAGAGAAACAATCTGAATATTTAAGGCTTACAGAAGACATCTATGTGCAATCAGCAATATATAATAGATACTGTCTTTTTTATACTTTGCCATTGTCCATTCAATACCACAGGCACAACTGGTCAACGTTTACAGAGGACAGTTCTTAGAAATATAATCAGTTATTCCTTCAGCTCAGCCTGTCTCATTCTGGCTAACGACGCCTGCTGCAAGCAGTTAACCCCGGCGGGAGGAGGCTCTGTAATGGTGCGGCTGCTCATCTCGTGGAGGTCGTTACGCTCGTGCACTCGTTACCCCGCACCATCATCATCAAGGAATATGAGGGCATTTCAGGGGAGCAGCTTCCTCCTACAGGGCTGATGTGGCCCTGTCATTATGCCCCCACTCTCTAAACAGACAAATACCTCCACATGCAACAACCGCCTGCCTCAAACATCTAGTGGAGAACAACAGAACAGTGTCACACACACCTTCCATGGCCTCATCAATCAGTACAACTGCATCTGATCTCTACACACCGGAGCAGAGAGGCCCTTAAAGCAGCATTTCAACATCGACACATTTGATTTGAAGTATCCAACAATGCAAAAATAATGGCTGTTGTCAACATGGGTTATAAATTCGAACCCAAACCCATAAACCCTGATAACACGTTATGTGAGTCGTGTTCTAACCAGAACTCTCACTCTGTGCCAAAGCACGGCTGTAAATCAGAACTTTCCGTGTGACTGTGTCTACCTGTGTGTGCAGAGACACACACACACACACACACACACACACACACACACACCGCAGGCAATGACACTTTCCACTTTCCCAAACGTATAAAAAAAAAAAACTTGTCACACATTCTATACGGTCTCCTGCTGTAATGCTTTGTACCCTGTCCCCATGGTAACACTCAACAAACGGCTGTAAAGGCAGTGACCCAAGCCCTGACAAGCTGCATGTGCACTCACACATACACACACGCACTCCATACACATCTCGGCCATATGAATCATTGCGATACCCTCATCTCACTTGGGTTAAAGAGGGGAATTCCACTTCTTACAGGGCCGGGCCACAATTATCCCAAGATTTACAGCTCATGGGGTGGGGGTATACGATACTTTATAATGCTACAGTATATGAACTATAATGTGCCTGCTGAACCGCGGTCTTATTGTGGTCCTTTTGGTTTGTAGTGTAAACCTACAGGTCATATTATAATCACACAGCATTAGTCACAGAAGAGTCCAGAGATACCAAGGGAATAAAAGCCTTTGGAAAACTTCAAAACCTGTCTCTTAACCTGAAGTATGAACAGCAGTTGCTATGGGAGCTTGTTGAACATTACACACCATTACTTCACTTTGTCTTCCACAGCTTCTTGGGCTTTCTTGGTGCTGCTGTTTGATTTCGCAGTGCTGAGCTCAAAGCCATCAGACAAGGCAACACACCAGAGTCTGAGTATAAGATCAAACATGAGGCATGGGAACATTTCTTGTCGCTGTCAGAACAGGTTTGAGGCGCATGTCTCTTTGGACACGCTATACTTTGTTGTCAACCCAATTGGGCAGTGAGCCAGTTGCACATGTTTAAATTTAATCACGTACATTTGGTGTTTATCCTGTCAACATCAATCCATCACCACATGAAAGTCTTTACCGTACCAAATGTAGCAAATTTGGAGACCCCCCTCATGGAGGAGATGCTGCACAGAGGGGGGTCTATCTTATCTTAATATTTTTAGCCGTGCAGTGGTGGGGCTTCTTAATGAGAGCATATGATATCTATGTAAGGCATCTTAATTATCTGTGTGCTAGAATGATAATTAGTCCATAGAACAGCGTGCAAACAGGTCCCAGTGAGAGGGAGTGGGTGGAGAAACCTGAAACCTGCTGTGGTACAGAAAATTGGAATGATAACAATCTGAATACAATGCTGTGTGTAAGCCCAAACACATACTGAGATCAATATGATGAATAAGGGAACATTACTAACAGACAGCAAAGATGTTGAGCGTATTAACTTCATTTAGCACACACATGTATGTGTAAATGCAAATCACTAGATTCCTAATGAGAAACATGTTCTACACACACAGACTGACTGACCTTTAGGCCAGTGACCACAGCAGACTGCATTCCTTATTGGAGTTATGGCCCCTGCTGAATCATATCTACTAAAATCACATTAAGCATTTCATTCTGTTTCAAAACCTTGTTTTCATATAAATACTGCACATTCTCTCTAGAGCCTAAAGGGATCTGTATAGAGTAAAAATGAATAATCTCTCAGAGCCACTGCTGCTTTTCTACGGGACTAACAAATCTGAGGAATATAACAAATCTACAGACACTTGCACACAAATGCAGACTTGCATAGAAACACACACGTCGTCTCTGCACTGATTTATCTGTGGCTTGTGGCGACACAGAGCACTCCATTAGACGACAGGCAGGGATGGATGGGAGTCTCATGTGTATGTAGCAGACTTGTGTCTACATGAGCAGTAGGTTTCATTCAGGCATTTTTTGTGGCCTCTACAACAGATCACTGTTCTGTCCTCAAGTCCTTCCATATGCTCCCAAACATGACAATAGCTATGATTCAGCAAAGCCGGGGTACGTTTCAGACAATCCCACCTTTGCAATGCGTCTCTGTGGGGACAACCTCTCCCCTCTCACACCCACATGATGCTCTGCTTCTCATAATGGATTGTAAAGCCTTTTTTCATGACTGCTCCAGCTGGTCTGGACAGTGTCCCCGACAGATTAATATCTGAACTCATAGCAAACTTCTCTGCAAGCTTCTGGGACCACAAATAAAGACATTTGAAGAAAACCACAGGGAATCATTCAGAATGCAGTGAAACAGGACCTTAAAGGCCACAGAAACAACCAGCAACACCAGACATTACATTGGGTTTCCTCTTGTGTTTACCAAACAGCTGAGGAAGAGAATCAGTCAAGCAAAACTCCTGTGTCGTGTTTGTGTGTGGTGTGTGTGTGTGTGTGTGTGTGTGTGTGTGTGTGTGTTTGTGCTTGTCTTGGGGAGAGACAGGAGTGACAGAGGAGGAAGCTTTCTCTCATCAAGCCGTACTTCCTGTACATAAAGTACTTAACATGTGAATGTAATCCACATATGCTGACAAGGTGAGGAAGGATAGAAAAAAGAGAGATACATCACTGTCAGGGAAGGAAGATGGCCACGCTTGCAAATTAAAAAGGGAGAATGCTTTTCTGAGGAGGCAAAGGAACAAAGTCCAGATTTCTTTTTTTATTTCTGGTGAACAGTGTGTCCAATTTCCTTCACTTCTTCACAGTGAAGTTAAAGTCTATAAAGCTGGGTCTTATAATCACCATCACATGTTAACCCTGCCTGGTGGCTGGCAGCAAGTCTATGAAAAGTCTTTATAGCTGTATAAGCAGCTGGAAAGGACGAGCTCATCATGCAGATTCTCATGGATGAATCAGACTTTGCTTTGCTTGCACTTGTCACCTCAAACAAGCCCACTGGGGGAGAGCAAGAGTGTTTGTTTTCAGTTACAATGTGGAAATTTATTGCACCATGCAGGGGGTAACTACACCCCTCCCAGAGCAAACACAGGGGAGGAAACACATTTTGTGTTTCTAGCCATTTCAACACAAAAGCAGATCTCCAGGGATCATCAGCATGAAGAACTCACTGCTGGCTGAGCACAATATCAGACAATTAAGTCTCATAATGTCTCTGCTCCACATCCATGGATCTGGCTCTCTATGATAATCAATCAAAGCTTAGATCAACACTGAAACACTCAAAGCAGCAGCGTCCATGTTAGATGCAGGTGTGTTTGAGAAATGCCCAGAAGAGAGAGAGAAACAGAGAGAGAGACAGAGAGAGAGAGATGCCAGCAAAACCAGTGTTGGACAAATTCGGGCAAATACGAGAAGCAACACGTTTGATTGACACACTCTAACACAAATACAAATGTGAACACAAACACAACACACACATCCAACTTTTACACGTCGTGCACCAAGAGTGTGTGTGTGAGTGAACTTACATTTGGCGTTGCTTGTGTCCATTCCGCCGGTGGTGATGCTGTCCGGGGGAGAGTTGCTGTTGCCTGGAGGCTTGGGTTAGAAGTTAACACACATCCATGAGTGTGTGTGTGAAAAAGTATGTGTGTGCGCATGGGGACGATCCGCGGCTGACAGATTCAAGTCGACACATTACACAGATCTGCAGGTTGGGGAGTTTCAGGCAGGCGCGTCATCCGCTGGGTCCTAAAGGCAGTTCCTCTCTGAATGGAGTTGACAGCCACACATTGGTTGTCATCGCTACAGTAGCGGCGGTTGCAATTATAAATGTGGGCATCAGACTGAAACTACCTATATTCTGAGTTATATACTTATATACTTTTTCTGTCGTACAAGCGGTGCTGCCACATAAACATTGAGTTACATTAAACAATTAACTTTCCTAAAATGTATGAACTCAAGTCTTAATGATGAGGCTATGACGACAGCGGCGCTAGCTTAATCATACAGACACAAGTTGGAGCTGCCTTTCTACATAACGTGGTTTCAAAAGCACGGGTTTCACACGTGTAAAGCACAGAATAAAAACAATATTATGTTAAATTGTATGTTAAGTTGTTGCACATGCGCTATTGTCTTATTTACAGAAAGTGGGACAATTGCACCATGACGCAGCTTTACTAGGTAACTGGCAGGTGCGCGAGATTGGAATGAGCCTTTCAGAGTAAATTCCTTGGAAATTTTAGGCAAATGTAAGCAGAGAAATACAACATTTAACAGATTATAAAGGTGTTTAAGGTGACAGTTGAGTGTATCCATTGTGTTAAACTCGCTCATAAATTGGCAAAATAGTGCAAAAACTCCTCTTGATATTTGCCAAACACCAGCGGAACTTTACTTTGAAAGAACCTTCGCTCCAAACTTACTAAAGCTTCATTTTCGGGAGGACTTGTAACTTTAACTGTGTAAATTGTGAAACAGTGCCACCTAGAGTCAATTCTGAACTGATCTAACAATAATAAAAGGAAAAAAGAGAACACAGAATTCAATTTTAAGTTTAATTTTTGTGGCAAAATCAAAATAACATTATTCAAAGGAAGAAAAGTCTCTAACAACCCTGGATTTTAGTCAGCATTTTATATATACCTTGCAGAGAATTTGACAATAGGTGAATAAAATCTCTGCAGGTAGAAAGTTGTTTGTGAATGTGTGTATGGTTACTGTCTGCATTCTAAAAGCTCTTCTGAAATATCATCCTAATGAGCTGGTAAAAGTGGAATAAAAGACAACTGTATTGGAGGTGTGTACTTGATCTACTCCATTGCACATTCTTTCAGGTTTCCACAGTTACATTGGAAACTTCATCTCTATCTGTGACCCTATTTAACCAGTACTTTACACAAGTGATCTGCTAATCTGTATATTTTGCATTCTAACTTTGGTTTTCATGTCCACACAAATCAAAGCAGGTCACACACACACACACACACACACACACACACAATTAAAATGGTTGTCCACCCCAGTTTGCTTGTTCCTTTCTATTACTGAGTATACACAGTATTTTTGAGTGTTGACAAAAAGAGGGCAACAGGTAAACATTATGCATCCATGATTCATTATAAAAACCAAAAGTAAAGTGATGCTGTGTTCTCACTCTCACGCATTCTTCCATCGGCTCATTCAAACGATCAACATTCGACTCACTCAGATTGCTGGTGCTGCACACACTCAAAACTAAGAGAGCATAACAAATAAGGCAAAGCCAAAAAGTCTCCTCAATCTGTGTAAGTACTGGTGCTCTGGTCACAGTCAGCAGTGTCTTTTTCAAGCCCTCGTCCCTTAGTACTGCACTTCACTACAGTCCTGGCAACCGAGCTCACAATCGATTGCCTACTTCATCCGTACCATTTGGGTGGAGGTGAAAAAGACACAGCGATCACGATCACATTGGCAAACGTGTAGCAGTCTATATGTTGATCTGTGCATAACGTCTTGTGTGTGTGTATCCCAGAAGTCCATGGTGGCGTGACCAGAATTTGGTTCATAGTATGAGGAGATCTAGAACAGGTTCTCAGCCATGGCAGTGAATCTGAGGGGAAATCTTCTTATCTTTATTTTCCTGTCACTTCACACAGTCAGTTGAGTCTCTCACTGTTGTTATGGCAGTCATGGACATACAGTGTGTGTCCATGGATTATTAAAAGAGTCGGGCCTGTTTCTTTAAGTCGTTCCTTTTCCACAGGGCCAGCCGGTCAAAATCCTCCACGGTCATGCCAAAAACATGGACAAACTCTTCTGGGGACAGATGACGCTGGGAAGAGAGAAGAGACGACACACAGTGATCACACTTCATAAATCTACAATACCTTGTCCACAACTCTCTACTATATGATCATTTATTGACAGAATTACAGGCAATTCTCTGCCATTACAGTTTAACCCAATGATCATCTCTGTCACAAACCTCCAGTCTGGCCCTGTTTACGTCTCTGGGCAGCCTGTTGCGCCCTCTGGTGGTGACTATGAGGTCTTCATAGGGGTAAATCTGCCAAGGACGGGGACGTCAGTCAAGTGCACAGACTGATGAGCGAAGAATTAATAATTGATCATTTAAGCCATTTGGTTGAGGTCTTACCTTGTATTCTATAGGGAGAAAAGGGAAAGAGAATGATTTAAAAATTAATTAGGAACATGTTGAAGTACTTGATTCAATCTAACGTGGAGGATCCAAAACAGGGGCGTTACCTCTGCTTCCCCAGTTGGCTTCGCTGCCGCTGTCATACTGGTACTGGTAGCAGTCTGCACTTTGAGGCTGCAGGCACAGAGAAGACGAGATGTGACAATAATGAATTCGACGGCCTGAAGGCTCGTTTTCATAAAACTTCGGCAATATATTCAAAATATCTCCTTTCTGAACTGAACTCACCCTCTGAATACCGTTGCGTCCGTATCCTGGCAGTGAAGCTGATTTACACCCGAAATCTAAAACAGATAACAGTAACAAAACATTGCTTTCTTCATAGCAACAGTGATTTATTGTTCCATGTGGCGTGTGTGGATATAGATTCCATCAATTGCCAGAAGATGGCGCTCAACACCTACAACAAAAACACCTGAAGCCTAACATAATCCAGGCGCTTGGTGAAATAAAGTCTTTGAATCCGGTGAACTATCACAGTCTTGTCTAAACCCTCACTACATCCACTTGAGACTGACATTGTGTAATAATGTGAAACTCACCACTGTCAGCGCTGTACTGAGACCGAGGAGCTGCAAAATAAAAGAAGAGATCAAACATTTAAACTGTCCTGCCGTGTGAACTTTAAACCCATGGACAGATTCAGTGGGTGGGTTGTTTCAAAGCAGAATTAATAAGGCATCTGTGTAGTGAGAGGGGCGGCTTGATGAACAAACTTAGTTATATGCCTGTGTTGCTTGAGGAGCATAATAAATCAAAAGAGCATTAAGACAGAGAGGCTAACAAAGAGTGAGTGAGGCAATGAAATGCAAAAGTAAATATGCGAGTAAGAAAACACAAAATCCCACAACACCATCGCTCTGTGTCATCTAATCGCACACAAAACTAGCTTGTATGGACCCAAGTGCCTGGTTCTGTTTGAACTGTACAGTCCTATTCAGCTGTGCTCCCCCGATCTGCAAACCAGAGAGATCTTACTGCTCATGAATAAACTAAGATATGGGACACAAGCTGTGAGAGCAAGAGAGCGAGATAGAGAGGTACACTGAGAGCTGGAAGGATGGAGAGAAAGAGAGAGAGAGAGAGAGAGAGAAAGAGAGAGATGTATAAGAAGAGAGGAGGAGGAAAAAAACAATCACAAGTGTGCAAGGTGAAGAGGAAGACGATGAAAGAGGCGAAGAAAGGATGTGCAAAGAGAGAACAGTTGGAGATAAAGACAAGCTGGTGTGTGTGTGTGTGTGTGTGTGTGTGTGAAGCGATAACATAACGGGCCCAACACGCTGCTTGGTCTGCCAAGCTCGCCTGAAAAAAACACACAAACAAACTCCTGGGGTAAAGTGAGGAGCGTCGCCTGGGCCTCCATCCCTGCTTCCTCACATCTGGCACTGCACACCTGGTTAAACACTTCATCTGTTTCCAGAGGCTTCAAATGTTCAGAGTCTGTGTGTGATCAGATATCCCTGACAACAACGACAGGCCGCGTCTGCTCCGGGCCGACCACAGGCTCAACAGCAGCTGCTCTCTTCGCTTTACATTTCACTCCATCTCCATAAACCTTGCAGCAGCAGCAGCAGCCATGACCCCGCCTGACCCATACACACCCCCTCACCTCTGACTGACAACACACACGGAGGCTTGCGGTATCATGAAGAAAAGACACACATTCACATATTATATAGTATTATCACACATGGAGGGACACAGATGTGGTGGAGAGGCGTTAGAGAGAGAGAGAGAGACAAAGGGAAGCACAGGTAGGGGGCAGGGTGGATCCTTACATCCGTTCACGGTGTTGTTGTTCGGTATCGTGCCGTAGCCTGTGGTGTTTAGTGTTTCCTTGCTCCCGCTACGAGAATTCCTCGCACTGCCCCAGGGGTCGTTGTCATAGGAACCAGATCTGGCTTTCATCTCCTCCTTTAGGATCATCCTCCCAATGCCACTCCCAATCTGAAGCGCATGGCGCGGGGGGTAAGAGAGGAGACGGAGGGGAGAGGAGAGGAGAGAAGCCATAGACGTTAGGGGAAAACAGCTAATTCAATGTACAGCACAATCAAACGCACATGAATGAGAGGCAAATAAAGACCAGTGCCATACCATAGGTGCCATAGCATGAAAAGTGCATAATATCTAGGTCTTAGGAGGCTGCAAACTGATGCTGTAGAAAGGAGGAATAATGAAGCTCTTACTCTTTGAAGACTGTGACTCCAACTCTCTTCATCTCCTCCTGTCGAGAATCTCCTTCTTGGGGCCCAATAGGCTGACAAGTGAGAGAGATAAAAGAGATGTGGTATAAACACAGCACAGGGTGGAATAGGGATAAATGTGACAGCATGCTGCAAGAGCTACAAAATGTACATTTACACCTTTGGTCCAGTGGAAAGCTCACTGTGAGACTCTAAACTGTGAAATGAAGACATATTATTGCAATGTGACGCACGACTACCCTTGGGAGAGCTGCTGTAGCCGAAGTAGTCCGACTCTGACTGGGTGTACGGCTCGGGAGAGTAGGTGGACAGGCCGGAGCATCTGAGGATGTCTTCGCTCGTCCTGCTTTTGGTGGCTGTTCCCACGTGAATGTCTGCGAATACACAGAAGGGAATCCAACAATCCGTCACACTGACAAGAACCGAATGCATTTGCTCTCAACCAGACTTCTGTTCAAGCAGTGTGCTGTAGGCGTGGAGGACAAACTGTTAATGGTCGTCATAAAGATGTACAGCGAGAGAGAGAGAGAGAGAGAGAGAGAGAGAGAGAGAGAGAGAGAGAGACAGAGAGAGTACATTTACGCTACATAACCACAGTCATTATCGCAAGCATTCCCTGTCAGAGAACATCGATAATTCAGCCAAGAGCAGGAACATAACCAGCGTTTCAGTAAGTTCAGTTACTACTCAGGCTGAGTCACGCAGCAATTTTTTTCACGAGTGGTGGATATGATATTGATGCCACTCTGCACTAAAGCAAAGTCGATGGAAGTCGATGTGGGCGACATGCGGTGTAATGTCAGACAGATGGCTCTCCACTCTGTTAGCCATTAGCCATGCCCCAGCCCCAATCCATGATCCATTGAATTTCTATAAACACGATGCATGACACTGATGGCCGACGTCTCGTTATTGGGGATGCACTTCGACTTGAAGTTGGAGTGAGTTGCCACACACACATACAGACACGCACACACACACACACGCACATTCAGAGAAGGCCTGACAGCAGAGTGAAACTTCTGTCAGGCAGGCTGAACACGGTGGATCTGGAATGACACACACAGGAACACAAGCAGGCAGATACGAGTGAGTACGAGCACGGAGCGACAACAGCGAGAGGTGGGAGATACTTACAGCGGGGTCAGTTCATCGGGGTAAAGTGGAGCAGAGGGTGGAGGGAATTGAATAAAAAGGGTTTTTGGATGCGATAAAGAAAAGAGGTGGAAAGAAAAAGGAAACATTACTGGAGCGTCCCTGAGGCAGACGTGACAATGTGAGAGCTTTGCTACCCAAACAAGAGCACAAGGACAAAAGCTTTAGAGCCAGGAAAAGGCAAAAACACAACTTGTTCTTTTTAAATACAAGGAGCAGAATCCTCAACTGAATAGTACATTACAGGCCTTTGGTATGCACATGGACACAACGTAACGTGTGTCTGCATTCATATCAATTGTCTTTAGTGCTGAAACAAGAGAAAATAAAGATCAATAGGAAGATATAAATTACCCCGGTGGGATCAATAGGACTGATAGTGACGTGTGCACCGGATTGCAGTATTCCAACAAAGCAAGGTGGAAGCTTTCAGAGTGTGTAACGCTGATGCTGAATGATACATGTGTTTCACTTTCTCATCTTAGACCTAAAGATATCAGAAATGTGTGTGTGTACGTACAATTATCTGTTCAAATGGTTTCAAAGGTGTCCCGGCCAGTGATGTACTTACTTACACTATACTGTAACACACGTTGACACAATAATTCACTAACAAACCCACAAATACCAACACAAACGGAACAAAGGGAACATGCAGGGACAATGAGTAAGATGCACTATCCTCTTCTGGGAGGGTAAATGTCTTGACTGAGCCTTTAAATGTGACATGAGGAGGGGATAGTGGATCTTTTTCCTTTAGACTCTTCACACTAAATCACACGCACAAAGCCTAACAATAGCATCGACCATTACTACTTGATGGATGCACGCAATTAAGAGCTCACGCTTTCCTTTAACACACACCTCTCTCTCTGTTCTCTACACCAAGAAACACAACATCAGTCTCCAGATTCTGCCTATTGCGTGAAGATGAACTCCATACCGTACATATGACGTCTCCTAAACAGACCAATCTGTGGCTCTATCCATCGCAAATATATACACGTTACAGCCGCAATACTGGTTTCTATCTGTGCCTTGGCTTAGTTCCACTCTCGCCTTCTATTTCTAGTGTGTGTCCTCATGTACTCAACGCTCGTCACGCCTGAGCAACCTTCGCTTCATTCTTTCTCTATTCCAACCCTATTTACTGACAAGAACCTGTCATGCTACAGGAAGTACGTGCAGATAATGGGACACGGCGCTCGTATGAACACACGCATACTGAATACGCTCTTTGCTTATTTAGCTCCTGGCTAATGCACGGACGCTCTAAGTAAGGTTGATCCTGTTTGATTCTATATAAACCACTATACAAGTCTAACTCTCTTCCATTATCACATTGATTATTTCCATGTATCTGCTTTTGTTCGTGGCAGCTTTGGTAACTGGAACATCAATACGAGTCGATAGCGTGACAGGGGCGGTAGAAGAAGACATCACTAAGGTCACTAAAACATCTAGAGAGTATTCAAACACAGCAGGACTATAACCAACAAGAGGACAGGCAGGCTAAGGCGGGGCTAACTGCACTGTACCCGTTCTCTTATAGATGGGAGGCTTCCTGTAGATGTAGGGGTCCCCTGTGGCTGAGGAGAGAAGAAGGAGATGGTAGAGGTGAAACATGGAGGAGTGACAGAGGAGAGGTGAGAGGGTGTGGCTTTCTGTTGGGATGAAGGGGAGGGACATGGAGGAGGGACAGGTAACACAAGGTCAGGTCAGGTCAATTAAAAAAAAGGGGGGGAGGGGGGAATGAGGGGAAGAATGCCAGAGCTAATACACATTTTTCACACACCCCATTCCCATGAAAGTTAAGATTATCCTTCGGAATGAATAGCATTAAGGGTGAAAAGTGAACTATGACTGATGAAGACCTCTACGGGATTCAGGAATGAGGAGATGAGGAGTCCTACCTGGTACATGAAAATGTTTAGGGGGCTGGATTGTGGTGGGAGTGCTCGACCGCCCGTCTTGGCCGTAACAAGGCGAGCTCCTGCCACTCTCAGAGCCTGCAGCCAACCCCCGGCCAATCACAGCAAAGGAAACATGAGCATGAAGGAAGGCCTCAACGCAACTTTCATCCATGCAGGTGCTTGACATACTTTTCTAGAATTACATTGAGGTATTGAATAACTATTCCACTTGTGTACTGACAAAGGCGGTTGACTTGACAATAGCAGAGCAACAATAGGGTGTGTATAATAGTGTACACAGTGTCAATACACACGTGTAAGAGTCAAATGAAATGGCAGCAAGGGCAACGGCAGCATAAAGAATATAGGAGCCAAACAAATATTTTAGAGGGAAGTGAGCAACAAACTGCAAGGTAGTGAAAGACGATGAATGTGCCATTCCTATGACAACACCATATTCTATATATGGTCAACGTGACTTTAAACAAGCGTGTATTGGTTAAGACCGCCGAGCCGGTTTTGTTTTTATGAGCATTTGTTTGTTAGATAGATTGAGCTAAAAGACACTTTGATGAGGAAGATGAGGATCCAGATTCAGGAGGTTCGTCTCCAACTCTCCACTTTCTCCCAACAATGCAAAACACACAATAAATTTGAAGTCGCAAGTAGTAAAAGGCTTATATTGGCAGAAACAGACAATCAGAGGACTGCTGGGCCTTTGCAGAAGTTTGCCCTTGGCATGAAAAGCAATTTCTCCTAAATGAATTCATTTTGGAGTCATTACTTCCAGGATAGAATTTGCAGAGAATTGACGCAGCACAGAAACTCAACAACCTCTACAATGAACTGCAATAAAGGTACTTTCCACATAAAGTGCAGAAATAATTTGCTGCATCAGCCCTTTCTTGACGCGTGTGTGTGTGTTTGTGTGTGTGTCTCACCGGGGTAGCCGAAGTGCTGTGGAGAGCGTGGCGTGATGGGTGACATGCCTTGACGACTGAACGTTGGAGAGTCAATATAACCTGGACTGGAGCACCGCCTCTGTTTCATATCCAGGCTGTCAAAGTCCTACAGAGGGGGGGGGAGAAAGGGGTGGGGGGGTGAAAGAGGAGCAGGGAGGAGTGGGGAGATAGATTGCTTGGTGACAGGCCAAAATGACAACAGTAAGCTTGTTTAAACCTGTCCTAAGCACACACTGTGTCTCACGCTGGAGGGGAGAATGCTCACCTGAGAATAGGGGGAGAGAGTCCCAAGAGACTGCAACATCAGTGGAGAGAGAAAAGTTATTATTTGTGGCACAGAAAGGTAAGAAATACAATGATGTATGAAAGGAACACAACAAAGACCAGACTGGAGCCAAACTGGATTTGCTTGGATTTAGCCTAGTAGTAAGAATTTAAATCAGTTGAATGGAGTTTCTGCATCTGAGACTGGAGGGAGTTGCAGGACTATATTTTGCTTTTGTGGCCTCCGTCGACTCTTAACCATCCACAGTGTTCATTAATATTATCTATCAAAATTAGAAATGCGTTCCCTGAAGAAAATACAAAGTTATTTCAAAAACTAAAAAAGGTTGCTGCATGCTGAACAAGTGGCTGAAAGATTGAAGCCTGAAGTCCATTGTTTATGCTGATTGTTTATAAACAACAGGTGCAGCCAAGTAAACAGAGACACAGCGCTGAGTCCCTCTGAAGGCAGAAGATTCCTGAAAGTACGAAAGGCTATGGCACCAGTCTTAAACACACATTTCTTCAGACAGGTCATATTTGTCAGCATGAATCACAGTGATGCTCCACAGCGTCTCCTCTACAGAGACCAGGGGCCTCCTGAGGTCGGCCTGGTGTGTGTGGCAGTAGTACCTCCCCATAGCTGTAAGTGTCTAGCCTGTCATCAGAGGTGTATCTGTGGTAAGGCTGGTATGAGGAGCATATGAGGTCTGGCTGCTGGACCTCATATATGGCCTTGACCTTTGGCAGGGCAGCTAGGTCCTTATAATCTAGGATCTCATTCGCCACTCTGGCCTGGAGAGAGGACACACACACACACACACACACACGCCCACCAAAAGACAAGAGACAACAGCAACACCACACCGACATCAATGACATGGATGAGGCAAAGGAACCAAACAAGTATGGAAAGTTCACCTGTGAGCGAATGAGCAAAGCATGCAGCGGAGGAGGAGGAGGGAGGGAGCGAGTGAGGAGGCCAAAGAGCTGATGAAGCACACGCATGCACATGTGTGTGCGAGTGTGTGTGCTCATCAAAAGGACACGTGTTCACTGCAGAACATGACAGCGGTGTAGGTTGTTGACCTTCAGCAGCCCAGCATGTGTGTGTGTGTGTGTGTGTGTGAGAGAGACAGAAAGACAAGGAGAGGGAGAGGAAGAGAGAGTAGACAGTATGGACAACATGCATGCTTACACTGCATTTCCACCTCATCCATCACCTTAAACAGAAAGGTCATTGATTATGAGATGAGTGCAGAGAAGGCTGGGGCTGTGCAGTGTGTGTGTGAGGGGTCTCACTTGCATGCAGACAACCCCTGACATGTGAATACTGCCGACAAACAGCAACGCCCAGAGAGACCAAGCGGGTCAAAACTCTGCAATGCAAGGAGCGACAACACTCAAATACACCTGGCATGTTCCCTGACCTTCCTCACAGTGTTCTACAAACAAACTTGTAAACGAGTCATCACAGATATAACACTTAGATACTGTGTTAATCTTTATTGATGACTAAATGTGAACAAAGAAAGAAAGAAATGTGTCACTGTACATTTCTTGTCCTGATGTTTGTTTTGTATTGTGAATCCTTCCATGCCACCTAATGACAACAGATGTTTGGGACACACTGGCACACAGACGGTGAACAGGCCAAGGGAGTGAGCAACCTCTCAGACTGGAGGGGAACCGTCTACAGCTGGTGCTTGTGTTGCGTTGTGTTGTTAGTGTGGCAGTTGTGCTTTGTCAAGTGAGCTCATAAATCTACGGCACGAGCAACAAAGTCATACCGTAGCTTACTTACACATATAACTCTGCTGGGAGAGCCAATGGAGGAGCCCGGTGGCGAGATGGACGTCTCTGACAGGCGTCTGTGCTGTGAGATACCGACGGAGCGGAAAAAGCAAGGAAATTGAGTCACCGCTCACGACAAGCTTCTCTTTTTAATTCAACGGTTTCGTTTAAAATCCACTTACCCTGAGTCTCCGCTCTGCCCTGGCTGCCTGCTTGCATAACGGGTGCCACACGTCACACCCTGAAAGGAGAGAGAGAGAGAGAGAGAGAGACAGAGAGAGAGAGAGAGAGAGAGAGAGAGAGAGAGAGAGAGAGAGTGAGAGAGAGGAATATTTGGCATTGGGTGTTAGGATCCGTCTACACAGGCGTGTGAACTAAACCCATATGTGTGTGTGTGGTTGTAGTGGCGGCGTCCCGTTTCACCTGTGAGATACATTTCCTCTCCTTCTTTGAACATCAGGTTACAACGAGCACAGCGGGCGCAGGTCGGATGGTAGTGTTTCCCTCCGGCCTGAGAGCAGAGGAGAAGGGAGGAGAAGAGAGGAGACGAGAGTGAGAGTGAACATAAATTTACATATTAAATGGCTTCAGCGAGGGCAAATTTACAAATTGTAACACCAGCTTGAGCCTCATTGTCTCCATATGTGAGCATGTGGACCTGCTGGACGCTATCGGATCTCCATGGCCTTTATAAGCCAGAATACAGCGATCTCACCTAATCTGCTGCACAGCATAATGAGAGCAAATATCCCTGTAGGTCATACGCATGAAGAAATGTGCATGTGTGTGTGTGTGTGTGTGTGTGTGTGTGTGTGTGTGTGTGTGTGTGTGTGTGAAGTAAGGGGCCATGTAAGAGAAGGACACCGAGTGGGATAAACGTCCTTGGCTTCTCTGAGGACCCCTGGGGAACACGGAACTTACATGCACACGGCCCAGGTGAACACATAAAAAGGACACACGGAATGATGTCACCACACTGAGACTGTCTCCCTATTCCAGCCCCGATTCACGGCTCTGATGTTCCTGAAAGGCGCCTGCGTCTGTGCCGATGGCTGAGGCGTGCCTGAGGTGAAGCCCTCTGTCCGCCCTGTCACCCCTGCCTCCCTGACACGCCATTACAGACGTGTGTCTATTTATAGAGCCTCTGCTGACATGTGAGGCTTGCCAAGGAGAGCTGAAGTGCTTCCTGCTCCTGTGTTTTTATCGTTTGCGGTCGGGTATTATTGTTATACCGCGATAACATCTATGCAAAGTAGAACCACCCTGCCAAGTCTTTTCCTGCTTTTCATAAAACTAAAACTTGTCGTCAGCAGGAAACGGGAGCCCAAAAAAAAAGGAGCTCTCGCCAAAGAAGTGGCGATGTGTGCGTCGAAACTGTAAGGAAACAGCATTCGGACGAACACCCTGCGCCCCCCGGCTCCGTCTCAGGTTACTGTGTAAGGAAAGCCGGGAGAGGATGCTGGAAGCCGGCGTTTCCGTCTGGCGCTTTCCCAGCAGCAGCAGAGCCGTTTACCGTCTCTGGTCATATCAGTTCAGCAACTGCCGTTACCGTTTCATAACGAGGCCCCTGCTCCCTCCGAAGGCATTAATAGGCGGCTATATTTATTGGCAAACTGAGACACGAAGGAAGGAAGGAAGCAGAAGGAAAAGAGGGCTGAAACTACAGAAAGGATGGCATCATACTCCTCTCTCTCTCTCTCTCTCTCTCTCATTTGATTCATCCACGTCTCCATCGCTCCATAACTTCTCATTAAACCAACAACCTCAGAGGGATACTGGACTGGAGGAGAGACTCACAAGCCAATCGGGTTCTGATGTAGAGGAGAGTAGAGACACAATGACTGCAACATGATGAAATTATAGCCTGTCTCGCCATTCTGCTTTGGAATGTGCTCGACATGTTTGTAGACTTCATGTTCTGGGTCACATCATCGTGACTCCGGTATCGGTTGCGCGGTGAATCGAGAACAAACAGATCATTACGATATCAAGATTTGGTAGGGAAAAGAAAAGAATGAATGCAGCCTAAAAGAGAGGGATGGGAAGAGAGAGAGAGAGAGAGAGAGAGAGAGAGAGAGAGAGAGAGAGGCTGACATGTCCCAGTGTCTATAAATAGCCCAGTGAGGCTGACAGTCAGGAACAAAGCACTTTACACCAGCTATTCTGACAAGCAAAGGAGCACAGGGACAACAAGGCCCTGATATGCACACACACACACACATGCATGTGTGTGAGTACGTGTGTGAGTGTGTGTGTGCCTGTGTGTGTGTGCCTCTGTGCTTTCACAAAGTTTTACTGCACTCTCTTCGTCTCCTTAAGTCCGAAACGACACGAGGCTCCAGAGACTCTTCCAAAACATTTAATTAGCAGTTACACTTTATTACTGCACTCCCTCATTATTTTTACTTTACTTCTTCTTAAACTCGTCCTCCTCACCGCCCCTGCGCTCCTTCTCTCCGGCTCATCCTCCCACTCTTTCCTCTATCTCTTTTTAAAACACCACATTTAATCAATTTCTCTCCATCTGTTCATTTCTCCATCCGTTTCTGTGAATCAATGTTGCTCCCATCAGTCAAACCTATGAAATGCCCTTTCTTCCCTACAATAGCCTCCATTATAGCGTTGAATAGCACTTAAAGTTAAGCAGGACAGTTTATCAGCCCTTCATCTTAAATCGTCCCTCACTCCTTTGAGAAGAGCGGAGCTTAAACAGAGACGAAGATTAAACATTCCTGCTTAATCGTAATAAACGCTCGTCATCCTCAGTTACCGCTGTCGAATCCCATTTGCAGCTAAATATCAGCTGTCATCATCTTAATTCTGTCCCCGTCCTCACCTCCAGGACCCTTCCGCTGATGTATCTGCTGCAGGTTTCACACTTCACCCCGTACTGGGCGTGGTAATCCGCCTCACAGTACGGCACTCCGTCCCTGCAACGCAGTGAAGAAGCAATAAGTCAGGCAGGCTTAAGTATTCAACGCACATTTAATATGGAGAACATCAGATTTTCCCCTTTTTTCAGCTCCCAGACAAAAGCCACAACATTGTCTGTACCGTCAGACGGAGCGACCGCATGACATCATTACCCCGAGCACGGCTTAAAAAGCACAAAGCCGCGTGTGTGTCAGTGATCTCTGAGCTCGTGACGCCAATGTTTATCTTCCCCCCCGACAACAGTGTGTGCTCCGTGTTCCTCCTCTCTGCTCACTCACTTGCTGATGTATTCTCCAGTGAGTACCATGTTGCACGTGCGACATCGGAAGCAGCTGACGTGCCACTGCTTCTCCAGCGCCAGGAGAGACTGGCCTTGCTTGATCTCGGCTCCACACCCTGCACAGTCTGGAGAGAGAGAGAGAGAGAGGAAGAGAGAGGGGAACAGAGAGAGGAGGGGTGGGATGGCGACAAATTAAAAAATAGAATCACAGAGGTGCTGACCGAGTGAAAGACAAAGAGTTCCAGGGTGTAATTGCACATCTTTAAACACCTTTTGGGCTCTTAAGTGTACTTTTCTAACCCTCCTTTGGCACACACGTACTTAATCAATACTCTCACTCATGCAGGATGATGTAGAGCCATGATTCTTGCTCTCTCAACCTCTAAGCACTACTAAACATGATTGAATGCAGGCAGGAAGGCAAATACCTTTCAAGTAGCCCAAGGGTGAGAACACTACATTAAGTCTTCCTCACACAGAGTGACGCACGTGCGAATCTCACTCTGTCTCCTTCAAACACACACACATCCAGACATCGCCATGCATCGCTAACAGTGCAAGAGCGAAGCAGGAGATGATGCATAGCTGCTGAGTTAGAAAAAAGGGGCTGGGAAAAGGTCAGCGCTCCATTTGGAAGGCATTTGGCTTTAATTTAACCTTTAGTGACCAAATTGCTGCCCCATAGAGAAGCTGAGGCGGTCAGGAGGGAGCCGCTCCACTCTGCTCTGTCATGTAAGACAAACCCAAACTGTATTGAGTTCTTCTTTCACAGTCCAAATAAATCGTAGGTGTCATTTTGTGATGATAGTGCTGAGCCTCACAGAATGTTGCTGTCGGCAGCCCATTTCCTCCCCGACTCATAAATCACTTTGTTTTCCAGCCTTCTACTGAAATCAATATTAGATTATTTAGAGATTATGCAATAAAGTCTGCTGTGTGAAATCATTCTTTTATATGGTAAATCAACAAAGATATTAAGTGTAAAGATCCTGCTGCTTTGCTCTCTAGTATGAGTTCAAAAGATTCACAGATGTTGCATTTCTGGACCGATCCCACTTAGCAGAGTCACAGTCGACTGAACGTCTCTCTGGCTGCCATCATTAGTTCAGGAAGAAGGAAGAAGTGTGACATCTCTCCAAGAACCAAACTATGGACGGACGTGCTGCAGCAGTTTACTCATCTTTGTGATTAACCCTTTAAATCTGGAGGTTGTCTAACTTTAGGTTTGGGGTTAAAGGTTCAAGTTAAGGCATTTCAATCTGCAGCATCCATCCAGTCATCTTCTAGTCATTATCTGGGTTTGGTTCATGGAGGCAGCACATCTCCGTCTCCTCAGCTATCTCCTCCTGCTTTTACCAGGAGATTGCGAAACATCCCCAGACCAATTGGGAAATAGCTCAAGCACATTACGGTTCTGTGGAGTCGGGCGGCTCCCAGTTGGACCTGTCTGGAGTAACTGCACTGATTGGTTACTTCATGCGGCCCTCACTGTCTCCAGAAAAACAACATTCTTCATGGAGGAGTTTGTGTCATCTACTTAGAAAAGTTCCACTGATAATAACAAAACTTCTCACCTCCACATCTATTTAAACAACTTCCAAATCATCTTCATCCTTCTTCCTCATGCTGGGGGAACGTACCCTCCTCATGCAGCTCTCAGATATGCTAATTTCTCTAAATTAGGATGAGGGAACAGTCTGTGAAAGCGGGCGCATCACATTTCCTCCGTCTGCACTCCGTGTTCCCCATCACTCAGCCGGCTCCTCATAAGACAAAGTGATGTACGTGTACCTGGGGAGCAGTTTGGATCTGACTCCGCTGAATGGAGGACAGTTATTCACCGGCTCTGCGCCATCTGTTATTACTCCGCAGCCACTGAACGGCAGCCTGCTGTCTGTGTGCTCGGCTTTAATGATTCACGATCAATCACTATTACGGCTGTGTAATCGTAATCGTAAGAAAATGGAAGGAGCGACCGGCACGCTTCCTTTTTAAACACACACCTTTAGATGTTTACTTACTCATACAAACACGTATAAGTTTATGGGTCAGCTTTCACTTTATTGTTACTTTATTGATCCCCGAGGGGAAATTCGTCCTCCGGATTTGACCCGTCAGAGTGTTATGAACACCGGGCAGAGCGGTGCAGTGTCTGGGTGCCAACTCAAGGTCTGCAGCCAAGTGCCCTGATCAAGGGCAATGGCAGAAGCATTGACCTCCATCTTTTTTCATGGTTGAAGTGATTATTAGATAGATAGAGACAAATTTATGAAATATGAATCTGGAGCAGAGTGCTGCAAATGTGGCTGCAGTGGTTTAGGAAAGAAAACTTTTAAGGATTCATCAAAAACAGATTGAATTACTATTTTGTGTTCTATAGACCTCATTAATTAGTTAAGACCTCAAATTGGGTAGGGAGGCAGTAGTCGAGTGGGTAGAGCTTCCGCTTAAGAACCGGAGGGTTGCCGGTTCAAGTCCCTGCCGAGGTCCCCTGAGCAAGGCACCGAACCCTCAAGTGCTCCCCCCTCTGCGAAAGGGTGGTAATATAATGTAATGTAAGTCGCTTTGGATAAAAGCGTCCGCCAAATGATCGTAAAAAAAAAAAAAAAAAAAAAGTAAAGGAAGTAAATCTAACCAATCCAGAAAACGGGATTAGGTCGGTTTAATCCAAATTCATCTATTTCAGACTCGGTCTCATCCATTCTAATGTCTTGTGAAATCAAACCCATGACTTCATAGTTCCCTGCCTAATTAACAGAGCAGCTGTCAGTCACAAAACGCCAGAATCTCCTCATGTCTGATGGTAAATATGGATGAGGAGTCTCTTTATGCTGGATAATCCTGATCTGACGGAGCAGACCGACAGGCTGGGACAGGGATCTGACACACACTTCAGGAGCTAAATGAGTGTGTGAGTGGGCCTGGTGGACGCGTTGGCATCGGAGTCAACACCCCGCCGTGCCTGCTGGTCCTAAACAGAGCGGACAGAGGGGAGGCGGGCGCTCCACTTACGGCTGGGCCCGTGGATCTTGATCGGCTCGTTTGGTTTGACGAGTGTGTGGGAGCACTGCTGGCACACGCAGTCCTTTCCGCTGAATGTCACTCTGTCTCCGATGGGGAAGGGTTTGCTGAGGAAGAGGAAGAGGAAGAGGGGGGGGGTATACACAGAGAGGATTAGATAAGACAGACACACACACACGCATGTGCATATTGACGCACACAGGGCAAACACACAAACGATTGGAGATAAAAATGCCTGCAGTGATTGGTTGTGTTAGCATTGCGGCGGCGGCGGCGGCGTGTACACATGGAGCTAATAAAGGAGTACAAGCAGAGACAGGAGCGGCCACAGACAGGCAGTCATCAGACGGGCACCCAGCTAAACACATCCAGGCATCTTCTGTGAACCCGATAAAGCGTCTCCAGTACGCTCCACACACACATACAGGCAGGTTAATAGAACGTGGACTGTTTAGCATTAGCACCTGGCTCCTGTGTGATTACAGAGCAGATAACGCCGCGCCGCCCAGGGCCTCCAGAGGGAGAGAAGCTCCGGCCCCGGTGCGAAACCAAAGCTTATTAGTGAGGCTGTGTGGAGAGCAGACAGAGCTGAACGCCATCCTTCCCTTCCTCCCTCTCTCTCTCTCTCTCCACCTCACTCCATCTCTCCTGTGTGCTATAACAGCTTTGAAGGCACAATACTATAGAATTACATAAAGTGAATAACAGTGGCGGGGCAAAGTCATTGTTTTGCAACTCAGTCACAAGTGAAGTTGCTGTGGTTTCACTTTTGAGACCCTTTGTTTTTGTTCTCTATCAGATTTAATGCCGGTGTGCCGATGATTTGTTTAGTTGACTGAATGCTGATACAGATATGTTTCAGATATGACATCACAGAGTAATATTTGAAGGGTTTTCAAATGGAAGCGCTTCTTTTTTGATGATGTTGAGTCTCAAATCAGCAAATTTAGGACTTAAGTTTGACTCTTGCCTTCCTTAGTACAACCTTCTTTCTATCATGTTGTTCTGAAACACGACTCCAAGTGAAGGAAGCTTTGTGTTCTCGTGAGGTTATTGTTGCATCTTTAAAATTGAAAGTTAGTCTCCGTCTTAAGTCTATTTAAAGCTCTCATGATGTCTGTGTGGCAGCTTCAACCTCACCACCCTGAGGTCATGACTCCACTCTGCAGCTCCACTGGATACATGACAGCAAACTCCGTCCTCTGCGATGCAATGAAGCGGATCATCACACACTGTTTTGTCACTCTGTCGCCGGCGCTCTGGTGTTTTTGAAGGAGACTGATTGATTTGTGTATGACGAGAAGGGGAGGATGTAGAGGATGAACGGGCGAGCTAAAGGGCTTAGCAGAGGATGTTTAAGAGACATAGGAGGCAGTAATCCTTTTATTCCCTTAACTGGGGCCCAGAGGCTGGAGTCTGCACACACACACACACACACACACACAGACACACACACACACACTCACACAACACACACTCACACACACACACAACCCAGATGTATACATGCTTGCTTTTACGTTTTTCAAAGACGAACAACATCCATACATACAAGAAAAGCAAGAAAGTGAGCAGAGCAGACGAGCCAACAGAGACTTTCCTGCATTTCGCCGCACAAATTATTCAACCAAGGCACTAAAACAGCTGACTGGAGCTTCGTTTTATCCTTCAGTTTCCAAACTTTGCTTCCTGGGCCCTTTCCTGAGCACCTGAGCGCATCACAACAATCCGCTGCCATCTTAAGTAGGGGCAGCAGTGTGATGGAGCGGCGGCGGGCCCTGCACTTGTCTGACCTTGTCATTACCTGTGTGTTGCTCTCGCTCCCTGGAGACGACATCGCCGCCTCGTCAGCCTTTCCCAGCACGTTAAAAATTTACTCTGTTTACATATTTAATGCATCCGTGTGTGTGTGTGTGTGTGTGTGTGTGTGTGTGTGTCGGCTATTTCCGTCTTCACCAGCGACTTGCCCTCTGGCTTTGATCACAGATTCTTCTTGAAAGCGTCGGCGTGGAAACTGAAGCTGAAGCTCGCGATCTGCCTTAATTATGACAACGCACGAGTGAGAAAGGCGGCCGGGGCGGAGACGTTAGAGAAGACGTGAGGTAAAGGAGGGTGACGGTGGTGATGATGAGGACAGGGGTGAGGTGGGGAGACGGGGAGGGAAGGCAGGAGAGGGGGATGAAGAAGAAGAGGAGGAGGTGCAGAAAGTGTGAGCACGGTGAGCGAGGGAGAAGAGCTTCCCATCTTCGCTTTCTCGCTGTCTCTTCCGTTTGACTCCACATTGGCTGACAGCAGACACACACACACACACACACACACACACACACACACCAGTCAATTACAGCGCTGCTCCATTGACTGTCTCTGTCGGACATTACAGCATCAGCCGAACAGATGAACAGAAAGGAGGAGGAGGAGGAGGAGAGGGAATGAGGGAGAGATTTATGCGAGAAAGAACGAGAAAGAGATAAAAAATAATGGAAGAAAGAGCAGAGTGAGGGAGAAGAGGTGGTGAAGGTGCTGACTCTGAGCTTTTCGGGCACAGCTCATATAAAAGGCAGGCGGGACACTGATAAGGGTCAGAGGAGAGACGGAGCTAAGAGCAGAGGCACCAGGTCCACTCTCCGTTTGACACCGAGCGCTACAGGAAGTGAGAACGTGAGAATAAATGGACCAATGTGTCGTCAGCTGGTCTGAAGTGAAGCTGAGGCTCCTCCACCAGCCAGTCAGAGGGAAATGAGAGGATGTAAACGGCTTCAGTGGTTCTTAAAAGACGTTATGGAACCAAAAAACCAAAACTAAAATCCTCATTAAACCCTTAAAGGGAGCCATAAATTCAGGAACATAAAATTCAGCTGCAACAGGCCTGAGCAGCAGTGTTTACGTATGTGTGTGTGTGTTGTGTACCTGCAGACGCTGCAGACGAAGCAGCTGGGGTGGTAAGTGCGTCCCAGAGCTGACACCACCTCTCCTGTGATGAAGCTGTCGCAGCGGTCGCAGCGAGTCCCGTACAGACGCTGGTAGTCGGCGGTGCAGATGTACTCGCCCTTCTTCTGGAAGAAGCCCGAGCGCGCCAAGTCACAGTTACACACTGCAGGAACACAGAGAGAAACAGGAACACTGACTCAGAACACAACAACAGGCCTTTGATTTCATTACTTTGGCAAATTCTACTATGATCACCTTAAAATTAGACCTGTAATTAAAACTTATTATGCAAATTCATTGTGCTGTATCGTGTTGTTCTGGATCTGAAACTGAAACACATCAGAATCCTCTCAGCTGCATCTTTCTTTCATTTCTTTATTCTAAATGAACAGAGCTGGATCAGTATCAGAGGAAATAACCTGTGTGTGTGTGTGTGTGTGTGTGTGTGTGTGTGTGACTGACTGATGTCTCGACACAATAATGAAATGACAAACAGGCTTTTCCTGTTTTCTGCTCGACCATTAAAAGTTAATCGTTCACATTTCAACACAGCGTCCACAAAAACAGAGCGACCCTGAACGTTTCACCAGGCCTCATTTTTCAGTGTATTGTGGCATTTGTTACATTAAACCTTTTACCTGTTTGTGTGTTTTTGTGTGTGTGGGTGTGTGTTTATGTGTTCGGAGAGTGTGTCGTCACGCATGGCTGGCATTGAAGTTGTTCTTCTGCAGACTGTGGTGAGTCAATTTGCTCTGATGGGAATGTAATGACATACTCAGTGAAAAAGTCATTTTGTGCTAAACAACGTGGATACGGAGAGAAAACAACAGACTGCACATTCCCCTCAAACACACCGGCGTCTCCACAACACTGACTCATTACACACACACACACACACACACACACTGAGAGCATCTGCTGACGGTGCCTGTGCCTGTGTGTGTGTGAGTGCAAAGTGATACGAGCAGGTCTCTATGTTGTAGATCCTTTATCCTTCTCTGGTGTAAATAAGAGTGAGATCCAGCCGCTGTAACCGGAGAGCTGAGAGGCGTTTGCACAGATCGGCGGTTAGTGCGGTCGCCGGTTTCCCCTTTCGCCCAGTCTGTGCGGTCGGCCAGCGGGAGAGGTCGGTGGTTATGGTAACCGAGGGAGGCGACGCTGTGACCTCACACTGAAGGTCACACGCAATCAAAAGTCACAAAATATTACATCTAACTATCTTCATCCCTCGTCTTCATTCAAACTAATGTCTTGTCAAATTGATGGCGCCTCTTGCAGTGACCACTCCCTCCGATCAGTTTGTAACGAGTAGTCACGCCCACCAATCAGCTTCGCTCATTAAAAACCAGATTGAGATTTAAGCGTCTCTTGTTCCTGTCTGCCAGAGGGGCTCCAGGTTAACGCCCCTCAGCTGGACTACACATGGGGTCCACGCTGCTTTATTATCACACACACACACACACAGACAGACACACACACACACACAGGCTCAGAGGGTCTTCAGTCTGCATAAAGGGACCAACCTGTGGAGAAGATTTCCAAACCTCTGCAGAAAATAATCCAACCCAAGCTGATCACAAGGCCTGATCTCCTTAAGCAGCATGAAGACAGGATTCATCACTCAGATCGCCCCTGACAAGCACACACACACACACACACACACGCACACACACACACGCACACGCACACACACACACACACAGTCTACATTTACGTACACTCAACACACTTATTTGTCTTGAAGAAAATGCAGTCAGAAGTAAACATGGAGGATGTGTAACCTGAGTCTGAGTCTGAGACGTTCAAACTGCTGAATGGATTGATTTACGATCGCATTCAATTGATTTATTGCTTCAGTCTGAGTATAACTGAAGTTTTGACGTGCGTATAAATTTACTGACAGGTTGGAACGATCACATGAAAGCCAAAAACACAACGTTAAGAGACGAGTATTTAATCCAGATCTTAAACAGAGAGCAGAGGTTGGCTTGGTTTGTTGTATCTACACACACACACACACACACACGGATCATATATTGCAAAAACATAAAGACGTTTGTGTTATTTGACACTGAGATGATTCATGAGCAGAAGAGAATGTGGCTCAAAATGGAGTCTGCACGCCTTGAAATTCCCCCCGTTACTATAATTCTATTTTAGAAATTGGTAAATGGTCTGTGGTTGGAAATGCAATGCAGTGTGTGTGTGTGTGTGTGTGTGTATACGGCCTGCAAACATACAGAGCAACGTTTCTACGACTGCAACATGAAAGAGTGGAAACAGAATCTGCAAATCATCAGTTTAACAATATCAGGTTAAAGTGACGATGCACAGATCGCTGCTGAACGTTTCCTTGCCGGTAAACGAAGGCGGGCCGTAAACAAACGAGTAAAGTTGAAATCCGGCGACATTGTTCTGCATAGAGATCGTTTACTCCTCCAATACGACAACATAGCAGTAATAAACCGGCCTCGCACCACAGAACCCTGACTTGCTAAATTCGTCTCCGTGCAGCTTCCAGGTTTCACTCGCCGCTGGCAGAAAGACACAGATGCACACAAACACACACACACACACACACACACACACACACACACACACACATAAACCCTTCAAAGGGGCTCGTTTAATCTGGAGCTGTTTATGAGTGGAGCGTATTGACTTAATGGCGTAATAAAAGATCAATGGGAGCTCACTTAAAAACAAAACAATCTCAGCTCCCACGGGACGGCGGAAACACATAAATCCATGGCCTGATGGGAGAGGAGCAGCGGTATGGATAGACAGGATGATGGAACGGTACAGTGTGTGCGGAGAGATATGATGATTGATCTTTATCACGGCGACAGCGCGTTGGCACCAAGGTAGGACGGCTGGAGAGGAGCACAGGGACGGAGAACGGGGGAGACACATGGGGAACAGAACAGCACAAGTCAAAGTGTGTGTGTGTGTGTGTGTGTGTGTGTGTGTGTGTGTGTGTGTGTGCGTGTCGACCACATTTCCAGAACCGCTGAACAATATCACAGAGAGCGACGCGACTTTGCTGCGTTTTGAACCGGAGCGAGCGAGAGGGAGAGCGAGAGAGCGAGGCACTTTGCCGAAACCCAAATCACACGTTATCTGATGCCTTCATGGAAAGAGAGGAAACGGGGGGATAAATATTTCCACATCTGCGATTCTGTGGAGAAATACCAAAGATTGACATGAAAAAATCACAAAATTGCGCTTTAAATGTTTCCTGCTCATCTCTCTCCCCCTCTCTTCCTCTCTCTCCATCTCTCTCTCCCCCTCTCTTCCTCTCTCTCCATCTCTTTCTCTCCCTCTCTGTCTCTCTCTCGCTTTTCAATTTCTACCCAGATTGATTTTCAATTGACTGGAAACTGCTCAATTAGCCAAATGCACCTCATTAGCATACGGCCGCCTGCTCCACGACGCAGCCGGCCGCCCACGTCTGCGGCGCGTGGATTGGCCGGGCCGGCTGGACGGTTCACCTGTTCTGGCTAATCACATTGTTTTCTCCCGACCGGACGATTGGCTGGATGCCTCGCAAAGGACGTCCCCCTTCCTCAGTTGCCATAGGAGACATAAACCTTCCACGGTTGCCCTAGAGACAGCTTGGTCCCAGTCTAAACAGTGCGGTGGTTGTTATGGTGGTGCCACATTTGGAACGCTGCGACTGAATCCGTCGCTGTGAATCCCAAATACGACCTGTTACAGATACACAACGTCTACAGTGTAACACCTAAATGTCTGATTCCTATTTATTCTTATTATTTACTCATATTTGGCATTCTAGAGAGGATTTGTGAGCGAATTAAAAGCTCTATCAGTAGATTTCAGCATATTTTCCATTCTGGCTAGATCGTATCTGTGAATTCAACAAGTAAACACAAATCTGAACAGATGCAACACACACATTCACATAGGAAATATCCCTCTGCTTTGCAAACACACAAATATAATTTTTTAATAACCCAGCATAGGATTCAAAGAGGAAGTTTCTTCAAAACTTTTAGATCCTGAAAAAAAAAGAGAGGATTCTTCAAACGCCCCCAAAGGAAACGCAGCTCAGCTTTTCTTTCAACTTTCTCTCTCTCTCTCTTCAGTCTGAACCATCGAGGACTTTTGAAACGCATCCCTCCGCACGTTGCAGCTGCCGTGGGTGGAGTCGGGTCAGAGCTCGTAGCGTTTCCTCCGCTTGGCTCGGAGAAGAAAGGCTTCTGGGTTTTCAGCGCCGCAAGAACCGGCACCGCACGGCGCGATCGTCCTCCCGTAATAACAACACACCAGGGCAGCAAACCTACAACCAGCACGGTCTGCTTACAGGCCCCTGAACAGTCTTTGGGCGTTGTCGTTATCAATTTTATTCCTAAACTGCTCGTGGGAAAGGATACACACTTGGAGCTGGAGGTTATATACAGTGTGTACGTCTTAAAGGGACATAATTAGTGAGGATATGAAGCCGTTACTGAAGTGTAAACGAGTCATATAGCACTTCTGCTGTGTTTTTGGGTAAACGCCCTCCAAAATTGAAGGATTGCGACACCAATTTGTGGTGGTTTTGGTAAATATACCCCCGAGTTTTAATCCGTTCAACTTCATGATCTAATTCTGAGTGTGAGCGGTGATAAGGAGGTCATAATGATAAAACAGTGCTGCTTATCTCACTCCTGCTGTTGTTTGTGTGTTTGGCAAAGCAGGAAGTGGAGTCCTCAGATGGTGAATCTAGAGATCAGAGGTGAACATGTAGGCTGGTGTCTGCAGCTGTGGTCATTAGAACGGTGCTGATTAGGCAGCCGCAGGGGGTCTGGATGATTGGGTATTTATCTGCAGCCAACACACGCAATTAAAATTCCCTTCTCATAAGTCGGCTCGGGCCGGAACCCCAAAATCGTCCTCACATCACCGCCACCTCCTCCTCCTCCTCCTCCCTCTCCTCCTCCACGCCTTGTTCTCCTTCTTTCAGTTTCAAGACCGCTTCCGAATCTTTGTGGCTCGGCGCAAAAAGGGCTCCACTTTATCTCACTTCACACCAAGACACCCGGCGCCTCCTCTCTCTCTCCTCCTCTCATCCTCCGCTCAGCCCCTCTTCTCCTTTCTCTCACAACATCACCGCGTCTCTCTGCCGCCCTCCGCCTCCCTCCCGCCCCCGAATCCCCTCTGGTCTCTCTCACCGTGACTCTTCCCTTTGCTCATTATTGCTGCTGTTAGGAGCTTAATAATGTGCCATTAAGTGGACGGACAGGCGCGGCACAGCGCTGTGTGTCAGAGAGCTGCTGTACATAGCAATTGTGCTTCTGCTGCCGTCGACGCGATGATGCTAATTTACACTGCTTTTCCAAGACAATAAAGGCAGCTGCAGAGTTGCAAAGAGACACACACACACACACACACACACACACATACATATAATCACAAACACAGCGGTTTAGTGGAGGGGCATGTAGGACCAGAATCAAGTGACATGGCACAGCAGGGGAGGGGCCTCACCTATCCACCCCCACATCTGTGCCGCCGACGTGGGGCCCCGGCTCCTCCGCCCCCACCGCACCGCCCCGCCCCACCCCCGGATCAGAGCCCCTCTGACAGGAGGAAACAGGGAACACTTCAAGTGTAAATAATGTGTTTTCTCGAGTCGAGCCAAAACACCGGGAGGGAGAGGAGGCAGTGAAAGAGACAGGAAGAGGAGAGGAGACAAACAGAGGAGGAGAGTGACAGGGAGGCAAAGGGACAGGATGTATGACAAAGTAGAGGGAGACGTGGTCACAAGAAGCGGGCGACATGCGAGACAGCAGGCAGGCAAGCTAAAGGCGAAAGCGCCGGGGGGAAAGTAGAGAAGTGACAGGGTTTCCCCGGCAATTGGCTGCGGTAGGTGATGGAGACAGATGGTTGCCTGGTGGAGTTCCTCCGTACAGGCGGACGGGTCCTGCTGCCCCGGCCCCTCGGCTTTTACCCCTCTGGTATTAGACTCAGCTGAGGGGAAAACAACCCAGGGATCGGATCAAAGCTGCAGACTGAATGTGGTTTAAGAAGCCACGTGGCAACGAGGCCCCTTAGGTTAGAACGAGGAAGAGACAAAAGCCATCTCTGCACACACACACATGTGCAGCTGTAGTGTAATAACGTGTGTGTGTGTGTGTGTGTGTGTGTGTGTACGTGTGTTTGTCCAGCACTCCAGGGGTTGCTGCTTAATGATCCTCTTTATCATTCAGAAATCAGTCCTTCAGAGCCAGCAGAGCCATACACACACAGATTCATACACTTAAAGACAAAAGGCAGGGCGTCTATGTATGTGTATGTGTGTGTGCATGTGTGTGTTTGAATCTCCCAGGACGGCAACGCTTGAGAGAGACAAGCAGGGGGATTATCCCTGTCATCTATCCTGGATCGTGGCGAGTCGTCTGGGAAAAGCGCTGCTGCCTGCCTCGCCGCCTTCTCCCTCTGCCGGAATCTCTCCCTAGCAACCAGCCATTGGCGTGGTGATTGGACAAGCGTAGCAGCGGTTGCTATAGCTACAGGAAGCTCCCCTTCCCCTGTAACCCCCCACTTTTTTTTTTTTTCGGTGCCATGTATCAATCTTTCTCCTCATAACCTCTCGTTCCCCTCTCTTTCTTTGTTTCCCTTCGTTCCTCGTGCTCCTCCTTCACCTCCTCTTCTCCCCCACCTCCTCCCGTCTCTCCCTCCGTCTACGTCTATCTACAGTGGGCTGATGTTATTAACGCAGAGGTTGAGTGATGGGGGCTAATGGCATCCAAAGGGAGGCCGAACAGACTGAAGCGGGTCTGCAGAGGAAGACACAAAGACGCCGACGTGTGGAAGTGGCACATTAACAGAGCAGTCAAGTATTCATCTGACGTGTCCGTGTAAAGTCTGTTATTGTCTTTGGCAGCGTTTTATACCGAGAATCTGTTTAGTGGCAGAAAATAAATATGCACTAGAAGCTGCTGAGCAGTTTGGGAAAGAGGCGTGGGTGTGTGTCTGCATCTGTCTCTGCACTTATATATTTGTTTTTCTGCATCTGTGCAAGGAAAATGTGCACTAATGAAGCATTTGAACGTGTGTGTGTCTCTTTCTGTGTGTGTGTGTGTGAGCTGGTGGCACCGGCGGGCCTTCGCTGTTTCTGTTGGAATCCAAGAGTGCCAATTATGCTCGGGGAGGCGGAGTAAATGTGGTCACTATGTCATTAGGCCAGTATGCAGGATTCAGCCCGTCTGCTGGTAACACAACACCACCACATCATCATCATCCAGAGCGCACGCTGCTACGCCGAGACGCTCTATGGGATTCACAGACTCTACCCACCCCAGCCCTCCTCCACCCCCACCCCGACCAGCCAGCCGCCCTCTCTGCGTCTGGAAGCGATGCATCAAATCTGCGAGCTCGCCTCCGTCTTCGGCGTTTTCCACAGACTTGTGTCCGGGCGCTATAATCAGCTGCTGTGTATAATGGGTTCACATGAGGGGTTAAACGCACATGATTAGTGTTCTGTTGTTCCACTGACTAATGCATGAGAGAGGGGATGATGATGATGATGATGATGATGATGATGATGATGATAATGCTGCGTCCGGAAGGTAATGTGGTTTGATAAAGTGTGAGGATGAGAGGGAGGAAGAGCTGAGAGATGAGATGGATGCTTGGGTTTTAAGAATGCTCTGTGAGTGTGTGTGCGTGTGTGTGTGCGCTCACAAAGTAGCCCTGAGTGGAAAGTCATTGCATGCTTGTTTAAGAGGGCGTGTGTGTGTGTGTGTTAACAGTAGATCTCTGTGGTTGGGCCGTAGAAAACCAGACGGATGAAGAGGGGAAAGATTTCATGTCAAAGGCTCGCAGTGAAAATGAAAGAATAGACTGAGGCACACTGGTCAAGGTCAATAAACCGGTCACACACATTGATTCTCTGGAAAGAATGTCCAACAAAAGACGGGAATCAAATGCTGAAACACATCCCAATCACACACACACACACACACAAACACACACACAACAAAAACACACACCAACCGGCAGCTGACAATGGGTTAGTCGCGTACAAATACATAATACCGTTGAGCTATTAGTCTCCAAATCGTACGCCCTGAATGCCAATGTCACCCGGTCCCAAGATGGGAAATTGATTTCACGCCTCGGCGATCGTCACCGGGAAAGAAAAAGAGAAAGCAACGGAGCGAGAGAGACAAAAACAACCAAAGAAGCTGGCAGGAGGAGGGAGAGTTCGTCTCGTCCCAATACAGCGCTCACAGCCACTCAGAGAACAAACACAGGCGGCCACCGCAACGCAAACACAGACAGGAGAGAAGAGCTAGAAAGTGTGTGTGCAGGACCACAACAATGCAGAAGTGCTGGATGAGCGGGGCCTCACGGTGCTGCAGGTCAGGAGGCCACACAATCCTGCCCCATTGCACCATGGGAGGGCAGGTTAGAGGAGAGCTCTCTGGAACCTTGGGTGGGTGGAGTTGAGTGTTGTTACATGAACGTGATGATGTAATGTTTAGGCGACACAAACAGACCCCCCCCACCCCTTTTCGCTTTTCTCCTCTCTTCCTGTGTTCACCGACCCCCCCCCCCCCCCCCCCCCCTCTTTCTGGCGCCCCCCTCTGGGGCCGTCTGATTGGTTGACGGCACCATAGAGATGCTGAGAATATCCACCAACCAGGGCCCGGGTGCCCCTTCACACCGTTACCACAGCAACCCCTCACAACCACTGTGACTGTGCATGTGTGTGTGTGCCCGTCTGCGTGCACGTGTACACAGGAAGTGTGTGTACAGGGCTGACACACACACACACACACACACACACACACACACACACACACACACACACACACAGCACAAGTCCCACTCTGAATCATTTCATTACACACACGCACAGTATAAATATTGATTAAACTGTGATCCAATATTCACTGCAGCATAATCAATACCATGCTGTGCACTCATACTTCTGCCAAGGCTGAAAAGGCTAATAAACAGGTGAATAATGAGCATCAGACGCAGGTGAAAGGTCACACAAAAGTGACCACGACTGCACCCAGCAGTGTGTTTGTCACATGTATATTAAATATATTCATATATTAATAAAACAAACGTTCTCTTCATTTCTTCAAACCCTTCCTCTTCTTCTTCATTCAGACTCTCATAGGGCCTCTCTGCTTTACGTCACACTGCTTTGAGCCTCACACAGGCACAATAAACACAGCTCAGAATCAGATGATGCTTCTTATTCTTATTCACACATTTACTTCTCACTTTGTTCTTACTTATCTTTCCTTACGTCCTGAAATGAATGTAACCAATGACTGACTGCTCAAACGTTTCAGGGAACAAGTTAAGGTTAGAAACAGCTCAGCGTTCAGTACATGAGCATGTAAACTACAGTAAGTTCCCTCAGTTGTACCCGAGGCAGCTGATGTCCTACGTCTACACTTATCAAGGGATTTCTCTCTGGGTGCGTTGCAGTACGCTGCACTACAAAGGCGTCCCACTGTTCCTCTCTTGTAAAAGGATTATGTGCTTATGCCGTCGCTGCAGCCAATAGCGGGTCAGCTTGGGGTCCTCACCTGAAGCGGCTCAGAGCGTCTCATTAGATCACAGCGTGCAGCAGAGAGGAAATCCCTTCTCGACATGACAGCCACTGTAACGAGCCAACCTGGTGGGATCCTAAGTCCCCTGCCAGGCGCCTGTGATCCCTCACAGTGACTCTCAGCGTGTTCACTACCTGATGGATGAAGGACAGACTGCTATATGCCGGTCAATCCCTCAATATATATGTGTGTGTAAGTGTGTGTGTGTGTGTGTGAAGGTGAAGAATGTGACCGAGATGGATGTTTACCACTGGAACGCAGTTTCCAGCTCATGTAACTTTAACAACAATCGCCTGTGAGCCTGTGAGCTCATAGTAACGCTGTGTGTGTGTGTGTTGTGTTGGAGCTCCTCAGGTTCCTGTCTTACCGGTGCAGGTGAAGCACTTGACGTGAAAGTGTGTCTCCTGGACTCGCACCACCTCTCCTTTGCACGCCTCCCGACAACGCTGGCACCGGATCGGTCCGGAGCTGCGGTCGCTGCCCGCCAAGCCGCGGTGATAAGGGGCTGCAGAGGACAGAGAGACGCACTGTTAGAACAAAAACACTCTGGAACAGTGACAACGTCTAGACTTGAAGGTACAAGGACATCTTTACAAACTCTGCCCCCCCATAAGTGTTGTTTTTCAATGCAAGATGTCTTTCAGCTTCTTCTCTTAAATGCTGTTTCCCTTTAAGGATGCAATCACAGCAGGTACAAACCTTACAGGATCAAACTACAGGGCAGATCTTCTAAATGTCAGGTTTCTTGTGATGAAGAAAGTGCTGCTGCTCAGTCAGGGTGCGGTTTGAAATCCCACTGAGGGATTCCAGTAATCAAACAATGAAAACAAACCAAGGCACTTAAAGTTAAACAGCCTTTATTTAAAGCTAGGATATCAAATAATCCCCTAAATAAAGCCTGATGAAAATGAAATAAAGGCTTTTAAGGTTTTAAATCCCTGGAGAGCTCTGGAATTCTGTTGTTTGTTGTCGTTACTACAGACATCAACTGAGTGTAACATGAACCTGAGCCCCAGCTGAACATCACAGCAGGGTCACAGAGTGGAGCAGTGTCTTCAACCAGAGGGGAGCAGTATTACTTTAAACCTACTATTCCAGATTGAGTGGATCAGTGGAAGCCGGGCGATTGTGATGCGAGTACGAGGCTGTACTTTGTTCGCACAATCAGATCAGTGTGTTGCTCTGTCAACACTTTGCTCAGAAGCTGTGAGGTCTGACACCTATGTAAGCCGGGTAAGCTCCAGGCTTCCTCTCCCACTGTCTCTATTCCTCACCCCCCACCCACTCACTCGCACATACACTCTGGCACGCACACACACACACTCACACACACATACACACACTGTGCTGTGTCAAGTGAGAAAGTGGATGGATCCCCTTACCTCATTATGCATTAGCTTACGTGTCAGACTCCCGCAAGCCCGAGAGCTATTTCACACAGTCAGGCAGGCGTGCGCTGCTCGCACAACACCGACGGCAACTAACACTAAGAGCAATGGGACAAACAGCATGACTAATAAAGTAAAGATTAAGCTAAATGAGATGAGAATGGGTTTATCTAAAACCTCTTACAGGTTCTACAAAATCTTCTCCTCTCCATCAGGGCTAAAAATGGATTTTCCAGGATTCACAAGCAAGGAAATTGGGTTTAGATGGTGGGACGGTGCCAGAGCAGCTGGTTCCAGTCCCTGATTTAGCTCCGGCTTCTTTAAAGGAGCATGTGAGTGGTCCTGCGCTGGGTGGAAGGGGGTGTAATAGCAGGGTAACCAGCTGGCCCGCGCTGTCTGCCTGAATAGCTGACTTTGCTGCTTCAGTCAGAGTAACAGTCAGAGTATGTTCTGGCGTGATAGAGCCACTGATTCCATTTCAGAGAATGAATCCCAGAGGAGCTGCAGCACTCAAACGTCTCGCAGCCTCTCATGCCTGGAGACAGAGGCGTCTGCATGGAGCATGGGAGCGCCACAGAGAACATACATGTTACACATACACACACCGTACTGTGCGGTACTTGTTTGTGTGCCTGCTCAGGCCTGGAGTCTGAGTACTGGAAATATGTGAACCTGATTAATTCCCACTCCCAATCTCCCACACTCAACTCTCTATTAGTTCATTGTTTCTCTCGCAGCGCTGGCAGCACCACTGGGACTCACTACCCAGCTCCATAAGTGCCCAGCTAGTGGTTGAAAAAAATGACACACCCTCTGCGTGTGTATGTGTGTATGAGAGAGAGAGAGAGAGAGAGACAAAGCGCGGACGGCAGCCTTTGTTTACTATAAAACCTAATGAGCAGCAATGATCCCATCAGGTGTGAACAAGAGATAATGGGAACTAATGGCAGAACAAGCACGCCTGTGCCAACACCGACCGGAAACACAAGAGGACATTTATTTACAATAGTGACCTTCTGAAAATGGGCCAAAACAAATCTCTGGCACTGAATACCAGCATCTGCTCCGCCTCCACAGCCCAAAGATCCACTTCGGTTCCAAAATACTGTGCAGTGTGAGCCTCAGCACAGCCCGGACTGATGCTGCTTGGTTTGTTCCTTCTCCACACACACACACACACACACAAATAGCAGGTCAGTCTACTCCACTATAATCTCATCACGGTCCCTAATCTGATGTCATTTAGGGACTCCAGAGTGCAACATGGGAACAACAAATGTGCAAAGATGACCAACATGTGCCCGCACGTCCCGGGCAGACACCAGAGGAGCAGCATGGCGTGTTGGGCTTCACACACACACATACACACACACATGCTCAGCTGTAGATTGGGAGGCCCGCTGGTTTCTATGGAGTTGAACGGCGCCTTTCAACTTGGCGATGGCTGAACGATCTGAATCTGCCCTTTCAGACATAACAGCCAATGAGAGACGAGCGCTGCATGTGACACAAGGAGAAGCAACAAAGCCACCGAGGAAGGAAGGCCACGACAGGGCAAACAGAGCTGTCATCATCCATCACTCTGATTATCAATTAACCTATTGATTGTTTGGATTATTAATCAGGTAATATTGAGTAACTGCTCATGTTGTGCGTTTTAAACACTGTAATCCAGATTTAACTGCTAACACGAGAGCCGACGCAGAAGAATGCAGGTTAACAATGAACTCTGTGGCGACATCATGACGTAACTCAACCTCATGGCATCGCTGCATTCTTATCCTGTAAAAGCAGGCCGAGCTCTAAACCCCATTAAAGAGCTCTAGAACAACCATTCAGCCTTTCCCGTGCTGGAGGTGTTGAGTCATTTCTTCTAATGATAGCCAAAGCAGTCTACAGGTGTAATCCAGCCACTCCAAGACAGTCGTGCCAGGAGCCTCGGGAGGATACAGCCCTGTAGCAGACAGATAATAAGAACGCGACGCTCAGGGGTCAGAGACGCTGACAGGGTCCCCCAAGAGACTCACAAGCTGCTGCTATTTCTGCCACAGACCTGAGGAGAGCACACCGGAGCTCATTCATACAGGATTCAGAGAGAGACTAGAGGAGCGAATCAGAGAGGAGTGAGATTAAGATGACGAGGACTTGCAATGATTTATTAAAGGGAATTCTTCAATGGAGACTTTCTTAAGAATGGACGTCTGTGCCCAAATGAAAGTCTGGTCAGGCTCAGTGGAACATAGTGAGTAATGGAGTCAGGGTTTCTACACATTCAGCTGTTGTGTGGTTTTCAAATCGATGTTTTGACCAAATGTCACTGAGCTTCTGTTTTTAGGGTGACTGCGGAGTCAGCAGAGTGCAAGCAGGAACAACATGTCAAAAGCAATTGAAACCAAAGTAAAAAAAAAAGGCCTTTAATATGCAATCCCTGGTCTGGCGCCTTTGTTACTTTACAAACCACACAGCTGCTCCCCAGACGTATGAAGTCATTTTCCACAATAATTAAGGGGTGAGAGTGTCTTGGTGTTTCAGGAACTTTCCTTTGTTCCAGACAAAGACACTTGCAGCCACTTGGTGCCGTAACAAGAGGGCTTCAGCTCCAATTCCTCATCTTTTGGGTGATGTTATTGTTTAAAATAAGCACTGCAGGCAGAATGGAACAGAAAAGCAGGACTGAGGTTTACTACACACATCCCTGTCTAATGTAATGATCAGGTGTGGTGTCGCCCTCTCGCTCTCTCTCTCTGTCTCTTTTTGTCCCTTTGTCTCCGTGTCAGGACCTTGGAGAAGATCATTCATCACAGCGCTGATAGGGTCCAGCCGTATCGCAGCCATAGTGTCATTCTATGGAGGGAGAGAGAGGTCAAACTGCCTCTGAAAGCCTGAGGGATCACTCAATCCTTGGAGGAGTCAAGGTCACACAGGGAACAAACTGGAGGACGGAGGACACAACACACACACACACACACACACACACACACACACACTCACACACACGCCAGTATGGAGGAGCAGCTTTCCCATGAATGAGCTGTCGATCCTGTAAATAAAGTTAAACATAGTTAGGTCTAAATTAGCTCAAATCAAAGCCTTTTTATTTTCCCGTTATAATTAGAGCTGCAGAAGAAGAATGAGAGGGTGCGTCTGATTTGGTGTAGCTTTTAACAGACGCATCATGTATCCATGCACGCCTCATCTGGGCTTTGGCTCTGTGGCCGCTTTGCCTCCCACCTTTGTTCTCCCTAACTATAAGGCGTCTGGCAGCAGGAGTGATGAATGGCGTCTCATAAAACAGGAAGAAGACAACCAACACGGCAACAACGCCAAGAACATCCAGCATGGATCAGATTCCTAATTGTCGATCCCTACTGTGTTAAGTAAACTCCATTTCCACTCCTTGGAATTGTGTGGCTTTCTGCACAATTACACAAACACGGCCTGATCTTCATCCAAGTCATCATCATCATGTCAGGACACACAAGTTGGGTTTAAGCGCTGTTCTCTTCTGCTGTTCCTACACTTGTAAGTCTTGTTGCTGTCTTCTTGCATCACCCAACTTCTATTCTCATTCAGGTGCTGGACTTCCTCCGCTGACGGTAAATTTTCAAGACAAACTCTTGGCTCTGTTTCCCCCTCAGTGACTGCAAGCTGTCCAGGCCCTGAGGCAACAGTGGAGCCCCCCGGAAACCAGGACTCTCCTTATATCATGCAGTGGGAGGAGGTTTTGGTGTTCGTGGTTGAACTTTCTGTCCCCTGTGCCCACAGAGTGTTGTTCCTCCGGCCTTGTGGAACATCCAGGTGGTCCTTTGAAGCCTTGTGATGTACAGCGATGGCTTCTTGGTTGACTCCTCCTCATGGTGGTCACATGAACGGAGCCTGAATAGAGAAGCTTTTCATGTTGCTGACACCCTGGGGATGTTCTTGTTCTTGTTCTTGTCTTCTTCAGCATGTGATCTTTGCAGGGAGCCCACTTCTAGGTGCAACAGCACTAAATTCCCCTTCATTTGTAGCATTTGTAAAAGACTAATTGATTGTCTCGCTGTTGATAGACGAACACTTAAGAGGCACAGAAGCCTTTTCCAGCTTCTTGCGTTACTGAGACTTCTTTCCTGAGCTCCTCTGCCATGTGATCGACGCGCTGCTTCACATAAACGTCTCTTTCTTGGTCTCATCTGAGATCACAGTCTCATAACAACTGACTTCCACACCAGCACATATTCAAATCTCTGCTTTTAAAGTTAAGAAATGCGAGTGGGAATACCGAGAAGTAGAACATTCACATTCCCAATACGCTTTGCAATTGCATTTCGAAAGTGTTTTGCGTGAAAACACTCCGCACTGACGCCAGAGACGGAGAAGGAAAGTGGAATGGGGTCGAGAGAGAATCAGGGAGAGAGCAGGATTAATAAGGTGTCAGGTGTGTGTGTGTGTGTGTGATGTATGACTCTGCAGGTCCACTTAAGTCCCCGAGCTCAATCATCACTGTATTGATCAACACGTGTGTTTTATCACTCCCCTGAAACACACACGTGTAGATCACCTGTCTCACCTCAGACAGACGAGAGGACCGGGCGACGGACAGATACACGTCTCGCTTTATTAAGTAGCTGAAGTTGCTGTCTGTCATTTATAATCACACGCCTGTGCTTCCTTATGCAAGCGTGTCTATGGCAACGAAGGTCCAACCCGTCAGAGGCAAACCTGCCTGCTCACCACCTCGCCTCACACAGGCAGAGAAGAGCCTGACCGGACACACACACACACACACACACACACACACACACACACACACACACAACCCACTGACCATGAGAGACGATGGAGAGTTGTGTGTGATTACTGTGTGTGTGTGTGTGTGTGCACGTATGGCCTCCAGGCTATCACGCCCAATGTAGCAGAAAACCACAGCACACACACACTACAGCCCAGCAGGCCCATTCATGCCCATAACATGAGTGTGTTAAGTGTGGAGGGAAGTGCTGTGTATGTTTGAGTGGGAGAGGAGGAGAGAGGGGAGGAGAGAAGAGGAGAGGAGAGGAGAGGAGAAGAGAAGAGAGGAGAGGAGAGGAGAGGAGAGGAGAGGAGAGGAGAGGAGAGGAGAGGAGAGGAGAGGAGAGGAGAAGATGTTCTTTTCTCAGCTGTGTGTTGTGATTTTATGCCTTAAGCATGATCACTGACACTGACACACCACCGTCTGCCTGCTGTGACAACACTGACACACACACAAATGGGGGCTTACACATGGTTTAACACAGGTTGACGCATGTGTGTGTGCATTCACGTCTCTCCACACACACGCTGCGGCCCACATGGTGCCTGAGCCCCTCCTCGTCTCCTCGTCTCCCCGTCTCCCTGTGCCGTCAGCTGAGAAAGGCATTTTTAAGATTAACAGAAGAATTCTAAATATTCTCCTCTCCTGTACGGAGCTGAAGCCCGGCGACGTACAGCACAGTGACACGGGCCGGCCAGGAAATATAAAACAAAACAAGGCGGACAGCTGAGTGAGGACAGACTGACAGACAGACTGATCAGTTTGCACAGCACCTGGCAACTTCCACTGGCATCACTGAGCGCAAAGAGGCATGAAAGGAAGTAAGGAGAGATCCCAGTGCTGCACCTCCACCAGCTACAGTGCCTCATCTCATCAACCCAGACATCCGGGCAAGCCTTGTGACCTGACCAGCGATGGAACAACTCGATACAGATACACAACAAAGCCCAGGCAGTGCAGCACATGCTCACATGAACACACAGCTGATGAGCCCTACAGGGGGAAAAGCCCTGATTCAGCTGACAGAGGATCAGGGTCAGAGTCAGCTGATGCAAGGTCAGCTTAGGATCACGGGAGCCCCCGAGCCGCTCTGGGACAAGCATGACAGCCGCCGCCTCCAGACCAACACCGCGATGTCAGCGCGGCTCAGGGTCGACACCCGAAGCAACTCAGCGGGTTCAGAACTCCTCAGGCGGGCTGAGCTAGAAGCCAGGTGGAGCTTTTTACGAAGAGACAACAGCTGAAGGTCTGGGTGGTCTCGGTGGTCCCGGTCCCGTCCTCGCCCCTGAGGTCAAAGGCGCTAAAAAAGGCAGCCGGGGGGGGCGTGTTGGTTATGACAGATAGATGAGGAAGGTGAGGAGGAGAAATGAGGAGGAGGAGAGGGAGATAGTGCAGAAGGAGCAATAGGAAGATGTTGGGAGGCAGAGAGCAACAGCTGCTATTGGGGATGAAGAATGACAAAAATGCTGTTGGAGAAGTCAAATGCTGCTCTGACCTCCAGCTATACTTAGACTGAAGTCACACACACCTACATGGGAGAGGGCTCCTCTCAGGGAAACACATGGAAATGACTATTAAGGCATATTTCAGAGGATAAGATCACTTCAAATCAGCTCATCCACACTAAGTTCTCTCATCTGCACCTGCACATCACACACACACACACACACACTCTGATCTCACTGACTCTGGGCGCAGTGTTGTGTTTACGCGTCATGTGGAGACATAAAGCGCGCAGGAATGGACTCACCACTGGAACTCATGATGCCCAAAGGTTCCGATCGACAACCAAAGCCGCTCCGTCACAATGTAATCCCATAAAGCAGGAAGATCTCCACCGGGCACTTTGGTTCCCCTGGAAAAGTGTGGAGTAAGAAAAAATAAAAAATCAAAGCGAGCTTCCAGGGAGCGAGAGCGACGCGTCCCCGGGGCTCAGTGCATCTCCAGCGGCGGCGCTCCAGTCAGGGGGACCGGAGCTGGAACCAGGCGAGCAAAACAAAGATACGCGCGGATGTTTCCAGGCTTTATCAGAGCTGAGAGAGTGAGAGAGTGAAGCTGTGGCTCAGAGAGAGAGAAAACACACACTCACACACACACACTCACAATGCAATGTGGCTCAGTCGGATTCCACCTTCACATTTTAGCTCTCGGCTCATTCCAGCTCCACCGCGCGCGCTCGCTCTCTCTCTCTCTCTCTCTCTCCCCCCCTCTCTCTCCTGCTGTCATCGTGCGCCTCTTTCACACTGGCGCCGCAACAAACCCGTTCCGGTTAATACTTTCAAAATAAATGTCAAGCTCTTTTTCTTCCATTGAATATGTAAAGTGCGTGCGTGTGTGCATTATTTATAAATCAATTGCAATCACACAGCAGGCACATATCATCATTGTTATTATTATCATTAATATCAGCGCTATAATTATTATTACAAGAGCCAAAACGGAACCGAATTAATTCAGATGTACAGGTATGGCATCAGTTACTTGTTTGTTTACATGGCATCACAACTTCGTTTACTTGACGACATCGATTTTTGTTCGATGGCGTCACGATCGTTAATAGCTTTTATATTTTCTATCACGGACTCACGCAGTAATTTAATAAGCCACCCACCCACTCAATGATCTATTCCAGCGTCTTTGTCTGTTTTCCGGGGCCGTTCCGTCTTCCTCCGGCTAACTTGACGCTTCTCGCGCTCCCTCCTGGGTTGAGCGACGTCACTCCGATCTGTGAGCACATTGATGACACTGGAACCTGCAAAAGCTGTGAAATGCTGAAAAGGTTATTAGTCCTAAATTCTATCTTGTATCTGTATAAATATGAATTCAGGTGAAAGTTGGAGAAGAAGAGCTCGATGTAGGGATTTCCCACAGTCGAGGCGTCATCTTGAAATACGCAATGAGAAGCACGTTACACCTTAAAAAGCTTTCACGGTCAAACAGCTTAAAAATGTATTTTAGTGGCTTTACAAAATATTAGTAGAGGTGTGTGTCTTGTGTCGCGCCGGAGTGGATCTGTGCTGCTGAAACTGTTAAGTGACACCGCCCTCTGCTGGAAAAACAAGGTAAGCAAATTGTGATGGAAGGTGAAGCGAGTGTGTGTGTGTGTGTGTGTGTGTGTGTGTGTGTGTGTGTGTGTGTGTGTGTGTGTGTGTGTGTGTGTGTGTGTGTGTGTGTGTGTGTGTGTGTAAGAGAGAGAGGCATCTGTTAATCTATAATCACAGTAATTGCCTGAGACTGGTCACATTACAGACCTGAGCTGCACCCACATTGTTATAATGCAATAGAGACCAAATCCTTTTAGTGGATTCTTCATATATCAGTGTGTGGAACGTGTTTATGTGCAGCTGAAAGGGTTAAGTGGCCTGTGATCCTCAGTGCTGGACCGTGTTGGTGAGAGAAGTCAGGTCCAACTTGATATTGAATCCCAGAAACATGAGAGTTTGATGCCATGTGGTCAATCCATTAAACTGGTGTGTGTGTGTGTGTGTGTGTGTGTGTGTGTGTGTGTGTGTGTGTGTGTGTGTGTGTGTGTGTGTGTGTGTGTGTGAAAATGAGCTGTTTTTATGAAGCTGCCTTGTCTGTACTGAGGAAACCCTGGTTCTGAAGCAGGGAGGAAGCCGGACAATGGCGGGATGTGAGAGGTGCCTCTCTCTCTCTCTCTCTCTCTCTCTCTCTCTCTCTCTCTCTCTCTCTCTCTCTCTCCCACTCTTTCTCTCTTTCCTTTCTGGATCTCAAGGGTTGCACAAGATGTTCTTTTGTCTGTTATTTCTCTTTGCAGGACTCCCTGACCCCCACGCTGTTTATGCTCAGTGTCTCTGTTTCAAACTAAACTCTTAGAAAACAGGGTGTGGAGTTTAGAGTGTTTAAACCTGGTGGAGTATCATCATGGTGGTGGTTAGTCTGGGTGGAGCAGACGGAGGTGTGTACTGTCTCATCTCAGTGTTCTGGCTCTGAATCAGACCCAAGAGCTCACGTCTCTGAAACAAAACATAAACACACACCGCATGAGAAGTGGCCTGAATTCCTCTGATTTTATGTCTTTACTACATTTGCTAAATTGCTCTGAATGGCTGACCCTTTGATAAGAGTTGATAAGGATCAGAGATGAGTTTAATGATTGACAGTATAAATGCAGCTCCCTCAGTGTGTGTGTGTGTGTGTGTGTGTGTGTGTGCGTGCGTGCGTGCGTGCGTGCGTGTAATCCCCGTGTGGGCGGCTGCCCTGTGGACCTGGCGTGTGGCGGGTGTTGATTGTGCTCCAGTGTCAATCCTGCCTTATGCTTTTGTCCTCCAAACTGACCGGGCAGAAAAACAGGAAGGTAGACTTCCTGTGCACTGAAGGCACCATGGCAGGAGGCCATGGTGTCGGCACAGTGTTCACGCTGTCTGTGAACGCACCTCCACCAGCCTCTGCCCTCTAATTGACACGGAGGTTGATCTTCAACTGATATTTATTTTTGCTGGAATAAACCGGTGCACTGATGATGTCATGATTTTCCTTCTTAGGGCCCTGAAACTGGAAACAGCTTCCTTAGAGCTTCCTTAAAAGCAACACCAGGCACAAATGAGGCTTTTTTTCGCGATGCACTGTCACATGATGGTGCAGACATGATGGCGGGTCTTGTGTTGCTGCAGTGCGTTGTGTTGCTGCATGTGTTGTATCATTGTGAGGCTTAATCATTGCACGTAGACTAGAGCGTCTTTTGTCACCATCGCTCCCGCTGATCAGCACTACGCTGCATTTTTCACTAACCCTCTTAATTCCTGTCCTTTGTCCTTTGCGCACGGTCAGGCATATGCACACACACAGGCACGCACACACACACATGCAAAGACGCCGCCAAGCTGGAATCACAAACCTTTTTCTGTTTCCTCAGCCACATACCCATTAACTCCTCAATTAACTCACTCGCTCCGTTTGTCCACTCACTCGTTCACTTCCTTGCTCGCTCGTTCACTTACTTACTTATCAATCCATTCATTACTTCACTCACTAATCCATTCATTCAGCAAGTCATTTATTTCTCATTACATACTCACTCGTTCATCCCTCAGTAATCTGCTCCCACACTCGCTCACTCCTGCCAGCAGAGCAGAGTAAATGGTGTGTGTCCTGCAGTGTTGCATGATCCCATGTGCAGGGCTGATATTCTGTGTTCAGGGTGACTTTGTCGCGGTGCATCGGGGGGCTGTGGATACACAATCACCACGGTTTATATTTAACTAAGCAGGCAAAAAACACAAGAAAGCAACGCAGCAGCAGCAGCAGCAGCAGCAGCACCCCTGGGATTATTATCTCCCTTCACACAGATAGGGACGGACATGACCCAGAAATGGAAGTGAGTCAATGATAAAGAGAGCACACACACACACACACACACACACACACACACACGGTGAGGCAGAAAGGGGGGAGTGAGGCCGTGATTAAAGGTGGACTGCATGTTGGTGGCGCTTCCAAACTGTCCTGGTGGAATGTAGAGCCGATGGGCAGGACTGATGTGCACAGGCAACACACGTCTGGAATGAAGAATGGTGAGACGCTTGTGCCTTTTACCTGTCGCACTGAACTGGTGAGACTGGTGTGAGGGAATGAGGAAGCCGCTTGTGTTTACTGCACAGAGGAAACACACAGGTGGGTGGTGCAGAATTGGGTTAAAGGAGCCTGGATTACAACATAAATGTCTTTCTGTGACACAGTGTGTGTGTGTGTGTGTGTGTGCTTCAGGGGTGACCAAGAGAGAGAGAGAGAGAGAGAGAGAGAGAGACAGAGTGACAGGGAGGGGGGGGGGGGGGGAGAGAGAGAGAGGGAGAGAGAGAGAGAGAGGCTGTGCCCTTGTCCTAAAGAAATAAAGAAATGAGGGGAGGAGTTACAGCAAACTTCCTCTGTCAGTGACATGCGGACTGGGGGAGCCTCTGTAGGAAACACTCACACACTCACTCACACACTCACAGGCTGACCTACGTACATACTCAGGAGTCTTTTGCTGTTTCCTTCTCTTTGCCTCTGTGGGTAATGACAATGATTACTACAGCTGCTATGAGATCCTTCACTCTTTAGACTGTAAACCAGGGCACACACAGACACAAACATACCTACACACACACACTCTCTGCCACGCACCTTAGGAATGAAGTGAGGGAAGCGCCGGCACCAAGACAGAGGTAAGAGTTGCATTCTTTTGCTTTTTATCTGTCTGTCCGAGCGTAGCTGTTCATTAAATTTACACGGCTGTACTTTGTGTTTGGTCATAACAACCATAGAACTTGTCAGACCACAAAGTGAAGAATGTAAAAAGTAAAAAGTGATCGTTCAGTAATTCTTTTACTTCTGTATTATGTGCACTGTTGTTTTGATAAAGTATGCAAACGCTCCCACACAGTTTGGACTCTTACTCCACAACCTGAATCAGTGTTTCCCACTGATAGCAGACGATAGCAGCACTGATAAGAGGCTGTAATAATCAAATGATCACTTCAAAATGCCACATCAGTAGATTTGACATTATAGTTCCTCTTAGGCTGTTTTAGAGTACAAATGCCCTTATGCAACGGTGCGGGAATCTCCCTGCAGGGAGCTCTCTGACCTAGACACACAGGCATGTGAGGGAGCTAACGGGGGGTTAGTCTAAACTTAGAGTCCATAACCTCCGTCTCATGTTTCTCTCTGCTACAGCTGATGTTCTCTCCTATCCCCCCATGCCACATATTCCAAATCTATTAACCCACATTCTACACACACACACACACACACACACACACACACACCTCAGACAGCCCTGCTTGAACACAGCCGCTCTGTGTTGACACCATATGTTTCTCATTAGTTTGAATGTTATTGTCATGGACTGCTGAGTGTCACGATTGCAGTTTAGCCTTTGCCGCATTTTGAAACTGCGTGGCGACTGTGGTCATTTACGCGGCTGTTAAGTTCATCAAACCCTGTCGTTAAAAGGCTGTTTGTATGTTTGAGGCTGAAATGCCTTTAATCATATGGAATGTAACACAAGACTTTAAAGTAACAATAACAACACGTGTGTGTATTCAGAGGAGGGAGGTTTGGACACTGAGAAACAACAGATAGAACATCCATCAGTTTAAATGTTCTGCCTGTAGGCTTTATGCTTTAACACAGATTTAGTGGCAGTATGTAAATTGTCACCGCGGGCAACTGTTGTCTTTGATGCAGCTTTAGAAGCTCCAAATGTCTAACTTATGACCATTGATATCAGCCTTGAAGGGCCTGTGTTTATTAGATTAGACACATTCTAATGCACCATGGGAAACGGAGCCGAGAGGCTGTTGCCCTGACACTCCTCCAGCCTGTTTACTGCCACAAGACACACGCACACACAGATTCAATAATCAGCATTCGGTCACAAAAACAACATGTAGAGTCTGAACGTGGTTCCAGACGCTGATATGAGCCTGTGTAATGTGTGTATGGGCTAGAAAAGGACAGAAACAATGGAGATATTCTACGCTTGTGTTTCGGCTTTGACAGGTTCTTTGAGATAAACAAATTCAAACAGTGGCAGATGACATCATGTCCTACATCATGCATATGTCCTTCCTGTAATGCGAAGCAAATTTTGAGGCAGTTTCAAACGAGGCCCACTAAATTATTAATTGCCTGGCTGTGAAAAAAACATGACTGGTGTAAATCCTTCTCTTTATATTGTATACATATAAAGGCTTTATAATAAGTCAACAATTCTGCAATTATACAATTTAGCAAGTAAAAGTCATGACTGCTTGTGTTATAAAGCGACCAGGTGTGCAGTTATGGAGCGTCTGCCCACATTCTGCTCTGAAGTCTTTTGGGGGAAGGTGTCAGAGCTTAGCAGAAGTAAATCCACAAGCCAACCACTCGTTTCCCCTCTGAAAACAAAAGCAAACGCACAACACACTGAAATCCCTAACTTACATCAAGAAATAGAGCCAAAGAGGGTGTGAGGATACTACCAGTAGTCCTGCAAATCCAGAGAGTTTCAGAGAGTTTGGAATGAAATAAATCTTTTAAATTGACTATAAAGTGCAGTTTGTGGAGGCGTAGTGAGGTTTCAGCTGCAGTGGAACTTCAGCTCTTATCTGATCACAAAGAAGGCCACTCAGCTGAGGAGGTTGAACTTGAACAGAAGGACCTTGAAGCAGACATACATAATACAAGACATAATAGCCACAAAAGCACTTATTCATCAGATAAGCTGTTGATGATATAAGGTAGAGATAAGGTTCGCCATAGAAATATCCTCTGGGTGTTTCTGCCAGCCATGATATAAATCTCAACCATTCTATTACAACTCAACACAATTCTGAACTTTTAAAGTGATACGTTGAAAAGACTATGTTTCACTCAGCAGCAGTTGTTGGGGAAACATGGGGTGGTAGGATTGTTGCTACAGCTGAGGGCCTAACCAACACGTCAATCACAGCAATATAGAAGTATAGCATGGATATATGAATTAATATGATATGACCTAACCCTACTCTATAACCAAAGGCTGGTTGGTTCTCTTACCCTCTAACAATAAGTGCATGTCCACACTCCAGCTTATTGTTTCCTCCATTTATGCACTTAAGCTATCAGAGAACACAAAACCACAGCTGATAACTGTTCATAACCAATCATTTGTGGTGTGGATTTACTCAGCAGATGTATATGGATATTGCTCGCTCTGGCTGAGTCTGGTATTGGAAATGGTTTAAAAAACAAACAGCAATAAACAAAGAAAAACAATCTATACTTAGTCTGCCCTCATAATCTGACCTGCAAATGCTTCCCTCCTCTTTTAAGAGTTTGTAATAGAGTGTCAGAGTAAGAGGGTCTATGAAAATGAGCTGTCCCTTTAAGAATCTGAAACGTAGTGAAAGCATGCCTCAGCACATTTAGTCCAGTATAAACATCATCCTCATCTATTCAGTATCTTCTTCATATGGAGTCTTCACCCATAAAACTCTTCTGAAATCCATCCTTTCCTCTCTGAAAAGCTCATAGGGTGATGTCACATCATGCTGCCGTGATGATGTCACGCGTGTTACTGGCATATTTTGCATTGGCTAGTGTGATGTGAATAAAGTGTGGGTTGATCTCTGCCATCACGCAGCTCCTGCCCGCTTTACTGTGACCTTGCGGTGTGTCCCTATGTGGCATTGCCTTACAGCGGCTCAGCAGTACATTGTCTCTGCAACACACACACACACACATTAGCACAGATTCACAAACACACATTGTGACACACATACCGTGCATATTTTAGCTGACCCACACACACAGCATATAGGGAAACTCTCACTGAGGCCTGCCCCCCACACACTCATCCCAATCTGCAGAGTGCTTTGTGCATTCACACACGGCCAGCTAGTGAGGCGAGAGAGAGAGACAGAGAGAGAGGGAGAGAGAGAGAGAGGGAGAGAGAGAGGAGAGAGGCTGGTGGGAGGAGGGAGATGGAGAATTCAAGAGACCGAGGGGTTACAAAAAGAGGGAGACCCAGACGGAGAGCAGGAGAGATAAAGCGTGGGGAGGAGAGAGGAGACACATCCAGTAAATACTAAGCAGTGAGGGGAGAGAGTGAGCGGGACAGGCAAGGGAACACCGACATAGGAAGGGAAACGGGGGGGGGCTTGTCCTGTCCAGAGAGGGAGTTGTTAAAGAGGCTGGGGGAGCCGGTGGGATGGCATTGATCTCCCGGAGCTGCCGGGTCTTGGGCCAGATGGCGTCTTGTTGCTGCAGACCGCTGCTCAGCTGCTGCTGCTGTGGACCTCTCATCAAAGTCTGCCTCTCGTCCTTCACAGGTCGGTCCCAGCCTGCTCTCCTCTCTGTGCTACTGCGCGGTCATGAGAAGGACCGCCGCACTCACATAGACAGGAGCGTAGGTCTATACACACCATGGGTAACACACTTAGCCACGAAGGTAAAGGGGAAGGGGTGTGTTCCTGACATAGCAGCATGACCGTGCTTGTGTCAAGCAGTCCCCGTTGGTCCTAACCATGCTCTGTGTTGTGGATACTGTAGGACGCGAAAGAATAGGCTGTTGTGTTCTTCTGCGTAATGTCACGTTGCATTGTATTGTAAGTTGTGCGCCCTTTTGTTGCATTGTTCTCTGTTGTGAACGCTTGTCCAGATAACGTGTTTTGTGTCCTCTACGCTGACAAAGCATGTTCGTCAGTTTGTGGAAAAAGAAGGGAAGAATGTTTTATCCGTTAACAAACACAAACTTTTAAATCCAGCATACTGGGCTGTCGTGAGCCTGTATGTGTGCCAACATGTGACTGTGCTGTGAGTGATCATGAGCAAGGCAGCTGTATGATCCAGCAGTGTGTGTGTCTGAGCTGGATCTTGCCTTCTGTATCCCCCAAAACCCTGTTAACTCCTGACACTAACCTATGGCTCCACCCCAGCATTCCCAGTACACTCTCTTTCCTTCCAGTGACCTTAACTCTACTAACTCGCAGCTTATTGTCTCAACCACTCAACCAAACGCCTGTCTGTTCCCATCTTCACAGACATCTCTCCCGCTGAGCTGGATGCTCTTTGGAGGGAACCACCGTACACCTTTGGTGGATCAAATGAACACTTCCCGGGACATGACATCATGACTCAAGGTAGAGTATGAGCTGTGGGAGAACAACTCAATCTAGTCTAAATCATCGGCTTATCAGAAAACCCTGTATTAGTGTAAAGCCCAAACACTATGGTGAGTCTAATTTGAGAGGGAGCCGTGGTGGAGCACATGTGGTCACTGAGGAAGTGTTTGGGACATCCTCTCCTGCACAATGGGACAAATCAGGGGAAGCCCGTCGCCGCTCTGCTGCAGTTATCAGCTATTATTTGCAACCATCCTTCTGATATTTATAGACTTGAAATTGATTTGGATCCTGTTTATGTTCGGTTGTAAAGCACACTTACTAACTGCAGAGGACCCTTAAAGTCACATGTTGAGGCTGTGTCACGACTTAAAACACACATTTACTCAGAAATTGCTGTTTTCATCTGGTGTCATCTGGTAACATTTCCAGCTAAATCTGCGAGACAGTCTCGACCCTGCGTCATAATGGCAGCATACTTGAGATGACCCTCTTGATTAGACTGTTTCCAGTTACCACACACCTGCTTCTATGAACAAGACACTGGCCTAGAGAACACATGATAGGCGCCGAGGCCGTTACCTCAGATAAGCTCTGTGACCCAGTGTTTGTTTTGTTTTTCTGATTGTGTTTCCTGTTCAGGTGTGGAGGAGGATGGCCCAGCGGTGGAATCAGGTGAAGGAGGAGTGGAGCAAGAGAGTTACTGGAAGAGGAAAGAAGCCTTCCCTAAAGGAAGTACTATCTCGCTGGGCGTTGGAGACAAATACTCCTCAGGTACTTGTTTGCCATAGTTCACTCTTTGACTTGTTTATGCTTTAGCCATTATCCAGTCTAAACTACTTATATTTCACATACATCACGTCCAATTTATACCTCAGCGTGCATATGCTACGAGATGATGCACGCTTCCCTGTTCACTTATGTTTTCCTGGCTCAGCAGTTAGTTCCATCCATCAATTTCCTTCAGGTTCTTCCTCTCAAATGGATTTAAATGGCCACACTGAGAGTCCAGTTAGAGCTCTAATAGCTTTGGTAGTCCTCTGAGGGAAAACATTATGCACACAATGCATTTCAATGAAACATTAACTCCACTAAAAATCCTTTAATGAACTTGTGGAAGTCTTCTCTCTCTTTGCTCACTGTGCTATCGTAGTCTTAGTTTATTTGTACAGCGATAACGGACACAAACCCTCGACTGCAACACGACCTTATTGCAATACGACATTGGGATGTGTTCGTTGGCACGTCACTCCACAAAATAAAAAAATAAAAAATGCTTTCATTTTTATATTTATGATTAATCATGGCTATAATCTTGTGTCACATCCAGAAATCGTGCTGCTGTTCACCGGGCAGAGGCGGTCCAGTGTACTTCCTGACCGGGTCCTGCAGGAGGCGCTTCGCACGCGGCTCCGGGTGGTGGAGAGCAACAGCCAGGATGTCATCCAGCTCTTTAAGGTCAGTTACATCAGGAACCATGACATGATTTGACGCAATGAAATGGAACAAATGTCATACTGATGAGCTTCGTCTCTGCAGGACCTGTCTGCCCGTCTGGTGTCAGTCCATGCCGAGAAGGACAGCTTTGTCCTCACGTTCAAGACTGTGGAGGAGATCTGGAAGTTTTCAACTTACCTGGCTTTAGGTGAGACTGCGACCGTCTGTGTCTGTCGGCGGGGCCTTTTCTGTCTTTCCTCATGCTAACAGATGTACTTTATGTTCTCTAGGCTATGTGTCCCGCTGCTTGGAGAACTTCCTGTGTGATCAGTCCATCTGGTTGGACCAGGAGCTCCTCAGCGACTTGGAAATCAACGTAACAGTGGACGAGGAACATCTAGCAACCCTCTACCTGGGACTATTACATCAGGAGGGTCAGTAAAGCCGTGATACTGCACAGGCAGATCAGTCACATTACAGAAACTCTGAAGAACATCAACACTGATGATCCACTTCATGAACAGTTCTTAACAGTTACGTTTATAACTACCTTGGATACTTTTCACTTCTATTATTCAGTAACAAACTGCGGCTGCGATTTAATGCAATTTCTTTTGTTCTTTTTTTTCTCTGACCCCGATTAACCCTAATGAAGCCCGACTGACATGATTGGGGCCCGCTTATTGCAATTGGAGCCTAATATGGCACGCCGCTCACTTCAAACTACAACACACCTCTCGTTACAAGTCAGCCATATAATTACATTCCTATTCGTGATCACCATTGCTCTTTGTTTTCTCTAGAATTTCCACTACAACTTGAAACTGGACAACATTTTGCTACGATTCCCTATGTATTGCAAAATGTATCTTTGCTTTCTAAGCAAAAGTATTACACCATGTGCCGTCAAGAAAGTACAGAGTATTGATTTTCTCCTGTCTGGGCAGAGCAGACACTACTACTCCCCCCTCTCACTCCCTGAGTCATAAAGCTTCACGGAAACGTATATTAACAATGCAGCACTGGCAAACAGCGATGGGAATTGCATTAACTTAATAGGAGGATATGAAACCTCCATCAATCCCCTTGTGACTGAATGACGGCTCCGGATTTGTCTGAGTTTCACAGAGCCGTAACTTAACGGACTTTTAGTAACATTGCTTTGTTGTGTATGTGTGTGGGAGCTTGGGCGGTGGTCGGTCTCCCTCTGCATGTTCACGTCCATCCATGTCTTTGCAGGATCCTTCTTTGCCAAGGCACTGTCTAAAAGTGAGGAGAATGAGGACGACGAAGAGCAGTTGTCATTCAAAAAGAACGACCTGTTGACGGTGAGGAACACGGGGCAGGACAGCATGTGGGAGGGCACCTTGCTCTCCACTGGGCTTCACGGCTTAGTACCGGTCCAGTCCATGCAGCCTTTGCCGTATCCCTTCTATCAGTAAGTAAATACGTTTCCACAAATTAGCAATTTCGCTGTTTACAAAAAAATGGTGTGAAAACCCATTTGTACCCATTAGCTGGTGGATGGCATTATCCTGTTTAATCTGTGCTTCCTGTTTGGTCAGGTGGTTCCTGAGGAAGTACCCAGGATTTGCTGGATGCTCACCAACAGAAAAAGAACCATTTGAACACCCTATAGGTAAAACATCCAGCACATTCACACTAAACACATGCTGAATGTTGTCATTCAAAGATTGTTAAAGGGATATCTCATTGATTTTCCTACATAAAGTCAAAACCATATTTTGTCAGGGAAAGCCAAATGACATTTATTCCGAAATTATAATAATTTACCCAGTTCCAATATCAAGCTGGGGACTTAAAGCTTCCCAGGAGTCACAACTACAAACCACAATCAATAAACAATAACCTATAAACCAAAGTACAAAATATGAGTGACAATGTTGTTACATGACAAAGCTAAGCATTAAAATGACACTTACAATCAACAACGTTTCCTTTAACATTATATACAAAACTATGTAATTACTTTACACTTGTGTTACTTCTGGCCTGGGTGTACAACCTCTCTGCCATGAGCAACGACAACGAAAAACCAAACTTTACAAAGTGGATGACCAAAGTTTATCTTTCCAGTAATAGTACAAACACAAACAGGAGCATACACAGAAGACATTTTCCTTAGAACTGACCTGCTAATCCAGCACCTCGTCATGTCACTCAGCAGCCGGCATTAGCTCTTCATACATCCACGCTGTTCTTGACATTAACGACACTCCAACTACAGTTTCACACACATACCGCTGTTTGGACAGAATATTGCGCCAAATTACCAGAATTTAAACCACACGCGACGAAGATTTCTCCCAAACAGCCGCCGGCGTTTTTCGTTTCACATCCTTTCAATATCTTTTCGTACCTCGCGCGGTAAAAGTCTCTCGCGCGGTATCGTGATGACGTCACTCATGAGCGCCTTTTTCCTAAAGGGACAGGACCCATACCAGTATCTAGTAACGAGTGGCAACTGATTACAAAACAAATACATATCGGTAATACACGTAGTATGAAAGAGTACTGAGTGGTGAATTCAACTTAGTTTAGTTTGATTAATGGACCTTGCAGCTGTAAACAAAAATAGGGAATTATACCAATCATGATGTAATTACAAATTAATTTTAAGGGTTATGGTATAGAGGGATTTCACAAGTCTATCTCATTCTCTCACATCACACCTGGCAGTGACGGGTTCGTGTGTGGCCGTGGTGGACTACAGTCCGCTGGGGCAAGAGGAAGTCCAGCTGAGTCAAGGGGACGTAGTGGAGATCCAGGGTCTGCTCGTCCGAAGTCTGGCCGTGTTCATTGGCACACACACCTCCACAGGACACACTGGATTTGTACACAAGGCCCATGTCAAGCCTCTGGAAATCCAACCTTTGTGAGCATTATTTAAACCATTTAAATTGTATTGAATCCAATTTTGTCATCTCAGGGATATCAGTTGACGGCGTGTTATTTTCTGGCGCATAGTGAATTAGATTAAACTTGAACACAACACCAAAACAAGTAGCTATTCCAAACTTGTTTACAGTCTGCTGCTAATCTTTATGAAAGCCAGTTTAGTGTATTTGCAGTCTGGAGGGGGAGGATCGGGTGAGGAGGCCGGAGAGACTGAGCCGAAATAATAATGCTGCCTTTGTGTCCCTCATACAGAGACGGACAATTGGTCTTTCTGACTAAGGAGGAGAGGGCCGCCCTGGCTCAGGTTAACCCCTGTAGCTCTGAGCCAAGCGACAGCAGCCTTTTGGAGAGACTCTTCTCGACCGATATCAGCTCTGTATACAGGCTCGGTAAAGAAGTGCCAGGGTTCATGTCATAACTGAAACAGAGGTCATGTTTGGTTTGATGTCAGACCTGCGGCTTGTTTCCTAAATAGCTATTTACTTTGTGTGCTTTCAGACAGACTGGATGATTCTGACTTCATGTATATCAGGAATCAGCCAACACATGGTAATGCTTTGAAAGAGCTTGATAACTGCATGTGTTCCAAATGAGAAGGGAAAAAGATACATTTACATTAAAGCTTCTATAATCTGCCCTGTTACACTGTCATATTTCTGGATTCTTCTAGAGCACAAGGTTCCTGCGAGTGCCCGACAGAGTGTCATCTCAGAGAAAAGCACTGGGACACCGCCATACCAGTCCTCCCCTCGCCCCTCCGTCTCTCAATCCTCTCCTCGTCTGTCCCATTACCACTCCTACAATCTCCTGCCGCGGGAGGGAGAGCGCCTATCCTTCACCCTTGACGACACGTTCAGAGAGTTGGATGAGTTCCAGGAAGACCCACCTCTATTCTTGGAAGAGAACAGTTGGGAGGGGGAGGAGTCGGAGCTCCATGACCCGACACTGACCCTGCTCAACCACGAACACTTTCAGGTCAGATGAGTCCCGGTCAAGCATGTTAAAGCTGTTACCTCTTACTGTTCACAACAAACCCTCTGGTGCCTCCCTCAGGTCAAACTCTGGACAAACTTTGTACCCTGTCACATATAAAAACATTTTCCACTTGCTGGGCTCCTGTTTAGCTGCTTCTTAGTTATTTTGTTGCTTTTTCTAGGAGGACTTCCTGCCCCTGTATGACCTGCAACATTCCTTCATGTCTGTGACCTTCAGTGGGAGAAGTGAGGAGGACTTATTGGGACACCTGGAGAGTGTCAGGGAGTGTGCCAAGAGGATGGCCATGCACTGGGCACATCGACGTGCGTGCTTTCTCCTAGGAAGACTATGTGCCAAGAAGCTCAAGTTCTCCCAGGTTTGTGATTCATAATGTGTTGTAACCAAAACATCATTCAGCTGTTTACATTTGATGTTCTGAGACGTTTCCACTTGTCCTCAGGCGCGGGTTTACTACGAGGAGGCTCTGAGCATTTGCGTGGATGGTTTCTCTGACACGCCACTGCTCATCGCTCTCTTCACCAACCTCACGGCTGTCTACCTGAAGCAGCGTATGTCAGACAAGCTTCCCCAGACCCTGGAGAAGGCCAGCGCCCTCCTCCTCTGCCTCCCCTGCCACACCTTCACCTCTGCCGATGAGGTGGAACTCCTCAAACTGCTCCTGAGAAGATCGGTGGTGATGGGCGACAAACACCTTGAGGCTCGCGTCTGCTACCTCGCCTCTAGCCTGTTCCTGCTTCACAGGAAGACGGATGATGCTCTTCCCTTTGTTGAGCGACTTCAGTTCCTGTCAATGACTCTCTCCGCTACAGAGGGGCAGTACATACATCCCCTAGACCTCAACTGGCTCATGAGCTTGCTCTATCATCGCAAATACATGCCGTACCTCGCACTGGCTTCTTTAAGCCTGGACACCAGACAAGACCACTCCCTGGAAGAAGCCTTCAAGAGGATCGAGTTGTTTATCAGGAACTCTGTCCGTTTGAACCCATGCTGGAGGGAAGGAACCTCCCTGCTTCCTGCACAGATTGTGATTTACCTTCAACAAGCCTTGGCCATCGCAGAGCAGGGGGAGGACCTGAAGACCCAGAGAGATCTGTGCCTGGGCATGGCCACAGTCTACCAGCAGTATGGGGCGTATGATAAAGCAGTGTGCTGTGCTCAAAAGGCGGTGGAGACAGGAGGACATATAAATGAGGAGGAAGGCTTTGAGGCCTCTGTGCTGCTGGGTTGGTTGCTGGTCTTAACAGGCGAGGCGGAGAAGGGACAGAACATTCTACAGCCACTGCTCACTTCCCTCCAGGTACAACAAGCATGATGCTTTTCTATACGATTAATCCACTTTTGGATTAATGAGCATTTTAGATTTTCAATGCAATCGTGCTGTTGTTTTTCTCCCTGTGAATATGTTGTGTGATAACTGTGTGTCCAGGGTACAGACAGTCAAACTCAACAAGGAGTGATCCACAACCTCTTGGCTTTGTGTCTGAGGCGGCAGGGTCGCGTTCCAGAAGCAGGCTGGCATCTCCACTGCGCCTTGGAAATCTCCCGGGAAAGTGGTAACAAGAGGAACCAGGCTCTCTCGCTGTCCAACCTGGGCTGCCTGGCACTGGATGTGGGCGCCTCCAGGCTCGCAGAACGCTTCCTGGTCAGGTCAGATATCTAGCTTTATAGGAAATTCTACTCATTGTGTTCTTTTTGGGGGGAACTTTTGATGGTGATCTGAATGTTTTTCACAGATCCCTGCACCTTTTCCTGGAGCTTTGGGAAAGCCCCACAGATGAGGAGCATGTTCAGACCTACCTCTGGCTGGGGCGGAGCTACAAAGACAGAGGGAAAAGCCATGACACCAGGGCGTGCTATGAAATGGGCCTGCTGATTGCATTACACGCCAAAAACTTGCAAAGTAAGTAAAAAGGCAAATTCTGTTATTTGATGGAATCTGATTATTAAGGGAACAAAACAATGCTTCCCAGTGTGTTTTATCTTTCTAAAACAAAGCATTGATAATGATTTTTAGTTTAGTTTCACATTGCTTACTGTGTTTGTCACAGGTCAGATGGTGGTGGCCAAGGTTCTGAGCCGGCTGTATGCAGACATGATGCTGTACGGTCAGAGCATCGTCTATTACGAGCACTGTGCGTCAGTATCCAGAGAGCTGAAGGACAAGAGACTGGAAGGAGAGTATCTGGAAATCCTCAGCAGCCTCTACCTCTCGCTGAACACGGAGAAGTGAGTCTCTCTCTCTCCCTCCTTCCCACTCTCTTACTCTCTCGTTTCTCTCTCTTTGTTCTATTGTATCTGTGCCACCTGTAAGTTTAGTTAATTCTCAGTTCTGGATTGTGTGGCATAGATCGTCTCGTAAGTCTCTGGACTACACCAAGCAGAGCCTCAGGATCTCCATCGACTTGGGGAAGAGAGAGGAGGAGTCTGAGACCTGGCTGCAGGTTGGACGCATCTATTACCTCATCAAGGAGGACGAGCTGGCAGACATGTACCTGCAGGTGAGGAGCCTTTTTGTGTCCACGGTTGATGATGATGAGATCGGTTGATCTCTCTAATGGCCTTTGTTATGACATGTACTCGCCTCTCTCACATGCAAAGATCTAAGAGAAGCAGCCAACCTGACTTGTCCTGTGTTCTTTAGTGTGTAGCTGCTCCTAATTCCTGACCTACAAGACCGCAGTTTGACTACATTCTTAATCAGCTGCCACTTTCATGGCCTCATTTACCAAATATAAAACTTCCTTGAACTTTAGCCGTGTAAAAATCCACACAGAAGCCCAGATTCACATTCTCATGATGGATTTACAAATGATGCGTTCAATCAACACTCCTGGTTGATTAACAGGCAGCAGTGAAGACGGCCCTGAGGATGAACGACCCGCACTTTGCCATGAGCATCTACGAGGAGGCAGGAGACGTCTACTTCAAAGGCCACAGGAACAGAATGGCCTCGCTTCCCTTCTTCAGGGTGAGAACACACACGAGCAGGAATAGACAGAGAGACAGACAGAGACACAGACACAGACAGAGACAGAGACAGACAGACTGGCAGACACGTTATTGATCTTAACGGAAATTCAGAATATGTATCCTGTCATCTCACTAAGTAAACGTTTCACGTGTTTGTTGCAGGATGGCAGTCTGCCTTTTGCACGGAGCGTTAAAGACGTCCATTCAGAGTTTCGCTTGCTGAGCAAACTGACAGAGCTGTTGATGTCCCAGGGTGAGCAGGAAGAGGCACTGCAGTATGCAACACTGGCTGTTCAGATTGCCAGCAAAACAGGTACTGAGTCGAAGCAGATCCGTATCTGTTATCACACTCCACTGTTAATTGGGGTGTGTGTCCAGCTGCACACCTTGCTGTAATGGATCCAGCAGTACCATTGTTGTTCTTTCTTCAGGGGTACGTATAAATGAGAGATCAGCCTATCACTGGTTGGGTACAGTCTACTACAGCCTGCGGCAGTATGAGATGGCAGAAAACTACTACCTCAAGTCCCTGACTCTGTGTCCGCCCGTCCTGCAGCACCCGGCCGAGGCTCGTTACTTCACCAAAGTCTACTGCCGGCTGGGAAATCTCACTCTGCACAAACTCAAGGTACAGGAGTCACGAGTGCACCGGGTCAAAGTTAGACAAGCAAACAAAAGCTGTTTACTCTTGCACTACCATGATACAGCTACACGATCTGTTCAAAGGGCAGATATTTGGTTTAATTTGCATGTTTTATATGTTTTGCATTTTTGGCTTGCTAACAGCCTGTATTTGCATAATCTTTGATCCTTGAAACTGGAAAATGAAATCATAATGAGTACATTTTGCCCTGTGTACTATCTGCAGGATGCGTTTGATGCAGTGGGGTATTTCCACTTGGCTCTGGCGGCTGCCCTGGAGGACCACACTAACCCTGAGGCTCTGTACGTGGTGTACATGAAGCTGGCTGAGATCCACGGCAACCACATGCCGGACGATCAGCTTTGCCAAACGTACATAGCCAAAGCCCAAAGTCTGAAGAGAGTTCTGGCTAACGGACGAGAGGAACATATGGAAGATCCGGGAAAAGAGCCTGGTCAAATAAAGGAAAAGATCTTGGACTGCACACAAACCTGCCATGATGCCTCTTGCGTCACGCAGAGAAAAGAGACACACTGTGCTTGTTTGACAGGAAGCGACTCTACACCCGATGAGGAGAACTCTGATACTCGTTCAGCCTCGAGAACTTGTTCGATCCATGCAGACACAGAGGCTGAAGGTGTGGAAACTACTGCCGAGCCCGTAAATGGGAAGGATGATAACATTCATCAACCTCCCTCTGATACAGACGGTTACGTGGACGCCTGTGGGTCTGAAGGGGAACTCTTGGCGAGTCAGTCCTGCAGTGACAGTATCTTTACCGAGTCCTTTAACACAGCGAAGGAGCAGATCACCGGTTCCACCAACTCCACTGACACTTTACAGACGTACCCGGATCACACCGAGCCCATGCATTCCTCCAAAGACCTTTCAGACTTTGACTCTGAACGCAGCATGCCGGGCGGTCATAGGAGTTGCACGAGAGCTGATGCTCCAAACACAAACTCCACCACAGAGACGGTCGTGGAAGAACCTGTCCTCTCTCTAGATGACAATGAGTGTGATACTGACCAAACAGAGACCATTAATGCAAACACTAACAAGGTTCCGAGCGAGGAGAGCTCTCGATATTACACAGAGGGGGAGAAATCTGAGGCGGCCGACACCGATAGCGAACACATCGACTCAGATCACATTTACACGTAGCAGCCTTTCTTCCATGCACTTTAGCGTCGTTATTGACACTTCCTCATCTGGTCACGTGACTTCTGGCCAGCGAAACTGATGAACGTTCCACAGCACATGCACTTATTGTTTGAAGAATATAGTCCAGAAGTTCTGTGAAAACTACAGTAATGTTATGTAATATATCTGTGCTTATTACATGACGTTGTGCTCGTTACAAAGTCTTTTGTAGACACATTGTTTTGTATCTCTGGAAGATATGATTCAAATTAAAAACGTGTTATTTTGTTTTCCGACTACCTTTGTTCGTGTAAATTGGGGAGGGGAGTAGCAGTATAGAAGGAACCACAAGGTGGCAGTATAATGCAGGTTGTTGTTTCTGAGGAGTGATGGTGCTGTACCTTAGTTGAGCCAGAGGAGGGCAGTTGAAGGCAGCGACATTCCTAGTAAAAGCCTGTGTTACATCAGCTGCTGCAGACATTTACAACAGGTGAGAATGGAGACAAAAGGAAGAGGTTAAACATATATGTGTGATTTACCAGCTCATGGTAAATTAGCACCTCATTTTATGGGATTTACACTTAATAACAGATTTTCTGACAAGTTGATCTTAAGATGTATACAGCAGTGCAGGTCTGTTCAGTACATTTGGTGCGATATGGATTTAAAAAACATAATTTCATCATTCATCATCATAAGTCATGCCTTACATCATTGCATGACTTACAGCAATAAGATATTAACAAGACTGTAGCATGCAGTATGTGGCCCTGTAACATATGAGGCTACGTTTCACTGAACAGACGGTAGTAAGAGGGAGTTTGAGAGCCCAAGCAAAGAGGATTCGCAAAGGGTCCAGGTCAATGTGAAGCAGAGAGTCTTCGTGAGGACTCGCATCCATGATCTGCATGCAGAATGAAGTCTGCAGGACTCCTTCCTTTCCCCCACAGGCCAGAGTTTGGCTCCGCACCAAAACAAGTTCACAATTGTGCCAAAACAAGTCTTGAATTGTTCTTCCTTATTAAGTATTCCCAGTGTTACGTCCAAATGAACTTAAGGGACATTTGCTTAACAAGCGTACAGCGTGCACTCTCTTGAATACTTATGTGGAGCTAAAGAATCTCATTAGCATCAACAGCAGAGAAACACCAGACTCCAAAGCTATGTGAGGTGAATGCAGGTACAAGAAAATGTGCAGCTCAACGTTTGTTAATTACTTTCATATAGGAGATGGAGAGGCTTAAAAGTGGGATTTAAAGAAGAGTCTCTGTTATGAAAGCTTATTCCCAACACTTCCTTTATGATAGAAACGCCCCGCTGCTTTTGTCCCGAGGCCAGTTTAGAGCCTGAAAAGCAAACTTTGAGCAGCTTTCACCTCGGGAAAAAATAGAAGAACTTATCATCTGCAAAAACAGATAACTCACTAACAGATGTTTTTACAAAATGATGAAAATCTGTTTTTAATGGGCATTCCTGCTGACATTAATCAGAATCATGTCCGGCTAAAAAAGGAACATAACACAAGAAGCATCAATTTTGATTGGTTTGACCTTGGATGCTGAATAAAATGGTTCTGTTTTTGCAAATTAACGCTTCAAATGTTTCCTGTTGTCCTTAAAAAGGACAAGAAAAATGTCTGGAGGCCTTTTAAAGAGAAGACGCCGAGCTGCACTGAAAAGTAACAGCGACTTTTAAAGATCACAGGGACCCACGACCCACAAAAGAACTCCAGTCTTCTCATCTAATCAGCGCCTTCACATCTAAGCACAGTAGTGTTTGAGTCATGCAGCTCCTTCTCCCAAAACCATTTTTCTTTTATTTTTGGAAAATACGTGCAGCCACTGAACAAAATCGTCGTGTAATTATTATGTGAGAAAACATTCTTCTCAGTGGAGCGTCATGTTCCTTGGACGTTGTCATTTTTCAGGAAGTGTCCCTATAAAGATTATTTTCTGTGGCATTTGTGAATAAATAAACAGTTCACAAAGCACGAACTTAAGAGAAACTTTGCTCTATGTAGAGGATTTGAGCCCTCAGTGTCAAACTAATGCAGTATGAAAACCTTGATGCTTGTTTAAAGAGGACAGATTAGACTAGAGATTATTAGATTGTTAGATTAGATTTGTTTTCCTTCACTTATAGAAATTAAGAAATAGTCGTATATGCTGAGGTTTGCAGCAAGAAAGCAAGTATACAGTATCTTAATCATCATGTTCTCACTCAGTTTGCTTGGTAGTGCTGCCACAAGAAATAGTAGAAGTGGATCAACATGATTTTACACATTGCAAATATTTTTCTAAATTCTCCTTCAGGGACTATCTTATTATCTAACTTCTTGTACTTTGACCAGACGGTTTTAACGTCGCAATTCCATGGTCAGTTACCAATCAGTGTGACCAACGTGTCAAACCTGTGCAGGATCACACAGGTCACGGGGTCACACACCCCTGCTGTCCGTTTCCGCCAATTACTTACTGCCAAAGCGTCTTTAACGACCCTAACCAGACACGCTGAGTGTCAAATCTCAGTGGGAACATAACTGATTGGTCCCAGTCCAGTATCAGTTACCAGCCTGTGGGAACATGAATACATTCTCTGCTGTACAGTTTAACAAACACACACACACACACACACACACACGCACACACACACACACACACACACACACACACGCACGCACACACACACACACCCTCCAGTTGTCATTCCTCATTGATAACATCTTTTCTCTGGCTGCATTATCATTCGTCATTGTAACTGATGTATGAGCTTATTAACTGTACTTCACTTTCATGTTCCTTCACACGCACACACACACACACACACACACACTGGTGCCTACACTCACACACAAACCGTTTGAGGGTGCTATTGAATCGGCCTCAGTGGTCTCAAAGCGTAATGGCTGCAGGGTGAAATTTTTCTCCCAGCAGTAAGTGAACGATGCTCCCAGGCTGAGATGAAGAAGATGAAGGTGAAGGTCTGACCTTTGCTTTCACTGTCTTTCTCTCGCACTGCAACAAATCCAAACAGCAGCAGACGTGCAACTCTACTGCAACAAGTTCACACTGACATCGCGGTTACAATCTGACAATCCAACAAGAATCAACAAGCTTCAAACGCCTGTGAGGGGCAGATTGACATATTTATGTGTTTGCTTTCTACTCATATTTTTGCCATATGAGATTGAAAACTATTTTCTTGGACTGCAACACACCAACGTCTCAGCGGTTCTCTGTGAGACACTCCCCACTGCCAGTACACAAAGCAGTGGAAATTTCAGCAGAGAATTGGACCTGAAATTTAACGATCTCTTCTTTTCTGTACTTTTTAATGCTGCCGTCGTTCTTCAGGTTTCCGTCGTGATTTGTTATTTTTTAAAGTGGTGTTTAGACGTGAGATCCTCTGCACTTTCTTACTGGCTACTGCATGAGGTCCACTCCACAGATGCATCCTGGGGAAAAAGCATTAATCACGTCTGACATTTACTATTGGCCCAAGACGTGTTTTAAACACAACGCATAGCTTCCATCTCTCTGCCACATCAACATTAACCATAAGCCCATAAGATCACCCACACAAACACACTGACAGGGAGAGAAAGAGACCGTGACAATGCTGCGCACACACAAACACACACATCCCCAGTCTCAGACATTGTCCCCGTCTGTAACCATATTAGGCCTCCGTTTACTTAACTGACAGGAATCTTTGACTCTTATTTGGTAAACAACTTGTAAGTCAGAGAAGAGATTTTGGAAGAGCGATCACAGGGAGACGCTGCCACCGCTGTGACACGTCTGAGCCAGAAATGTCTGATGCTTGAACGCTGTGAAAAACCCTCGCTGTCATCCCTTCCTGCCTTGATGATTAGTTTGGACGGCTTAAAATTTGCGACATTTTCCAGTCCCCTTGATGAAACACTGCGTCCCCTGAACAGAGCTCACCTATTGGACGGCCAACGACTGATTTTCGTCAAACTGCTTTCATGTATCAGTCTTGGCTGCCGAGCGGTTTCCAAATGTAAGCGATTCCTTTTTAAAGGTCGCGGCAATGATGGGAGAGAAACACGGGTGAGTCGAGGCAAAAACGACTTCACATTTTCTTCTCTTGTGTTAAAGACCGAACACATGGACTGCAGCAGCATGTAGAGCAGCAGGGAGGTGCAAATGGAAACAAAAAGCCATCAACAAACGCAACCAACACTTTCCATTAACACTTTCCATTCACACTGGTGCCAGCCCACAGTTTAATACAGCCAAAGCCATCGCTTGGTAGGAAATTATGACACCTTTTTCGTCCGATAATTGAGTGATTAGTAGAGAAAATATGGCTCAATGTCGCAGACCTCAATGTATCTTTGTCTAACTTTGAACCTCCATGTGCTGTGGTCCTCTGACAGCCTTCCTCTCTCAATCAATGCCTGTGTTTCCTTTGATCTGTCCTGGTATGACCTTGTTCCGGACTCACCTGCGACGAACTGTGTCATACGTTCTGTTAAGAGTGACAGAGACGATTGGCGGCGGTTACATTTCAACACATCCTTTGAATTCCCCCGTGTTGAGATGCAGTCCGGGACAAACTGACACAAACCCATCGCATGTGACCACGTGGACGCACAGTTAAAGACTTTCTCGACCCACATTAATCAAACCCAGAGTTGCTTTTTCTTTCTCTTCCATCAGGGAAAACCACAAACAGATGTATGCACTTTGTGGCTCTGCTCCCAGGCGTTCCATGCGGTCCGAGAGCAGCAGAGGGCAAGAACAAGAACCAGATACTTGATTTTAAATACCGATATGGTCACACACACAGACAGACACACATATTTGCACAATTGTTCTTAAGGGTTGAATAATATGTCCAGCATGAGGCCAAAAGAGAATTCCCGAGCGTCTTAAAGCTTCTGATCAGGGGCAGTTTCTGATGAGGGGACAAAAGTAAATGGACACTGTCAGTCCCTAATCCCGACCTCTTAGTTTCTATCATTGAATTAAACGTTCTACAATTTCCGACCTGATGAACCCTTTGACCCTTCACATCTGGCAGTCCCGCCCCGTCACACTCGTAACGTTCGCTCAGTTATCTCCTGTTTATGCTTCTCCAGATTGGTTTGCTTTGTTCCGCACTTTGTATCAACATGGCTTTGCTTCTTTAAATAACGATCTCTTTTATTGCCAAGGGAAGTTTTTCATTTTTTTTAAAAGGACAGAAAAGCGCTTGCACCGCTTTAACCAGAGGGATTAAGGACTCTTCATCTTAAGGGTTTAGATCCTGGTGACTGGAGCATTAATCAAACGTCACACACAGTATTCTGTTATATTCTGAGCATGCACATGGCTGACTGCAGATATAAGAGACTCTGAACAGGTCTGACACAATGAAAAATGAGCACATTTTACTGGATAACTGTCCTAAGGAGCTGCAAGGACTGTTGCAAGTTGGAGATGTACAAAAAATCCCAAACATCTGAAGGGATGTGTTTTATTTCGTTTTCTTTGGCTTTGAAAGCTGAATGAAGCTCGTCTTTTGAGGTTGTGTTTGCTTTCATAACCTCAGGTCCAGTTGGGCTCGTTTTTCAGGGGGGAGGGGGGGGCAACATGGGATGATTTGATGCCCATCTGCGTGCACAAGCGAATATAAAAGCACACACACACACACACTGGTGAGGCCTCTGGGAGCCTACGGACTGCAGACATCGTGGTGCCTCGGTCACTGTAGTCACCAGACAGCCGGGGGGACTTATCGATCCATCAGAGACAAACTTTTCACATGCTCACACCCCTTTATATTCTGCATGTCACCGCCATGATAAACACATCATGAGAATATCGTCATCTGGCTCCAGAACAGCTCATTTTCCTCAGAGCATTTTTCTCACTGCTGCTTTCATTTTCAGCCCCGGCGTCATGGTAGGTCCGGATATGAGAAAGTTGCCTGTTTATCTCAGTCTTACGTGTCCCTGAAGCCTGTTGAAAGGTGTTACTGTGTTTGAAAGCTTAACAATGCTGGAAAAACAAGCTGAGTGTATTTTGTGCTTTTTTTCTCAACATTTCTCTCTTCCCACATTGTAGCGTGGGCTTGGAGCTCCGCAGAGCACGTTGCAGAGCTCCTTATGGACTGAGCTCGCCGCCCACCCACTCGCCCACGGAGGACACAGGGTCACTTGACGGGATTTAGGCCCGAAATTGCTATGTGACACTGAATGAATGAGAGAATAACAGGTTCGCATGAATCACGGCAGAGCAGTGAAGAGCTCTCCAGAGCAAAAGAGGGTGATTATACACTGAAGATGCCTCAGTGCCAAGACTGACGTTCAACCGTGAAATTCAATAGGAGGGGGGAAGGGGGGGGCTGAATATAATGAGGCGGTGAAGTGCTTTCAGATTGTTTATTTCATCATGAAGAGGACAAACCAGACACCCCAAAGTTAAGTTCACAGTCCAGTGCTCGGCTCAACCTGGAGTGAGCAATAACACTTGATTCATGTATACAGCATGTTTCCAGAGTGTATTAAATCTCCTGGCTTCTATATACGGTCTGACTTATATACTGATGTTCCAATCTATTCTGGTCTGGACTTCTTTAAAGCTGCATTGTGCATTGAGATTTTTGAAATCTTTATTCAGAAGATGAACGTTTCCTGAACTTGAGAGGAAAGCTTAAAAAAAGCTTTCCACTCTGGCCTGGAGCCAAATATGAGGACCTGAGCGGCTCTGTGACAGAAACATGCAGATAAACTGTATCTGTAATACTTCCCCTGGATTTCTGCAGGAGAATGGGCGGCTCTGTAGAATCTGTGATTACGTGGCAGTTTCAAAATGAGAGCAGACATATTTTCATAATATGCTGATCTCCTCTGTGTGCGTCTGGATCTCACTCTCAAACAGCCCGACAGGTCGAGCTGCCATCAGTGCGCCGGCCTGATGCATTCAGAAGGCTCAGAGTTTATCTTTCAGGGCTGCTTTCAGGCACAGTGGGCTTTAAATGCCTTTATTTACAAAAACACGGCGAGAACAAAGGCTGCCTGGGTAACACACACACGCAAAGGCACAGTTCGAACCTCATTCAACCAGGATGGTTTGGTTGCTATTTTCGGTGTATGAATGTGTGTTTGAGTCACACGCTTTCACACTTTCATCTGTCTCGTAACAAAATTGAAATACACATTGAACAATATTTTCTAAGTATATATTTCTTAGTTTTGTTCTCTTAAATATCAAATATATTAATACATGAGTAATGCATGGAAGAAAGTTTAAATCCAACATATATTCCTCCATAAAATTTGTATCTGATTAGTATGAAAGAATAATAGTTAGATATGAAATAAAGAATCTAAACATTGGGAAAGGTGAGAAAAAGTTAAATTTAGTCATAACAAAATGCTTTTCCAGTCTTATTTAGCTGTTTATTTTCTAATTTAATGAAACATAAGGCATCTTTGATCCACGGAGGAGTTATTAGAATCCCCCTCCTTTAAGTCCATCAGTCATCTTGTCATAAGCGTCAAAATGGACTTGTGGGCGGACAGGCTAACAATTACAATTGTTCATAAAAACATAAACAACAACTCGTCAGTGACATTTCATGCAACAACGCATCATTTATTATTTCATCCAAATGTTACAGAACACATTTCATAAATACCACAAAGACTCCACATGTTGTAACAAGTTCCATAACCTTAATAAACACAGACGACAAAAACTTGCGAAAACAGCCAAATGGAACATTTAGTAAACATTCAACTGACTGATGACATTTTCACTCTAGCCACAAACAAATTCACATAATGTGGGTTTATTTTCTGTATGAGGGCTGAAGCAATATTTAACTTTTGTATGGAAAAATCACATTTACATACATCGACATATATATCTATATATATATATAAGTTCATGAATAATCCATCTTCAACATCACTGTGTTGAAATTCTCTAGCCATCCTTGCAGACTCTTAGTTTCAAACAGGAAATAGTGCTTCTTTCAAAACACATATCAGCAAAAAAACACACAAAAATACCACAAGAACAGTACACTGCGTGATAACTATGCTGCATTTCATCAACATAAACCTGGTTTAACACTTAAAAGCTCACAAATATTTTGTCAAAGTGCTATACAGTGCTGATTTAAGCCTAAGGATGCTAACACAGGAGCAGTTATACAATTATATCAGCTGCAAGCAATTTGCAAACTGCCTTCACTTCGTTACCCGGGGCGAGCGAGGAGAAGAGCGAGGGCGCCAAGACGGGACTGACACGTCATCGAGCGCCCCTTTAGCTTCAATGTAGCTAACCGTTAGCTACAGCCAGAGCCGCTTTTGGCAGAACTCGGAACGGTTTCACGTTTGTGCTGTGTTCCTGCTTCCCCCTTCATTGTTCCCCTTCTGCTACTGACACTGCTCCCTTCTACATTCTATTCCCTGAAGAGGTCAAAGCTCAATTTGGTTAAACCTGTGTGTGCAAAGTGAGAGGGAGAGTTAGCTGTCACTCAACAAAAGCCTCAATATACGCACTCAAGGTCAAACTGATAAAACTGTCCTTGTGTTTTCATAATTGGAATCCTCATTTATTACACCCACTGTTCCGCCTGTAAGCCTTTTGTTTGGGGGACATTTGTAACACAGAATGCACTGTACCTATTTTAATGTGAACACATATTTCAGCAGTGATGCGTTGGTACTTTATAGCCAAGCTTTGGTGTTGCGGCTGTAACCAAATGGTTTCACACCAGCGATAGCAGCAGTGCTTGGAATGTCAGAGCGTCACCTAATCGTTCCAAGGATGGGTGTAGGTGCCTGTCCCTTGTCCTCTGGCACGCAAGAGACATGGACTTCAGTGCCAATGTACAGGTTATTGATGAGGAACAGAAACTCTGAGACAGAAGAGGCGCAAGGAAAGGCGACGGCCAGGAGGGAGCAGCATGGGGACATAGATCACAGCCCGCTGCACTTACACTCAATGTACAGATCACTATGAAAAGAAGCAGCAGAGCATACACATCACAAACACATCACCAATACAGAGCCGACGTGCAGCTACTTCAGAAGAAGACGAGAGACCACGAGTTAAGTTTCTAACCCAGCGGTGACTTTTGATTAGTTCAGTGCCAATTACACTGAACTAATCAGAAACAAACAAATGCTAATGATACAAATATAACTATTTTACAAGGTAGTGAGTCCTAATTTACAAAATGTACATTTACAATATAGACACGAGGGTTAAAATATTTCTGATATGCTCGGTTGCGTACAGGTCCAGTGCCTTATTTACAAAAACACGGCGAGAACAAAGGCTGCCTGGGTAACACACACACGTAAAGGCACAGTTCGAACCTCATTCAACCAGGATGGTTTGGTTGCTATTTTCGGTGTATGAATGTGTGTTTGAGTCACACACTTTCACACTTTCATCTGTCTCGTAACAAAATTGAAATACACATTGAACAATATTTTCTAAGTATATATTTCTTAGTTTTGTTCTCTTAAATATCAAATATATTAATACATGAGTAATGCATGGAAGAAAGTTTAAATCCAACATATATTCCTCCATAAAATTTGTATCTGATTAGTATGAAAGAATAATAGTTAGATATGAAATAAAGAATCTAAACATTGGGAAAGGTGAGGAAAAGTTAAATTTAGTCATAACAAAATGCTTTTCCAGTCTTATTTAGCTGTTTATTTTCTAATTTAATGAAACATAAGGCATCTTTGATCCACGGAGAAGTTATTAGAATCCCCCTCCTTTAAGTCCATCAGTCATCTTGTCATAAGCGTCAAAATCAACTTGTGAGTGGACAGGCTAACAATTACGATTGTTCATAAAAACATAAACAACAACTCGTCAGTGACATTTCATGCAACAACGCATCATTTATTATTTCAATCCAAATGTTACAGAACACATTTCATAAATACCACAAAGACTCCACATGTTGTAACAAGTTCCATAACCTTAATAAACACAGACGACAAAAACTTGTGCGAAAACAGCAAAATGGAACATTTAGTAAACATTCAACTGACTGATGACATTTTCACTCTAGCCACAAACAAATTCACATAATGTGGGTTTATTTTCTGTATGAGGGCTGAAGCAATATTTAACTTTTGTATGGAAAAATCACATTTACATACATCGACATATATATCTATATATATATATATAAGTTCATGAATAATCCATCTTCAACATCACTGTGTTGAAATTCTCTAGCCATCCTTGCAGACCTCTTAGTTTCAAACAGGAAATAGTGCTTCTTTCAAAACACATATCAGCAAAAAAACACACAAAAATACCACAAGAACAGTACACTGCGTGATAACTATGCTGCATTTCATCAACATAAACCTGGTTTAACACTTAAAAGCTCACAAATATTTTGTCAAAGTGCTATACAGTGCTGATTTAAGCCTAAGGATGCTAACACAGGAGCAGTTATACAATTATATCAGCTGCAAGCAATTTGCAAACTGCCTTCACTTCGTTACCCGGGGCGAGCGAGGAGAAGAGCGAGGGCGCCAAGACGGGACTGACACGTCATCGAGCGCCCCTTTAGCTTCAATGTAGCTAACCGTTAGCTACAGCCAGAGCCGCTTTTGGCAGAACTCGGAACGGTTTCACGTTTGTGCTGTGTTCCTGCTTCCCCCTTCATTGTTCCCCTTCTGCTACTGACACTGCTCCCTTCTACATTCTATTCCCTGAAGAGGTCAAAGCTCAATTTGGTTAAACCTGTGTGTGCAAAGTGAGAGGGAGAGTTAGCTGTCACTCAACAAAAGCCTCAATATACGCACTCAAGGTCAAACTGATAAAACTGTCCTTGTGTTTTCATAATTGGAATCCTCATTTATTACACCCACTGTTCCGCCTGTAAGCCTTTTGTTTGGGGGACATTTGTAACACAGAATGCACTGCACCTATTTTAATGTGAACACATATTTCAGCAGTGATGTGTTGGTACTTTATAGCCAAGCTTTGGTGTTGCGGCTGTAACCAAATGGTTTCACACCAGCGATAGCAGCAGTGCTTGGAATGTCAGAGCGTCACCTAATCGTTCCAAGGATGGGTGTAGGTGCCTGTCCCTTGTCCTCTGGCACGCAAGAGACATGGACTTCAGTGCCAATGTACAGGTTATTGATGAGGAACAGAAACTCTGAGACAGAAGAGGCGCAAGGAAAGGCGACGGCCAGGAGGGAGCAGCATGGGGACATAGATCACAGCCCGCTGCACTTACACTCAATGTACAGATCACTATGAAAAGAAGCAGCAGAGCATACACATCACAAACACATCACCAATACAGAGCCGACGTGCAGCTACTTCAGAAGAAGACGAGAGACCACGAGTTAAGTTTCTAACCCAGCGGTGACTTTTGATTAGTTCAGTGCCAATTACACTGAACTAATCAGAAACAAACAAATGCTAATGATACAAATATAACTATTTTACAAGGTAGTGAGTCCTAATTTACAAAATGTACATTTACAATATAGACACGAGGGTTAAAATATTTCTGATATGCTCGGTTGCGTACAGGTCCAGTGCCTTATTTACAAAAACACGGCGAGAACAAAGGCTGCCTGGGTAACACACACACGCAAAGGCACAGTTCGAACCTCATTCAACCAGGATGGTTTGGTTGCTATTTTCGGTGTATGAATGTGTGTTTGAGTCACACACTTTCACACTTTCATCTGTCTCGTAACAAAATTGAAATACACATTGAACAATATTTTCTAAGTATATATTTCTTAGTTTTGTTCTCTTAAATATCAAATATATTAATACATGAGTAATGCATGGAAGAAAGTTTAAATCCAACATATATTCCTCCATAAAATTTGTATCTGATTAGTATGAAAGAATAATAGTTAGATATGAAATAAAGAATCTAAACATTGGGAAAGGTGAGGAAAAGTTAAATTTAGTCATAACAAAATGCTTTTCCAGTCTTATTTAGCTGTTTATTTTCTAATTTAATGAAACATAGGGCATCTTTGATCCACGGAGAAGTTATTAGAATCCCCCTCCTTTAAGTCCATCAGTCATCTTGTCATAAGCGTCAAAATCAACTTGTGAGCGGACAGGCTAACAATTACGATTGTTCATAAAAACATAAACAACAACTCGTCAGTGACATTTCATGCAACAACGCATCATTTATTATTTCAATCCAAATGTTACAGAACACATTTCATAAATACCACAAAGACTCCACAAGTTGTAACAAGTTCCATAACCTTAATAAACACAGACGACAAAAACTTGTGCGAAAACAGCAAAATGGAACATTTAGTAAACATTCAACTGACTGATGACATTTTCACTCTAGCCACAAACAAATTCACATAATGTGGGTTTATTTTCTGTATGAGGGCTGAAGCAATATTTAACTTTTGTATGGAAAAATCACATTTACATACATCGACATATATATCTATATATATATATAAGTTCATGAATAATCCATCTTCAACATCACTGTGTTGAAATTCTCTAGCCATCCTTTCAGACTCTTAGTTTCAAACAGGAAATAGTGCTTCTTTCAAAACACATATCAGCAAAAAAACACACAAAAATACCACAAGAACAGTACACTGCGTGATAACTATGCTGCATTTCATCAACATAAACCTGGTTTAACACTTAAAAGCTCACAAATATTTTGTCAAAGTGCTATACAGTGCTGATTTAAGCCTTAGGATGCTAACACAGGAGCAGTTATACAATTATATCAGCTGCAAGCAATTTGCAAACTGCCTTCACTTCGTTACCCGGGGCGAGCGAGGAGAAGAGCGAGGGCGCCAAGACGGGACTGACACGTCATCGAGCGCCCCTTTAGCTTCAATGTAGCTAACCGTTAGCTACAGCCAGAGCCGCTTTTGGCAGAACTCGGAACGGTTTCACGTTTGTGCTGTGTTCCTGCTTCCCCCTTCATTGTTCCCCTTCTGCTACTGACACTGCTCCCTTCTACATTCTATTCCCTGAAGAGGTCAAAGCTCAATTTGGTTAAACCTGTGTGTGCAAAGTGAGAGGGAGAGTTAGCTGTCACTCAACAAAAGCCTCAATATACGCACTCAAGGTCAAACTGATAAAACTGTCCTTGTGTTTTCATAATTGGAATCCTCATTTATTACACCCACTGTTCCGCCTGTAAGCCTTTTGTTTGGGGGACATTTGTAACACAGAATGCACTGCACCTATTTTAATGTGAACACATATTTCAGCAGTGATGTGTTGGTACTTTATAGCCAAGCTTTGGTGTTGCGGCTGTAACCAAATGGTTTCACACCAGCGATAGCAGCAGTGCTTGGAATGTCAGAGCGTCACCTAATCGTTCCAAGGATGGGTGTAGGTGCCTGTCCCTTGTCCTCTGACACGCAAGAGACATGGACTTCAGTGCCAATGTACAGGTTATTGATGAGGAACAGAAACTCTGAGACAGAAGAGGCGCAAGGAAAGGCGACGGCCAGGAGGGAGCAGCATGGGGACATAGATCACAGCCCGCTGCACTTACACTCAATGTACAGATCACTATGAAAAGAAGCAGCAGAGCATACACATCACAAACACATCACCAATACAGAGCCGACGTGCAGCTACTTCAGAAGAAGACGAGAGACCACGAGTTAAGTTTCTAACCCAGCGGTGACTTTTGATCAGTTCAGTGCCAATTAATCATTTAAGAAAATCAGAAGTGGATCTTAAGTCTGTACAGAGACGTGAGACTGGACCCAAGCTTGTAAATCCTCGAAGAAGGGACAGAAAACAAAATATTCTCAGAAGCGTGTTTTTCACATGGCATAGATGCACAAAGACGGCGTGTTTACGTCCGTTGCGTAAAGTCAACAGCAGCGTAAACTAAAGCGAGCGATACAGTACAGAGAGATTCCTCCGAAGGAACAAAGTTCACAGTTTTGATAGTGTTAGCCCCGACATCACTACAGAGGCTACGCACACTTACACAAGGGTCACTCACTCCGATTTAGCCCGGAGGAGCACCCCGTCCCCCCTCCCTCCCTCCCTCCCTCCCCCAACCCCCCTCTGCCCTCTACCCTCTGCCGTCTCCAGGAGCCACATATAGCACGCTGTCACTTTGATCGGAACATACACAACATTACAGTCGTGTCCGTAGCGAGACCTCCTTCACGCTTCCTAAAGTGGCCGTGTCACTGATTTTGGGAGGCTGACGTGTGGCAATTAAAGCCCTGAAAACTGAGCCGTCCCTCCACTAACGGCAGCCTGCGTCAAAAAGTGACACGGCAGACCCCAGGAAAGAAAAGAAAAAAAGGGAAAGATTACAGCGGCGTTTCAGTTTGGCCTTTTGCATCTCATCACAAACCTCGGCGGGAACTGTATCCCTCGTGATCTAATAACCGAGTTTCACTGCTGCTTTTTAGGCAGGACGCATCTGATTTTCCGGATAAGCGGCAGAGATAATGGATTTTATTTGTGTTTATCGGGCCGGACGCAGCTGGATCGGGAGGGGGTGGGGGGGGGGTGCGGGGGTGCATCTCCTGGAGAAACCAAGAGGTGTGAAAGGAGAGAGCAAGGGGAGGAAGAAATGAGATATGAAGGGAAGGGAAAGGAGAGTGACTGAGACGAATGGAACAGCTGAGGCACGGATCTGCTGTGGCCTCCTCTGCCTTTTGTCCACGTTTTTGCCAGGGGACAGAGACATCCGTTTATACTGAGGACGCCTCTGGGAATCATCAGGGAGCATCGAATCACGAGCTGTGTCTGCTTTTCAGGTTGCATGGTCAACCAACTCACACACCCGGATCTGTGTCGCTGCTTTGTTGATTGCGCTCTGTAACATGTGAGGTTTGTCCTTTGTCATGTGTGATGACTAAGGGAACTCTCAGATCAGTCAACAGGGCACATGCCATAACATGGCAACCACCAAATTTTAGAAACAAACACCTCCCTAAGCAACAAAAGCATGACACGCACATGAAAGGAGAGATGGGAGGAGCGGCCGGTTTGTCTTAATCTTACACAATGGCAAAGAACTGTACCAAGTTTATATCTCACAAATACGCCACCTTGACGCTGTCACTGGCCGACTGCCAGTGTTGTCAACGTGAGAGATGCCAGCTGGCTGTCCAGTAGTTAAGTTGTATAAAAGAATAAAAAGGACTGATACTAATTGGATCGCACAGGAACCTATAACAAGGAACATCTGAGCATATAAAGCACTCAGATTTGGTCTAAAAACAGATGTTCATATTTATGGTCGGCTCATGGAAAATTGCTGCTAAACGAAGTGTTCTGTGTATTGGTTTGACCAAGGCGTTCCTCCGCTCTGTATCTCCGCTCGTACAGTATCTCTGCTGCTATCTGCTGCCAACAGAGAGTGTGTGGCTGCTTTGGTTCTGCCACACCTGTTCTCTCTTTTTACAGTCATTACAATTATCACCTCAGTTTGGTATGGAATGGAATGTAAGTCATCAAAGAAAGATCAAGCACAAACTGATTGAGTTTATTCCTGATGATAATTTCCCCATGTTGATGTGCTGAACACCAGTTACCACCCACTCAAAAAGGAAACCTGTGGTCTCTTTCAACATTTACTTGATGCAATATAAAAACATTCTCTGTGTTATTGAACTGTGATATACTAAACACTAAAGGCATACGCAGGTGTTCCATTTGAGCCTCCCTTTTAGCATTTATGTAATGCAGAAACCACTTAATAAAGAAGATAAAGGACAGACTTAACTGCCCTAGTCCAGCTCCAGTGGACACAGTGAGTCAACGTGAATAATTTAGATAAAATACAACAAAAAGAAGCTTAAAACAACGTGGTGAGGTAGGTGTGAAGTTTACGAGCTTGACACAATCTAAATCAAATAATCTACCTGCAGCATTGGTCCACTTTGTTGGAGGAGACGTTGCCAAACCTCTGACCGTTGCTGTACTTTCCTCGAGTCAGAGGCCATATACCAGCGTGACTGGCCTTACCTTTCTTAGTCAAAAGTCCAGGATAGCTGTGTAAACATGTCTGGATTGGAGTTGACAGAATGACCAAAGACGCGAGGTTAAAGAACAGTCGTCAGGCCTTTGCTGCAATTCCCGTTTGGGTCTGCCTTTTTGTCCACAACAGAAATCCCCTCTCCCTTCTCCAGACTCCCTTCGTGAGGGTCGCTGTCCTCTGAGTTGCCTTTACTCCTGCCTTGCTGTTCACTGTGCCAGCTATTCCTGCTGTAGACGTATCCGTTCATGGCCCCTAGGTTGCTCAAACGGTTCCTTTTAAAGCACAGAATTTCCTTAAAGGCGAATCTGAACTCAGGGCTGCGACAGTAAATGAGCGGGTTGAAGGCTGAGTTGGCATAGCCTATCCAGTTGAGTATCCTGAAGGTGAGGTTAATGTTGTCCACCTTCCATATGGCCACAACCACGTTGAGCAGAAAGAAGGGCAGCCAACACAGAGTGAAGATCCCCATGATGATACCCAGCGTCTTGAGCGCTTTGTGCTCCCGCAGGCAAAACTTTGTCTTCTTGCTGCTCCGGCTGTTCCCGGCGTCTACAGATCTGCGGTTGCTGTTCTCGCTGTTGTGAAAACGTCCCACGCTCTGGTCGATCTTCCGCAGCTGCCGCTTGGCCTCCTGGAACACGCGGCTGTAGACGAACACCATGATGACCAACGGGATGTAGAAGGAGATGATTGAAGAGGTTATGGCGTACGGCGTGTTGGTGTTGAACTCGCAACAGGTGATGTCCTCGATGCAGTTCCTTGCGTCGGTGTCGACCGATGTCCACCACTTCATGTGGATTGGCAGGAAGGAGATCAGGGCGGCGATCACCCACACCAGCAGGACCACAATGCGAGCCCTGCACTTAGTCAGCAGGGACTGGTAGCGGAAGGGAGAGGTGATGGCCAGATAGCGATCAAGAGCTATGACACATAGAGTCTCGATGCTTGCGGTCACACACAGGACGTCTGTTGCAGTCCAGAACTCGCACCAGAAACTCCCGAAGTGCCATGTATTAAAGATGATGTAACAGGCACCGAAAGGGATCACTATCAGGCCCATCACCAGGTCAGCGCAGGCCAGGGAGGTGATGAAGCAGTTGGTGACACTCTGGAGACGCTGGAAGCGGGCAATGGCCGTGATGACCAGGATGTTGCCGAAGACGATGGTCAGGACGAGCAGGGATATGACCATGCCCAGCAGCACCATCTCTGCTTTGCTGTAGCCTTCGTCATCTTTGGCATGTCCTGGCGATGAGGGGATCATCTGATCGCTCACATTGAGGAACACCGGGGGGGTTGCACTTCCCATCTGAGGAGATCGGATGTAGATTGCACAAACACACACACACACACACACAGGCACAAGTGCACACAGCAACACACACACAGAGACGCACGCAAGAAGAAAGACTGTAAAACTTGTGCTCTTACTTGTAGAGCAAAAAAAAAAATTCAGATGTAAAAGAAAGAAAGGTTTTATCTTCACAGCAAAGAAGAGAAACTTTTTACCTTCCACTCATCTAAAAGCAGAATGTAGCTCAGCACTTTTCATGAACACTTGATCGAGTCCTGCTGTAAAATAAAGGGTGTTAAAGCAAGAACAAAAAGACAAACCTCCACAGGTTGTTGTCTCGTCCGCTGCCTCCCATACAAAGTAGAAATGTCACAGTTCAGCTCTGCACAGCCAGTGTTCAGTTTCACATGTCCTTCCTCCTGTGTGTCTTAATCTCCGTGTGTCTCTCTCTGCCACCGTGTCACTCCAGCACTGTTTCTTCTAATGTGTCTCCCAGGCTATTTGTCAGAGCCCTTATAATGTGCAGCGATGACATCACGGCCGGTGCTCAGCCAATGAGGAGGGCGGGCCGGCGGAGGGTGCTGAAAGCTGCCAGAGTTTGAGCACACTGTCCCTCGTCGCCGCCACTGCTGCTGCTGCAGGGCTGCAGGAGGGGAAAACCGCAAAAACAGCAAATCAGACACTGTTCATACTTGCTCTTTACCTTCTTTACAGCTCTGACAGGACTGGCTTCAAGTTTCAAGCCTATATATGTATATTAAAACATGAAGATAGCATTTATATACATGTATGTAGAGTGTATAAATAAACAAAATGTCCTCACTATGTCTGTTTTGCATCTGAACTCTTTATGGAAAGTGAACGTTGTGAAAGCCATTACCAAACACTTACATTATACTTACACACATTGAACATTCAAATAGAGTCTTTAGGCTTCAGGGTGACGTTTGGAAAACATGCAAACTATTTAGGATAGAAACTGTCCACCGGGAGCCTTTGTGCTGCTTTCTGCCATGCAAATGTTGGGACATAATGTTTTTTCTGTGGTCGGCTCAGAAAAGACGCTGTTGTGCGCTTGCACAGCCGCGCTATCAGTGAGAGGGAGCGTGGAGAGCGTCTCCCCCCTGTAGGCATGCTGCAGGATAACAACCAGGTCGCTTTATTGACGGTGAATGTTGTGGTTGAATGTTTGTTGCATCAGCCAGACTTTAAAACAAAACTCAACTACCGGAATGAATTAGTTGTGTATTTCCTGTTTTTTTTTCCTTCTCTTCTCTTCTCTACCCTTCCCTTCTCACTCTCATTGCCTTCAGCTAGGCTCCGACCGCATTTGAGTCACTGTCGTTTCACCACATAGAGAGCGACATATTGTAGAATTATCTGTAACAACTGATACTACTACTACACACTTATGATAGCAGCCAGGAAGGAAGTGTGCCACCCACAGAACTCACACATTAATTTCCTGTTTTAATTCTTTCTTGGTTTCAAAACTTGTGCAACCTCAGTCATGGCATGCCCCAAGCTGCGTGTGTGTATGAGTCTGTACCTGTGTGTGTGCCAGTATGTGGTTTAATGAGGCGCAACATTGAATGGACTGTTGCTCCAGTTGTATAGACGTCCATCAACACGCTACACACACTGTGCCAGAACAAGCAAAGAATGCCACTCAGGCAAAACGGATGAAATCTGATTTATCTTGGCTATTTCTTGTTTTATGTTTGTTTATTTTGCTCAGTTACATTTTCTTTTAATCTTTGGGAATCAGAGTTGCGGAATGACGCACTAGCTTACACTATGATTGCAGGTCAAGCCTGTGAATAATATGGATGTTTGGATTGAGTGAGACTTATAAATGAGTACAAAAGTACAAGAAGTTTATGTGCACTTGGGCCCCTGTGTGTGTGTTTGTTTGTTTGTTTGTCTGTGTGTGTAAGGAGCATCATGTGAGAGTTCTCTGACGTTCGCAGACCACAAACACCGGCTAAAAGTCCACATGACAGATCACGCTACAAGAAATTAACCTCTTCTGACAGCATGCTCGTGAATCACAAGTTTTCTCCGGCATCTCATACATTTAATTGGATTGTGGAAGTGTGTGTCCTTATGACGACGATTCCCAGTGATTTTGCCGACTCATACATTTGCATGCGCTCTCAAGTCTTTGTGTTTGATTGGTCCTTTGCTTTTGTGAGACACGCCCACAAGAGTGTGAGGGCTAGCAAGCCAACGACTCAGGCCTGTATCTGTTTGTTGCAGGCCTTGGTTGTTGGCAGCTCAAGCCTAATACGCACACAAACACACACAGGCGGCCAATCAGAGCAGAGCAGGCTTTACGGGAGAGCGTAGAGTGAGTCTTAAAGAGACAGTACTTGAAGAGGCAAGAGGTGGATCAGTCTGATTTAGCGGTTGGAAAAAAGAACAGAAATCTGTATCACATTTCCCTTTTGGACAGGAAATAAAAAGCTTTGGTTCTGATCCTGGGATCTCTTAACCTGGAATTTCTTAGGCAAATTCGTCGTGCTAACTTCATTAATCCAGCGTGATTTGTTTGTATCCCTGAGGTTATGGGTGTTGAGGTAATGGCTACTTGTGATGTCTGTGATTCCAACATCATGTGAGTTTTGCTTTATGTCCAATGTCCTGTTTTGCAGCTTTGGAAAGTGGAAGCCTGTGTGTTCGATTAATCACCGCCGGCTTCCTCGCCGCAAGACGTGCATTTTCCTGCATCCTGTCACTCCCAGGGCTGAGCCGCTCCACATTTGGAAGCCATCTGAAGTGTCTTGGATCCTGTCTCCCTGTTAGACACTGACCATTACCCCGTGAAGTCAAACAGTGTTAAATCTCTCTCATCCCTCCATCATCTGGCCGCACATTCCCCACTGTCTTCTCTCTCTAAGTTCTCTTTTCCTGGCAGCAGAGTGTTACCACTTCTGCCCTCGTGACCTCACCTGCTCCCCTTTCCCAGTAATCGTCGAAGAACAATACCTGGAGGCGTTAATCCTCCAGGGGAACATCTCACGAGCACCAGAGGAAATAATAGCGCCTGAACTCTCTCTCTCTCTCTCTCTCTCTCTCTCTCTCTCTCTCTCTCTCTCTCTCTCTCTGTTTTTTTCAGTTGCTCTTTTCGGTTCATTGAGTATTATAGCTATGACATTTGCCACATGCTCCATGGTCCATTTAAATAACGACCATGATGATTATAAAAATAATCATTCCACCGTCCAGACCAGCGGGGTTAATATCATCACTTGGCACGTTGGCCTCTCTCTCTCTTTCTCTCTTTGTTCTGCGAGCGTCCAATTTGCACTGCAGTGACCTTGTGGGAAAATAGTGAATGAAGCAGCATCGCAAATGTATTTAAACCGATTACAATAAAGTGAAAATATATTTCTTTGGCAATGACTGTCAGGTTCAATTTAGTCAGACGACATCTGATTTAAGGAGTAAATGTCCTCCTCAATCAATTAATGTCTCTGTCTGATTCAGCTGAACAAAAAGAAAACTCCCTCTCTAATTGCTGCTAATGTATCAAAGGCCCCAGAGGGATTGTGGCTTCCATCCCAAAACAAGTCTGTGTGTATGTGTATGTGTATGTGTATGTGTATGTGTATGTGTGTCTGTGTGTGTGTGTGTGTGTGTGTGTGTGTGTGTGTGTGTGTGTGTGTGTGTGTGTGTGTGCGTGTGAGCATCCTGTTGGTGGCCCAGTAGTTACTACTTGTTATTGTTGTTGTGGTTGCTGCATCACAGTTACATGTGACTCCATAAATATTGTGTTGATGTCACAGGCAGGTAGCAGACAACTCGGGTCAGTTTGTCCCTGCTGGAGTCTCAGGAAGATGGAATAGAACAATTTATTCTAATATTGAAGTCAGCACTAATTTAAACTGCGTCGCCGAGAAGGAAGAACTAATGTGATTACTTCAGGTTTCCTCCATTCCAGGAGCACTCTGGGGTTTTGATGAAGACAAATGAGGTCAGAGTCTATGAGGGCTGTGTGGTTTGTTTGTTATTCTGTTTTGTATTCTTTTTTAATTGACCCTCTTGGCAGCGATGCAAGATATTTTCAAATTCTTTTTCATTTCTGGTGTCTATAAAGTGAACAGGTTGATGTGCTTGGACCTTATTGTCAGTTTTGTGCAGTTGTGCTTAAATTGTCTTGAAATGTTGCTGTTCCTGTTTCTCTGTATACATATAGAAGCAAATACTGAGTGATAGTTTCAGGCGTATGACCTGGATTTTGCAAAACAAAGGAAACTACCTGGGTTCCTGTGAAGGTGTCCAAAGAGTTAAAGGCACTTTTGAGTTATTCCGCCCTTTGTCTCACCCACAATCTCCTTCACTGCCAAGTCATGTTTGAGTGGTCAGAGCGTAACCTTTCCTCACTGGTCTCTGCTAGAAATCAAGCAGCATCTCACTGGGTGGCATTTATGGTAATGAAAAGAGTAAATCCAGGACAAACAGGGTTCTAATCAATGCAGGAAAGCCCAGCTGCTCTCCAAGCCTCTCTCCGCTTGATCGCTCAGAGGAGTTGTTGCTCTCCTGTGGGCCTCTTGGTTTGGCTGCCTTATTGATCCACACACACATTTAACAAAAGGTGCAGACGTGTCCAAGAGTGTTGAAGTGCAACTTGTTGGATTGACCCTATGATGTTAAGTGAGTATACAGAATCCTGTATTGAAGAAGAATTAAATAGTCCTCCCATGTTAGCAGCACTCACTGATCTGATGGGGTCAGACTGTGGTGAGTTATTACTACAGGACACACACTTTTCATTACTCTGACGTTCTTATTCAGCAAAAAAAAAAAAAAAACATATCGGAGCGTCAAAAGAGAAGACACACCAGTTGATTTGATTCAGATTCAACTTAAAGCTGCATGAATTCATATAAAGCAGATCCTAAAGTAAATCCTCCTGGTCTCTGTGGCGTCATGTGATGTTTATCCCCTCTCAGCTCTTTGTGCCGTTTTAATGCAAGTCGCTGCTAATTATTTTCACACCACAACCTATTTGGGTCTTCAAACTTTAATGAGCAGGGCTGGTGGTGAATGCAGGGGAGATGATGAGTGGAGGGGAATACAGCAAATAGAGATTTAAATAAATGAACAGCTGCCCTCTTTTTGCTCTCCCAAACCCCTGAAGCTGCTCACAAAATGAAACTACAGTATATGAACAACAAAGTCAATATTTAAGGAGTAAAAACAAGGTTCAGTTGATTTACTCACAACACGTTCCTTCTGTACCCACACTATATACTTTAAGATATGGATTCACCAACACCAAACTCCAGTTCTTTCTAAACAAACCATTTCCATCATTCTGAAGAAGAAGAAGAAGAAGAAGCGACTGTTATTGTCTGTGAGCTGCTATGCAAAGAGCCACAATATTCCTGATTTCCACTATTAGTCCTCACATGTGGCCTCAGGTGGTGGAAACATGGATGTTTACCTGTGACCCGTGGCGACTGGTGACTTTGTTTACTTCAGTCTCTGTCATCTGAAAGGTCAGATATTTGTTTGAAATGAATGCCTCATAGTCAAGTTGAGTTTGAATGCTGTTTGTCTTCTTACTGCCACTGAAGTCATTTAGCACTATTTTGTTTGTGTATCCTTCATAAATGTTCTTCTAAAGCGCCACAGTTAATTATTCAGGCTTTAAACTCATACTCCACCATGCAAAAAGAACATAACTTTGATCATTTGTTCATCATCCATTCAGCAGCTGAGCTCTGTGTCCTTCTCTTCTGTTGCCCCAGGCCGATTTCCCCTCCGCTGCTCAAAGAAGACACTCGATCCACCGACGCCTGCCCTCTCTGCTCTCCTCCGCCCACCAGCATCCTCTTGTTACTGTAGCTCATTACAGAAAAGGGTAGAGAGAGAGAGAGAGAGAGAGAGAGAGAGAGAGAGAGAGAGAGAGAGAGAGAGAAAGAGAGAGAGAGAGACACACTGGGCGAGTCCCAGTGTGTCTGTTTTTGTTTTTTCTCCCCTGTAACTCGGCCTCCTTCCAGCATGTATTAATAGCTGGAGTCTCGCACGGTCTGCCTCCTTTGAAGCACTGAGTCGGGAATCAGGCATGCAAATTCACAAGATGTTGTCTGGGAGGGAGAGGGAAGGCAGAGCAGACAAACCTGTGGCGTAGGAGCTTTATGTACTTTGCAACATTCCTTAACAGCAGCAATCTGGAGCGGCGAACAGAGGAGAGGCGCTCGTTAATTCCTGGCTTTAATCATTCATCGCTCAGTCAAGAGACACGGGCTGCCAGCTCAAACACACACATTCAAACACACACACACAGAAAACAAGAGTGACTGAATGAAAAAGCAATGTTTTGAATGAAGTGGGTTTCCTGGTTTCCAAAAAGTCCCCTCATAATACAATATTGTGGCCTGGGTTCTGTCTTTCCTCTTCTTCTCCTTCTCCTTCTTCTTCTTCTTCTCCTCCTCCTCCTCCTCCTTCTCCTTCTTCTTCTCCCTGTCTGCTGGCTCCGATAAAGCAGAGGTTTGCCTATCTTGCAGACCCGAGCAGATATTTCCTGCCGTTCAACTGTAATCAGGATCAGCCGCGGTCGGCGCTCATCTTGCAGCCAGGTGTGTTCTGTGCTTAGCAGCGGCGCGTCTTAACTGACACTAAACGTTTTGAACAGCTCCGTCCCTTAATCAATGACACATGGCCTTTTCCTAATAGCTTTCAAATACCAGACGCATTGATTCACGGATCCTCACTCTGTTTTCACTCACATGATCTCCTTCAGGCTGTGTTTTATGAAGATATTGTACACTTGAAAAGTTAATGAAAATCAGGTTGAAGGATAAATTACAAACCTTATTCAGCATTTATTATTTGAGCCATTTAAATTACTTCTTCTTCTACTACTCATTAACTAACCGCTACTGTGTGTAGACTTGTGAAGTGTGACTAGATTTTCAGAGAAACCCAAGCAGCGATCAGATGATACCAAAGTTATCTTGATTGAAGTTATCTTGGACTGCAATCTGCTGCTTCACTTTGATCTTAACATGTTGCGTGCAAAGGTTCCTCTGTTTGCGCTGAAATGCAAGACACACTTCCAATTCCACTTTGCATTAACGTCGGCGTCAGCATTTACACAATCAGGGTCATCGTGAAGAGTTGTATTCCAGTGTAGGGAAGCATGAAATTGGCGGCAGATGGCAGGAAATCCACTCGTTTTCATTTTTTTCCCAAGAAGCTGTTGAAAGATGCGCAGAATTCTTGATAAATGGGATCTTAAAATAACCAAACCAGGGAGGTGAAAGCTAAAGTAATAAGACTGCAAGAGGGATGACGATGACATCACTCTGTGAATGAGGCATTGATCAACATATTGTTTGTTGTGTTAAATGGATTTAGCTGGGATTTTAAAGTAGATCATTATACTTTTCGGTGTAATTTCTATAAGCTGCCAGCAAGAAATGAATTACGTCACACTCTCAGTGGAACCATCTGGTCCTTAGAGACGCACACACACTAGACATGGCAACATATGCTCTTATCTGTGTGTGCATTTATCATGTGAAACTCAGTGATTTCAGCGGCTTTACAGATGCTCACTCAGCTGTCTCACATCGGCAACAAGCACAGACGCGGCACATTCCACCACTTCCTCTAAATAAGGGCTCACAATTGGATGTTAGCGATTGCGTGGAATATAAAAGATTAATCACCGTGGCGAATTGATAACTTAATAAAAAAGAGGAGCCTGTAAACACTGTTATAAAAGATGTGTTTAACAGAGGCACACTGAGGCAGAACTACTGCTATTGTTGAGTAATATATCACAAAAGCTGGCAGACAGAACTATTTTGCAGAGGGATGAGATGCTGCCTTGTTCTCTCTCAATGATTACTGCTTCCTTTCTGCTTTCATCTCAGATCTGTGGTTGTGTGTGTGAGGCCGGCACTTTGCCATTCAAGCATCTGATATCTTCCTCATGGCTCGGTGAGAGAAAAAAGACTCCCCTGGCCCCTTTGGCTCCGGTGTTTATACTTGCACACACCCTATAACTACATACACACACACACACACACACGCACACACACACACACACATCACCGCGCCGTAGCAATATTAGCCATGTCAAGTCACGCACATGTAGTAAAGTTTTATGTCAAAGCTACTAGTTGTCTTGTGCGGTGACAGGGGCGGCTACACACCCAACAGGCCCAATCTGCACGTACACACTCGCAAGCCCCAATCTGCACGCACACACTCGCAGGCCCCAATCTGCACGCACACACTCGCAGCTCTCCCACTAACTCTTACCAGAAGCAAAAGATGATTTGATTCTTCAAAAAGTTGTTAATTTTTCCAAAGCAATTTCCTTTTTTTCCACTATGGAAGAACACGCCTGAGCCTTCCTCCAAAGGTTAATCGAAAAAACTCAATTTAAACGCGGGAAATTATTACAGCAGCGTCCTCTCAGGGAAGCCTCAGTCTATCAGCATATTTGCAAGTGGAGCGACTCGTTTCCTCTCTGCACCCTCACAACCGCCACCCTGCCGTTTGACATTTAGATCAAAACGGTCCCAACAGACTTTGAGAAACCTGCAAAACATCTTTAAAGAACCCCAAACGTTAAACCGACCTGCTTTGCCGGAGCTTATATAAACACTGATGTCATCTGCGTAACGTTTAAGCACGCAGATAGTAATCAGCCCTAACCAAAAGACTTCCTCTGAGGCATTTTCAACACTTGAACCGATAAGACATAAAGCAGCAGGTCAGGTGGGGGTGAACACCGGCCACAAAGTGTGAAATTAACATCACCATCAAACAGTGTGTCGCTGGGTTTTTCCACACACGCTCACACTGTCAAGTCACCTGTGCCAAATTCAATCTGTGATCCCTGAGCGAGGCCGGAATCACGGCCACGGGTGGAGACATTGTTTCAGAGGGATTTTATACTGACTCTGATAACATCGAAGCTATAAAAGTCACTGACCAGAATATTTGATTGGATTCAGCCCACATACTCGTGGTGGGATGCAGAAGTGAAAGCGCTGTCGTCACAAATCATCTGCTGCGGTCTTTGTGTGTGTGTGTGCGTGTGCGTGTGCGTGTGCGTGTGCGCATCTTGTTGTTTTTATACTGGTGCACATGACCTCATGTCTCATAGTTGCATTAAGCCTGTGGCGCTGTTTGAATCATCAAAGACTTCTTAACGCCAGGCTGAATGTGAGCCTGTGTGTGTGTGTGAGCCTGTGTGTGTGTGTGTGAGCCTGTGTGTGTGTGTGTGTGTGTGTGTGTGTGTGTGTGTGTGTGTGTGTGTGTGTGTGTGTGTGTGTGTGTGTGCGTGTGTGTGTGTGATGTGTATCACCGACTCCAGCAGCGTTTTCCAAACTGGTACACATTGTTTGCCACGTTTTTTTTTTGCGGTTACGACTCTGGTGACTTTGATGACTTTGGTGCACAGATTCATTTCATGCACTGAAATAACACAGCACATGTCATTATGATAGAACCTATTTTCTTTCACTAAATTCCCATTGTTGTCATTTGCAAAATAAAAACGATGCTTTGCCTTTCATCAATAAATGGAGATGTGCTTTTACTTGGTTTCGTGTTGGTTTCGTCTTTGCTACCACAGAACTCGTTTCATATACAAACCCCTCCCTCTTACCCTTGGCCCCCCTGTATTCAACGTGAATATAAACAGTTACGATTCAGACTTGCAGCACGAGTTAAAGCAAACATACAAGATTACTACACTCCCACTGTGGCTGCCTGTCTTCACTCATCCTTACTATGTCAGCACACACTGTGTTGCAGCTTGTGTGCTTTGATCAGCCGTGAGTGACGGTGAGCACGGACAGAGCAGCCAGAGTGCCGCAGCACACTCCCAGTCCCCAGGTCAACAACCTCATACTTCCTTTAAGTATACAGCCATGCAGCCAATAATAGCTCCTCCCTCCACTGACTCTGTCGGACGAGTTTTATGGAGATGACTCGTGCATGAGTTGATCCTCCAGTGATGAACATTTGTAATCTCTGTCAATAGAGGATAGAGAGAAGCTGCAGGATACAGGTAATTGCAGGTCATAATCACTCTAATGACTTTATAGCACAATGACACTGCCTTGCTGTAGCTCTGCTACAAAAACACAACTTAAACCTCATAGGCCTTCTTTGCTTTGTTCCCCCTGTTTACAGAGTGAAGTCAGCTGCACTAGAAGATTTACAGCAACGCTTCCTCACCAAAAAGGAGAGAGTATTTGTTTCATATCACATTTGTCTTTCATCTAGAAAAGAACAAAACAGCATGTTGTCTTCCTCTTAGATAGCCGTAATTCATCTTAGGCCCAATTGTGCAGATCTGACACACATGCAGACAGTGGGATGTTCACACCCAAACACAGAGCAATGGAGACAGAGCCACCGAGACCAAGGTTGCCACATTTATTGTGTGTGACAGACTGGGACACGGTGAAAGAATGCAGGACCTGTGTGAGCGAGTTGAACCAGAGCGTAAAGAATGCCACGCCTCAGCGCCTGCCAGCAGATTACGTTACAGGTCCTCGCTCGGGTTATAACGTTTATTTACTCTTGACTGCCGGCTTAGCTTTCGACTGAGATTTTGTTGATCTGACGAGGATCTGACTTGTAATGTAAAGATCAGCAAAAGGTTAAACCTGGTAAGCCGTGTGGGACTCACTTGGCATACAGAATGAAAAGAAAAGCTGCCCAATCTCTTTATTCAGAAATAAATCCAATAAAGCCTGATGTTTCCATGGAAATACATTATAAGACATTTGTGCAGCTTCCTTTTAAATCAAACCATCACTCACCACCACAAGCCTGACACAGAAAACCATCAAACATGTTTCATATCCCACATGTGTTCCAATCCCACTATGACGAAAAACATTAACACCAACATTAACAGATATTGCATTTTCTATTAAATATTACATTACAGAGACACAAACAAAATGAAATAAATAAATCACATCGGAACAAGGAAATGAACCTTTATTTTTACCTTTGCCAGAAATGCTGAATAATAGCTCTATGCCATCCCTGAAACCAAATACGGACTTGGGTGAGGCGTTTGAGGACACCTTAGAGTGATGTATTGCTTCACAATATGAGGAAATGGCAAAGGCAGAATCTTTCATTGTCCCAGGCTTTTACAAAAGACCATTGTATTGTTGAAAACAGTGTCTGAGGTGCTTTGTAAAGGAGCAGCTGCAGGGTTTGTTTCTGACACATTTAAGGTAAAGAGATGCATTGTTGTATTTCCAGACACAATCGAAACAGGTGAAGGGATGAAGAGCACAGGAAGAGGTGATGACTCATCTGTGACCCTCCGCTCAGGACATCTAAACAAAACGAATGGATTAATAAAAATAGTCGATTTATAATGGATGCCAAAGGAAAAACACAGTAATCAACAGGGAAGTGTGATGAAGAGTGAGATGGTGCAGATTGGAGGGGTTGCTGAGGCATTAAACAGCTTCATCACAAAGTCTGTATGGAATTGGAATATAATGCAATTTTAATGAACTGCGTCTCTATACATTCCTGCATTTGGCCGAGTCTTCCCTGAGGGACAGTCCACCCTCAACCATCTGGCATGAGGTACAGAAGAATTTCCTCTCGGACAAACTCTCGGATCACCGCGTGATCGATGAACTCACGCCGTGTTCGTGTTTCTGTCTAAAAATCGCACAAAACGGAAGTGCTGCTTTCTATTCTGGGGCCTGCTGGTCGCCACTGCTGGGAGGTGTTCTTTCTTATTTCTGCTTTGACATCACTTCTAATTCCTCTTTTCTTGCACCAAAAGACACACTTTCTGCCACTGATCAGATACCAACCGGAGGAAGAGGCGAGTCGGTGTTGCATAACCGTTCACGGACGAGCAGTTGCTACAGCTTGGGTTGGGTTGGGTCGTTCACCCTTGTTTTGTTGAGCAATGTTGAGCTAGGTGCTTCCTAATGTCTACAGAATACATCGTAAAAATATGTCACAGTGTGGTTTCTGTGGTGATTAGCAGACTTCTTTAAGCTGTTCTTCAAAGGTATGAATGAATGTTTGAAGCCTCCTGTCCATGACTTATGAATCCATGAGAAGTCATGCCTGGCTCAGAATAGACATGTTCGGCAGGTTTGTGCATGGTAAAGTACATTGGCGTGCCACAGTGACACACAATGAGCTCACTAATAAAATATTTTCCCAACCTTTACGTGGTACTGATTGAGCAATTAATAGAATTCTCCAGAACACAGCTTCATAAAAACATGATGAGATCACAGCAAAACTCAAATGATCCCAGGTCTGTGATTCCTGAAGCGTAGTCAGCATTTAGAGATTTTCAGCTTTAAGTTCTGCGTTTACTCCTGTCTGGCCAGGTTTGGATACTCCATTTTAATAACACTTACACAACATTCCTGCATTAGTTAGGCTTTATAAAATGACCTTTAACTTTGTTTTATTGCCATGGAAAAATGACTTATCTTAATGTTATTCAGATATAAACCATTCAGATACAAATGTGCTCCGACTCTCCGTGTGGTTTTGCTGCAGGGTTTTTCTCAGATGAATATGGTTTCTCAGCATTTCTTCTTCTTTTTAATGTAAGTTCCAGAGCTGGTGAGGATTTGATATCTTGCTCAGGGACACTGACATTTATCCATGCAGTCATAAAAGGAAAGTCTTTTTTATTTTCATCTAACTCACTTCATTAGCAAACCGACGGCAGCACAGAGGGGTGTATGGAGAATATACATGTTTGAGAAGAACACACACCTAGTGAGTGATTGTGTGCCTTAGGCAGGAAATGTGTTTTTGAAACTCAGTCAATGCACTTCGCAGGTGCAATCACTGTACACATTTTGGTCATAACACATACAAAGGGTTTATAGGATACTAATGTAACAATGGTAGCAACAGATGTGGACTCAAATGCTCAGTGCTCAAGAGCAGGTAGAAATAAAAAAGTCTTTCAGTCCACAGAGAAACACATAAAATCCTAAATCCAACAGGGGAAGAGCAAAAGGCAAAACACTGTCATCAAACAGCAGACAATACACCGGAAAGCTTAAGAACAGGAACACAGATATACTGGCAAGTGGAAGGAACAAGGATAATGACAAACAGGTGAGGTTAAGCAGGAACAGGTGAAACTACTCAGGGCGGGGCGGACAATCACACAGGCGGGAAGTATCTGAATATTCTTTGACATATGGTTTGACATATCCTGTCAACTTCTCGGTGTGGATCAAAGCCTGTTTGCCAGACCTTCCTGGCAATAGAAGGCAGAACTGAGAAACTTGAAAATGCTCCTTGGAGGTGTGACGTGTGTGCAAGTGTGTGTTTGCAGAAAATCTCAGAGAAAGACTTTGGCCTCAGTATGCCTCATCCGAATTCCCTGTCAGCTAGAAAGATAGTCCTGGAAAACCCCCTTGAGGGTTTCACCACTGGCACCAGCAGTACACTTGATCACATGCCTTCTGCATGTATGCAGAGCCTCTTCTCTTTCTGTGATGAGAGATTATTGTTGATAAGGGTTATGATCTGAGCTTCACGTTACACTTTTACTCTCACCAAAGCTCCGGGTAATGGAGACCGCACAGTACAAACGCTGCTATGTCAGCCTCGATCCGCAGATGGTGCGCCTACACTAGCAGAGTATTGTAAAAGCTTCACAAAGGGTTACAGTTAGTGGCTCATGTTAGATCAGAGGGGGGAAATTACTGCATCAGCAAATGGTCACGCACATAATCTATGTTCATAAGGTTTGCTAACTTCCAAGAGGAATGACGCACAATACAGTAAGACACTATGAAAATCCTTGTATTGCCTCATTGGAAGAATAACCTGAGGATATCCTTTACAAAGGCTCATTTCTACCTAGGGTATTTCATATGACCAACACATATTGATTTAAAATGGTCTCATTAAGAATGCCTAAATTGTTAATTTTCCCCGAGTTTTCCCCCAGTTTCCCAGTGGGAAGTGTACCACACCCTCATGTCATGACCGTGCCGTCCTGAAAGGTTACCGGGTGTTATTTGGTTTGATTTACCTGTATATTAGAAGAGAATGTGTAAAGATAAAAAAACGTATTTATAGTTTTTAAAGGGACCCACCCACTCCAACCCTCATCCTCAGTTACACTTTTGTCCAAAGTTCATGAACAGGCTATTAAATCTTCCTTAGGTCGAAGATAAACAATGTCACACTGCACACTGGGAGTTTCCCGATGTCATCAAAATCCTCGTGACTTGTAAGAGAAACACAATTGAATTGTTTCATTTGGAGAGAATGGATTTGTACAGTTGTCTCCCCTGAATAAAAGCCTTGAAAATAATGTAACAATGTCAAGGACAGTATGTTTGGGAGCTTTTTGGTATAGTTGTTGATATAAATTAGGCAGTGGCCCCAGGATAGATCCCTGTAGAACACCATGGTTAGGTGATGAGAACCCCTGTGAAAGAGGAGTGGAAGATCAGTATGAATGATGAATGATTTGATAGTGCAAAGCTTTCAACCTCTCTCAGGTGTCTACTTGAGAGAGGTTAAAGAGACAGTCATCGTCTTGTACTTGGGGCGCAACTTGACTTTCACATTGCATTCCTGACAGTCAAGTAGGTATGACGAATGATGTTTCCCGCTTTCCCCTCAGGCTCTCTATTGGCTCGTTTGTACAAGGAGGCCACAAATGCTTTGAGTACTTAACAACACATGCTTTGACTGATTATGTGTTGTGTTATATCTAAATCATAAACATCCTATGATGTGAACAGAATCGTACATTCTGTCTCTAAAGTGTGATTTTCTCCATATTGCCTCTTTCATCGCCAATAACAACTTTTGCCGTGATCAAAAAAGTCGGGAACTGTAGAACCGTGGCTGTTCCCATAGATGAGCAGATTAGCAGATCACTTTTACCCTGCCACCCTCTGGAAAGATTATGTCTCTATGATTTAGGAATACAAAATGAAACTCAAAGAGAATTCCCCCTGCAGCTATTGTGAATGACGTGTTAGCGTTCAATACTGCTTAATTAATACAAATTCTTAGCAGACACCAGATACTGTGGCCTTTTATACCCTGAATATTCTTATTACAAAACTAATCTGTCCTCATTAGCAACACTGCCTGAATGAGTTTGGACTAATAGGTGACTGGTTAGAGCATCGATCTGAATCAGAGCTGACTCAGGGGAGCTGTTTTACGAGCGGGATATTACTACCTATACATTTACAACCAGTAAACAGGTTGAACAGAGGTTGTAAACAGGTTGTACACAGTGTTTTATGTGTTGACAGATGTTAGAGATTAGCGCAACGGTATGTAATTGGTGGAGACATGATTATTGCGTCTCCAAGAACTGCTCCTGTTTCTCAGCGGTTAAGATGGGCCAATCACTGGAGCCTGAAATGATGCATATTGATGAGAATTTTATCTTAAATGTTATCACTGGAAATGTAGTGCAATAACTCTCCAGGACTTAGATGTGATCTCAAAAAACCTGTTGCGTATTATGTGATATTCTTTTTGAGATGGCACGATATGAACCCCTGAAGGCGCAGCGCTCGCTTTTGACATTAAATTCTAAATTTTTTGACATGATGATGATACTGTTTAGAAACACGAGCAAGCATACCACCAAAAGCAGGTACGCATTCTAAATAGGCCATAGCGTGTTCACTCTGAAAACGCACGACTGTTTCGCTTATTAGTCAATCTGTCTGCCAAAGACTGATGGCTCGTTGCCCGAATGTCCCTCTCCCTGGCTGTGTCATCCTCCCTTGGGGTTCCCGAGGTGTCCCCAGGCCAGATAGGAAACATTATCCATGTACCATATTTCGGCTCTGCACGGAGGTCTCTCAGTTGGACGCACCCAGAATACCTCTCTGTGAACTTCATCCAGGAAGCCTACCCCCTATTGGATGCCTCAGACGGCCCCTTTTAACACCAAGGAGCAGCGGTTCTACTCTGATGTAATTTTGGCTGCTTGTATCCAAAACCAAATTCTTTCAGTCACTACCCAACGTTCATGTCTATAGATGAGAGTCTGAACATAATTCCATTTGTAAATTTAGAGCTTGGCCATCATAATCCCTGCATTTCCAGGCAGAAGTTGCAAATTAATTGTATTGTACACCATTCTTGTACACCAGCAAGTTAGTTAGACATGTAGTACTACAGCTACATACAACTTTTGGTATTTACAGGAGAATGTGTGCTGTGAAGCTGGTTCTTCAAGTACATTTTTCTGTGAAGTTGCAAATCATACAAACTACAGGCCATCCAACACACAGACCCACTTAAAGCTGTCTCTAACTTAAACAAAATGATATGTGACTTAGCTTCTGGAGTGTCTGTTCAGCTGCATGTAGAAGCAGACAAAGCAGTCAAAACACTGCAACGCAACGCAATTCGTTATCTTTTATTTTTTTACTTTATAGCTGCTGATGTACAGGCTATTTTTGCGACATACGTCAAAAGGCAACTCAGCATTGTATGGACAACATCCACTGAAAGTTCACCCCATCATTTTCTCATCAGGTTTTCCATAACCTTATTTCCTTAAGACTGGGGTGAGTTCCTGCCCCCACCCTCTTCTCTTGTTCTCTGACCTTCACTGTACACACCCCTCACCAGGTCACAGAGTTCTTCCTGTCTGGTCCCAACCTCGTAAATGGGAAATGTAAGAACAGCCTTCACTCACTCTCCAGATAGCAAACCAGACATGTGCACTTACGTTGAGCACCAGATGAATAACCTTCACTTTATCAGGATGTTGCCCATAGTCTGAGATTATATAGGATAATGGGACATCGATAAAGAATTAATCAGGGACACTTTCAGGGATTTCAGATGCACAGAACTGGACCAGCATGCAGCCATTACCTACAGTATATTGGGTCATTTCCATTTTGCCAAGACTCTGACTCAACTCTGCATCAACTGTGCCCCATTAAAGTTCATTTATTGAGTGATTTATAATCCAAAATATAAAATTGTTTGGAAGGTTGTTCATAATAGACAAGGGTATTCCGTGACACTCACTCACTTCAAAATGATGTGTCTTACCAACCAAAATAGGAGCGGATCATGTTGCTTGGTTTAAATATAGAAAAGTAGAATAGCTGAAACCATACATAAGTTCAGAAAGAGCCGATTTAACAAGCTTTAAAATGCTTTTTTCAACCGTCACATTTGCAAAACTATTTCCATGTGTTTCGTCATCACACAGAACCCAAATCGTGCACACACACACACACACTCAGCATTTGGGGCTGAAGGTATTCGTGGGGTTGAGAGAGAAAAAGCAGGTATGCACACACAGGCAGATTTAACTCACTTATTAGTATGTGTAATAGTCAAAGTACACCATCTCCTCCAGAGAAACTGTGCTGAGATATTTGCTTGAATGATCAGACAAGAAAATTAATAAAGTTGTGTTTTTGTTTTGATTTATTCCTGCTATAAACGGGGATGGAGACTTGATTCATGTGGTGTTTGGTATGTTTACAACTCTGTTCAGTTGGAAAAAGGCAGAATGTACCACAAACTCCTTTGTTTTTACTAGTAATATAATAAAATCCAGAATTCAAATCTATTCTGGAACTCATTTTCTTTGCACTTTACTGCTTTTATTCTATGATGAATGGACCTCTGCCGTGTATTAATAAGCATTACAAAGTGTCTGGGGAAGGTTTCCAAACGCTTAAACTCTGGAGACACGAGATGTTTTGATCCAATCAGTCCTTAAAGTACACAGTGCTGAAAAATGTCCGCGTTGCATCAAATAAAGCATATCTCAGACTGGGTGAGGCAAGAAAGAGAGAGAGAGAGCAAAGTTCAGTATTGGCTGTTGTAAAATCAATTATCCACAAGCTGAATCTTTGCATGAAATGTACAGCAAAACAAATACTAGCTACAAAAGAATGTGAGGACGGCCCATCGTGCCGTGGTCGCGCCGTGTTAAGATAATACGATAAACCCTCTGCGATGACAAATGTCGAATCGGTGAAACTGTCAGCACTATGCTTCACCTCGTCTCGCCTTTACATGAGTCATCCTCGCTGTCGCTTAAAACTCTGGAAAACAAATCGCGTTACAGTGTCGGAGAGAAATAGCGCCGCAAATGTCCTCTCCTTCTCGAGCGGCGTACAATTAGTCTCATATATCATTAACCTTTTCACCAGCGGCACAGCAAATGTCACGGCTAGGAGATTCACAGCGGTGGACACGCTCCTCGTCGATACATGCGAGATTAATGGTGCCTAAAGCTTTTTTTTTTTTACACAAATACCGGTTATTACAAGTCTGAGAAGGCTGAGAAGTTTGGTAAAGACCTTTGAAAAGGAACTCATTGCTGTTGTGTGTAATGAGGCTTTCCGTGTAGTTCAAGACCTTTGGGTTTGTCTGACAGGAAGCATTTCTATATGGTCCAACATCAATGTTCCCAACTGTTTTACACATTAGAATGAGGGGAAGTTAGAAAAACAATGCGCCCCGTTCAGGTTGGTCTGATGTTCTACACAAGTAAACACACAGAAAAACACAAAATACCTCCTGTAATATCTTTTCCTTTACGCTCTGTCTCCTGTGCGTCTCTCTCACTCTGTCTCTCCGTGTCCCCATTTCCACAGAGGAAGCCGTCATAAGCCTTTCTGCAGACGGAAATAACCTTTCCAGATTGTACCTTCTGCAGATATAATTATCACAGTAGCCCCCCGACCGCTGGTGGAAGTGCTCCATCAGCTCCCCTGAATACCTTTGCCAGGTCCCCCGTTAACGGCACTTTCCCATGGCGGTTTTGAAGTCCATCATTACCGGGACGCTGAACATGGAATAGGAGGAGATGAGAACTATAGCTCTGGCTCAACTAAATCAGAGCACCACGGTCAGTCTACACAGAGGCAGAAGTATGTGGCCGCTGAATAGAGCCTGGTGAAAGCAGCGAATCACTCTGCTCCCCTTGTTGGGTTTGGTAATGTGACGGCCCCGTGAACGAGACCAGGAACTTTGAACCTATTTTTTAGCTGAAACTTGTCATAAAAAGGCAAAAAAGATGGAGAAAAATGTTGGACGAACTGAATTTTGGAATACCTTTACCTTAGACAATTACACAAGCAGCCTTTCATAAAATATATGATTACCAAGGTCTTAGGGGGCTCTCAAATTTATGAATGATAATGCCATGTGAGGAGATAGCACAACAGTTCAGGAGAGAATGACAGATTTAGTGAGCTGTAGGGGCCTAGCGTTTAGCATTGACGTGCTAGCAAGCCGCTAAAAAAAGGAGGGAAGTCATTGACACCTCATATTAAATTGTGTCCTGGATCCAGATATCGAAAAAATAATGATAATGCAACAAATAAAAACAGGCGGAATGAACAGAGATCTGGTCTGGCGTCGATCTTGTTGGATTTCAGTCACAGTGTTCCAGGTGCAAATGCAGCCAACCTAGCTGGGACACTGTGTGACATGAAACTCTGCCTCATTTTCTGTCTCCTGTGTTATTTTAATCGAACACATGATGCTCTGACAAAGAGGAAACGGGATTGAATAGACTAAAGCCCCACCCCCACCTGAAATCCAATCACAAAGCAACAGAATCCAGACAGTAGAGAAGGTTGCGGGCCATGTCCATGAGTCTGGTCGTCCTCATCCAGATAATGTGTTCCGTTACAAAGAGTGTATCTTAATGTGAGTTCTAAAATGGGGCACATGTTCGATTCATGTGTATTCTCTTTGCTCAAAGTGAGGCTAAATAAGCTGTTGCACATGGTCCTTCTTCATTCTTTTCATTTGTTCATGATTTGGGATCATGAGGAAGAAGAACACTGAGTACATTGAAAGAACTGTCTGCATGCACTCATTTGTGTAAGGGCCAAAGCCCTATGATGAAAGCACACACACACACACACACACACACACACACACACACACACACACACACACACACACACACACACACACACACACACACACACATATGAATCAATAGTGAATCCAGCTCCTGTGCTCACATGTTTCTGCCATGAAGGGTTGAGAATTCAAGCAGAAACTGCAGAGAAGCACTGCTTGTAAAGTTCTGGCCCACCCAGAGAAACCCTCATTAAATGCATCAGCACTCAAGTGTAAGTGCACATGTATGTGCATGCGTGCACATGTAACTCCTGCCAACAAACTCTGTCTCCTGCTTGGATGTTGGTATGTTTCTGCATGCTTCTACTTGAGGGTGTGTATGAGCTTATCTCTCCGCTCAGGGGCACGTGATTCTGGGCCATCGCTGAACCACCATATGCACTTCGATTAAATGAGCCCTTGCAGTCCTGAGTGTCCCTGATAGCTGCCAGTTCAGACCAGGACAGCGTACGGCCAAAACTACCACCAGACAGCCTGACTATTTATACCTGAAGCTACTTCCCTTCTTACCAACCACACGACACCAAAGAAGAAATAACAATGAGGGTTTATAGTCAGTCGTCCAGCTCTTTAGGTTGTGTACACAGTATCCTGCTCTACAGCATTTCATTGATTTTGCAGAATGAAGAGCAAACACATTCCCTGTATTCCATACCACTGAGCTTAGAATGTGGCATTCCATTTTCAGACTTCACTGTACACCATCTGTGAGGAAGAAATAAGTTGTGCTGAAATGCCTTCTTTTTTTTTCCGTGTATGCATTTCTCAAAGCAATACACAAGTTTGGACTTCTTATTTATCAAATTATATCAAAAGCAAGAATGAAAAGGGCAGCAAACGCAAACAGAAAAGTCTACATAATATTTGCAACAGGGATAAGTCTGCTGGCTTCAAACGTCATGTCAAGTCATGATTTAAAAGTGCAGTAACCTCAAACAACTGCAAACCATTGTGGTCTTTCTTTCATTCTGACATAAAACAAACTGAGCAAATGGTCATGCGACTCCAGAATTCATAAACTTGTTGACTATAATACAGCTCTGTCATGTGTCAGCTCTTTCTCATGGCCCCAGTCAAGTATTTATGACCTGGAATAGTTTGTCAGTAGCCGGCGGGGCAGGAATAGGAAGAGCTGAACTGGTCTGGCTGGTCTGTTGAGTTACCGGTAACTGGCGCAAAACTCTCACAATGCACGTATGCCTGTATCGCATGCGTGTGTGTGTGCGTGCGTGCGTGCGTGCGTGCGTGCGTGCGTGCGTGCGTGCGTGCGTGCGTGCGCGTGCGTGTATGTGTGTGTGGCTTGTGAACATACTGAGTACACGTGCAGGGAGACGCAACCTCAGTCAGGAAATGGATGGAAAAACGGTAGCTCTTAAGGTAAAAGCTTGTGTTTAGCATAAAGCTGCTTCAGACGGGCGGATTTAATGAATCTCACTATCAACATATGCCTGAGCGAAGTGCTTAAATTGGAGAGTGCTTCGGTAATTATGTTAGAGAGATGCTGCTCTGCCAAAGGCTATCTTACTACCTGCAGAGACCAAACAGGCCAAGTATGTCTGAGGCAGGATTATACATCTGAGACAGAATTATAACAAGTCGCAAACCTTAAAACAAAACAAAATTGTGCATATGCTTCTATCATAAAGGCTGTTTGAACGCCTGATTACACATCACAACCTCAGGTATTTCCATAACGACTGTCTGACACTAGCAGCTGGCAGTCATCACACACTTTTGCTGGCATCCTAACAATAACAGTTGTCGGTGGATAGACAGGTGCCTTTACTGCGTGTTGAAAGAGGTTAATTAAAGAGTTAGCAACAATGTTTGATTGATCAATAAGATTTCAGGGTTTTCCATGACAAAATGTACTACGTAGGTCAGAGACAACGTTCCATGACGTATTATTCATAAATAACTTTGTGTGTTTGGACTGAAGTGGAGTTCGGGCCTATTTGAGTGGGCGGTGTTTGTTGTCGGGGACAAAAAGCCTCTTAAGCAACCTTTTGTAAAAAAAAAAGAACGAAATTGACGCGCATCACTAGTGTTCCGGGGATGAGTCATTTGTTTCTTTGTTGTTTACCTTTGTGTCAGCTCGGTGTGGTTACCATGCCCACACAGACGGTGTTAAGGAGAAGAGGCCTTGCATTTTCTCCCCAAAAGAGAAAGTAAAAAACTAAATAACTAAATAGAAGCAAATGGATATCCTGAGCAAGATTTGAACTGAAAGGACATTGTTTCTGAATGGGTCCGTTTACTGTACTGGTCACTAAGTGAATTTCTGCTTTTCCTGCTATAGATGTAATCACAAAGCAATTGAGGGAATCAGATAAAAGCAGTTCCACTGTTGCCGGGGCATTGACGGAACAAATACGAGCTTCCATGACTGTCCACATGTAAAAAATAAGAAGCAGAGAGAAAACGCAGTTAGACTTAAATATTCATAAAGAGGGTGTTTATTGACAAAATCTATTTAAAATGAACAGATTACTTATTCATTTATATTATTTATAATTTCTTCACTTACCTGAGAAACAGAACCATCTGCCAAAAAATTTACAAATACGCCGATGAGCTTTCAAGAAATATGACTCAGAGCCATTTTGTTCCCTAATTTCACAGCTTTGACGCTCCCAGATGCTTTGATAACGACACGCACCTGTTTACACTTAACCACTCAGCGTGCAGGTGAGCTGCATGAGCGATACTGCGCTGGGCGTGAGCGGCAAAGTTCGGTGCTTTTTACGAGATGTGACTCGTCGGCGACAGGAATCTGAGCTGCGTCTTTGGTTGAGATTTGCATTGGCAGATTTATTACTGTCACAGAGATGGAGACAATAACAAAATGAAAAACAACAAAAGCCATGACAAAGACAAGCAGTTTGGGGGGGGGGTTAAGGTTTTAATGCGTATAAAAACGATTCAATTAGCATTTCTGAGGTGTGGCAGCTCCTCAAATGTTCCCAGTTTGTTACTGCTGTATGCAAATGTTAAATATAATCTGTGTGTAACATGGAGTGGGACTCTTATCTGGGTCTGGTGTCTCATGTCTTGGGGGTCGAGTGATGCTGATGGTGCTGGTTTAGTTTGATACACTCACACAGCTGCTACCAATGATTTGATCCGTCTGCTCTGCGTCTCCTCTCGTCTTTCTCCGATGTCAATATTTACTTTTTTCCCACTCTGACCACAAGTTGAGCACTTACAGTATGTTAGACAAACTTTCGAAAACCAGTTGTGCAGAATTTCTTCTTCCTCTGCAGACTCCCAAAACAGATATGAAAATATGTCATTCAATATATATTTTACTGTTTTTAATTCCATGTGAGAGCTGAAAACCAGAACCGTGTCGCTTGCAAAAATGGACATATTTATGAAACTTAATTTTGTGACACTTGAGAGAATACTTCCACAGCAATTTCCAAAGCAAATAAGTCTTAAACACACATTTATTAATCAGTTTCTCCACAGTTTGAGTGTCCTGGCTTTGATAAAACCCAAACTTTAGACTGTTGCCGAGTTGCGGTCCCTGTCTGCATATCGTGTGAAAGAGTAAGTGCTTTGTTTCGACTTGTTGCTAAATGAAAATCCGGTAGAGTGAGCTGCTTTATTTTAAAAGCTGCTGTCTAATGAGTCTCAACAAAGTCTTGTGTAACGTCTGTCCTCCAAAGCCTGATTATGCTGGTGGCTTTAGTGGAAAAAAAGGGAAGAAAATAGGAAAGCTGAAATAATGTGGACGGACTATAATCAGACCTGAGGCCGGTCATGAATATTACAAAATGGCTGTAAAAGCTTGGTAATGTAAGCCTTGATTGTGTTTGGTTAACGTGATGAGAACTTAAGTGCTGAAGCAAAGCCGCCAGCTCCCAAAATCGGCTGCTTGGTCGCAGCACGGCCACCTTTTTAAGTCGTTAATAATGAATCTCACTCAGCCCAATATTAAAGCGATCATTCAAGCTGTTTATTGCTGTGATTGGCACAGGCGATCATCCATTCTCTTCAGCCACTCATTCACCGTTTTTCAGATATCACAAGTTTAAAATGATAATAATTTGACAACTCCTCTCCAACACATCAATTCTTTATTTTCTGGCCTTTGTAATACATCCCTACGTTCAGGAAGTTCTCCTACGTTCAGGAAGTTCTACTGGTTCTCACGGTCCAACCTGTCTTCAGCAGTGTCATTGGCAGCATGAAAGTATTTGACCTGTCACTCAAACAGCTTGTAACTACGTCATTCTTTCAGTTACAGAAACCATTCCTTAGGCCTTCAGGCTTCATTCCTTCAGATTTTTTAGCATTTTCACAACATCATGGTTTTTCATATAGCGCCAGTTGAAAATGCTTCCCATTTGAAAGGTTTTTTAGCCATTTAATATTAAAATACATTCAGCTTTCCTTTGGGCCCTTCATACTTTCAGGCCCTTCTAACTTCTTAATTCATTCAGGTACAAAAACCATTTAAACATTCTCCAGGCCTTAATAAAACCATAAACAGGTTAAAAGGTCGATGTTGAGGTACAAATTGAGTTTTATTATAGTGCATCTACACACTGTTTGCACTTATATTGCCTGCTGTCCATCAAGAAGGCTAAATGTGCACACAATGAGTCAAATCTCCCAGTTTAATTTGTGGTATTAATATTCCAGGTGTCATACAGTTGTATTAAACAGTTCAGGCACTGATCCAACTTGACTTGACTTTTTGCTATGTTTGTTTTCTTTCAAAGGGTAAAGTATGCTTTTGCAGAGTGAGATTGCTATGCAGGGAAAATAACAGGGAATGAGATGGTTGCACATACACACAGGCACATCGTTCTGAGGTGATTAAGTTGGACATCGTCTTTATTAGTGTGAGCAGCACAGGTGTGACCCATCAGCTTAGATCAGTCCTCAAACGCAGAGCAGGGGAGCATCCCTAAGCAATGAAAGGCAAACACCACCACACTGCACAGATTGAAGCTTTAAATTAGTTAAATGGTGATGTAGTCATGGGCATGAAACCAGGATGTTAGGACCGCTAAGACTGATTTTCAATCTTGCACTTTCTGTCCTCTTTCTCTCCTCGTCTCTCCTCTTGTCTCTAATAGAGTGCATTCAGTTCACAGATTTTTCTATTTCTACAGTTGGAACAGCAGATGTGTCTGCCCCTCGGTCCACGCTGCTTAGAACGTCTATTCCCTCCATTTGTGTCTCGACAAGGATTTTGTATGCATGTGTGGCTTCTAATCTAATGCAGACGTCTAAATGTTGCCAAATGAGGCTTCTGCTGCTGCATTAAGTTCACAGTTTTCCCACTGATTTGGTTTGTGTTTCTTAGTCTGTATGACATGTTTGAATCAAAATAGAAATTAGGAAAAACATGACTCATATGAGTTACATTTTCAAAAACCGATGACATTTCCACTCATATCTGTAACTTGGTGTGTGATTAAAGTGTAAAATGTTCCAGATAAACAGACGTCTGGAACACGTCCACTGTTTATTCTTCAACATTATGTATCACTAAATGGGCATTAAGATATCCCAGTGTGTTCAAACCCTCCTCAGATGGGTTTACTTAAAAATATAGAAGAAGATTTCTCCGTTTATTTTTTTCCCACCCAGCTCTGTGCCAAGATCATACGTATGAATAATGGAGTCCTCTAATGCCGCATTTAACTGAAAGCTGCATTAGCAGAAGCAGCTAATATTAGCGTTGTGTTCCGGAAGAGGGCTCACATAATTATAGAACCTGATTTCTCTCCATCTCCACCCTCGTCTCTGACGTGTTGTTTACAAAATCTCAATCAAAGGGATAATAGACTAACATCCACCTGCTCTCACACTTGCATATAAATGGGAATATTAAGCAAAGACAAGAGTGCATCCCAGCTGAACCAGTGAGGGGGTCAAAGGGTTTCAAAGGGAGAAGATTCCAAGTCTTTCTCTCCTTTCCATGATAGTTTTGTTACTCTAACAGCTCTTGACTGTAGGTAAAGATTTGTATCACAAATGTTAATGATCTGAACGTGTGCTGAGTCACATGAGAGTATAGAATCAAAGTTTCCCAATTGCCAGCAAAGTCTCCTAAGCAGCAGGAAGGAGGGGAAATGCAGTTTCATCCTTTTGTTTATAAAGCACAGCAGGAAGCAATCACCTGTTACCGTGTGTGCCTGTGCTCTATGCAGCAAATGGCACTTGTAATTTTACAGCAAATCACTCCTGATTCTGTCTAATCTTCTTTTGTTTTTGAAGCACAAATTACACAGGATGCAAGGCTTTCGCTTACTGGAAGTTGCCATAGCAACAAGATCACAGATGAGAAGAACGTTATCTGCAGTTGTTGAAGAGCGCAACGTTTGCAACATGACTACTTTTATTTAGTGTTTGCAGTTTTGTGTCTGGAGTGACTCAGTCTTCTTGTGTCATTCTTCTGAAAAAAGAGACTGACATTTTCTCATGTTAACCCAAGTTGACGTGATAATACCAGTGTGTCATTGAATATCATGCATTCTACAGTAAAAACTAAGCAGAGTAAAATATTTAATAGTAGTTGTATCTGACTAAATACACAGGGAGTAGACAATAGTAAATGAACACCTGTACAATGTAATGGGACGCTATCGCCCTGAGATACATCATAATGTTGATCATTCTTTGTACAGTTGTGTTGGTTGGAGTGTGGTGTTATCATGCAGCTGCAGGATAAATCTGCTCATTACCAGCATTGTCCAAAGGAATTATAATTATAGGGAGTGTGTATGTGTTTAATCAATCATCCATCAATGAGTTTTCAATCCCTTTCATAACCCTGCTGTGTGTGATGTGTTTGACAGTAGTGTGGGCAGGACAGAAACGCTTTGGCTCAAGTGCTTAAATGTCCTCTTAAACGCATCACATCTGACCGAAAACACAATGTTATTAAGATGATTTATAATTCAAACCAACTCCACTATAATTAATGTGCTAATGAGTTAATTTTCATTTCTAATTTAAATTGACAAATTAACCTCTCAAATGCGGTAAATGATCAGAGCGCATTTTCACCAAATGTATTTTTTATTTATCACTTTGATTGCATGTTTTCCAGGACATTGATCTTTGTGAAACTGTACATTAGAATGTTTGAAGAATGTGACTTGCATCATCGTAAGGTTTGCACAAGCTTCTTCTTCTTCTACATCCAAATACCAGCACGTAGGCCTCCCTGGTATAGACTTGGAGTTGAGTGGAGGTAGTTTCTCGCCCTCGAACGATTCCAAAAACACATTTCCTGAACAAATTCATATCAGTCGGCAATCTTGAAAAATGTCCCCAGCATATTCTTATGACCACTCAGACGACATTAAACATTAAAAAAAGGGAAATGTGCACTTTTGAACTGAAGCAGAGGCGAGGCAGTGGGAGCTCTGAGGGGAAAAGGAGGTAAAAAATACGTAGAAAAATAATGTCATGGAAACTGGCTGAAAGCGCAAACAGCAGGGTTCATGTAAGGGGACAGATGGATTGGACTACATGAACTTTCCTTCATGAGTTATAACCATGGGAACATATTTTTCTTTGTTGTCTCTTGACTCAAGTGTCCTGATTATGGGAAATTAGGAACATTTATCGAAGTATCGGATTATGAAATATTTATTTAGATTTAGAGCTGATTTCAAACAAGCAGGAAATAAACTCTACACTGCTGCAGAGTTGAGTATTTAGTCACAGAAACAGTATATTGGCTCCATTTAACCTTTTAATGCTAACTTTTTTATTTCTTTTTTCTTGTTATTTTCGTCTTTTAAAAGCACCCATGTAAATTAATGCTTTAAAATATAATGTCTTTATCTAGAATCTTGCATTTCCATTATTCTGTTAATCGTGCAGAATTCTTCCTCCGCTCTCATGTGAGTGGTTTCATTCTGCTGTTAGATTCTGTGTTTCCTCAGCTCATCTTACCTCCTGGATCGTCATCAATCGGCATTCTGCTGACAGGTCCCGATTTATGCCAAAACACAACTCCCGCTCAAACAGCTTTGGGTGTCAGCAAATGGAGTGACATTTAAAACTTGTAGGCCTATTCAACACATTCACATTACTGTGCCCTGCGCCTTACACACTGCAGTTAGACCTGTTTGATATGTATTTTAATATATAGTGTGGACCAGACCGTCAAAATATACATAACTTCCATGTCAACCACTTATGCAGCTAGTGAAGTGAATTCTTCCTGGGAGGTCCCGGGGGTTCAAACTGTGTGACTCTGACCCTCCAGCACCTCCATTTCCATCTTCATGAGTCGCGTGACCGCGCCGATACTCCCACTCACGCTCACCGACGCGGGTCAGAAACAATGCCTGTGGAGTGACTCTGCCGTTCATAACGTTGCATCACTACACATTTGACCTTCCACTGGCACCGTGTAGTGAAGCTCTCCTCTTATCAGCCCGCGTAGCTCAGATAATACAGAGTGGCTCGACTGAAATACTCCATCACCGATTGTGTTGGCTAACAATAACACCAATTACATGTCGTCTCTGAGCGCATCCGAGAAGTACAACCTTTAATCCAATGTGCAAAGTTCTTGTGACAAGCACTACAAATACCGTGGAAACACTCTTTATCACTCTCTCTCTCTCTCTCTCTCTTGCCAACTTTCCAACTGACAAATCATTCAGCAGGTCCAGTTGAGCAGAATAAGTGTGTGTACGTGTGTAAATGCATTAGCACAACGTTGGGAATGCCATGCTTCAGACTGGATTACCTCCAAGGTAAGCAAGATTTTCTAGCGCTGCAACTGAAAAACACTTCCGCAAAGCTGTCTCTGTGAGGACTGACATGACAATCCCCTGTCATCCCCTTCAACATTACTACAGTGCAGGTTGCTCTAGTCCGGTTTGGTTACCCTACTTGGCCCTGAACAGTACGGCTTAGTCTGTTTGGGCTCACATTTCTCTTGACTTCCCAGTGATGAAAAAAGGCTCCCAGGCGTAGCGCCAAGATCTCCTGAAGAGGCTCCAGACATTTGACCTGCGCCACTGTGAGGACCTCAGAACAGGAAGAAACACATTAATAACACAAAAACTAAGAGGAGTCGACGAGCGACACGTTGTGCAAAGCTTGGCGGGCCGTCTAACAGACTGAGATAACGACTTTGCATAAGCAAGGCCAAAGGTGGAGTCGATTAGACCAGAGCGAGAAAGTTAATTGGGCTGGCTGCTGTCATTGTTATGGGCAGACGGCAAAAATAACACTTAAAGGCAGACGATTAGTCAGTGGCAGTTTATCCTCTTTGACTTTAGATGCACACACTGCATGCACACACACTACAGTCACTGACCTCATGAGACAGTCTGATAAAGCTGTCAGACGGTAATAATGACCGTTTTGTCCCTGAGACCAGCTTCCTTATTCAATGTACCAGCCACAGAATGCTGCTTGCCACACACCGCAGGCATTTAGAGTCCTCTGCTGAAAGACAGGAGGACATTCAGGGCTTTAGTTAAATGTCCCCATGCGATCCGCTGAAACTAATCCTGCCCGTTTGGCACATTGTAATATATGCTATGTAATGACTGATCCATCTCAGAGGAGTAATCCAAGCCGTAGTAAAGAGAATGCACTTCAAATTACCGCAATACCAATCACTGTGAAGATCTACAACAGATCTACAGTCTTCCACATCATCATGAACCCTACCAGGGCCTGGGTTGGTAAGAGTTTTGCCCGTGTGCCTCCTTTTTGATCCAAAGCATACGAAAAAAAGCCGATTCTTGGCGACAGAGCTGCCAGCGTGTCTCATTCCCCATAATCATCTCTTACCTCTTGGTGCACAATGGAAACAATCAATACATGTTTCTCTATTGATTATTCATCTGCTCTTCCCGTCTATTGTTCAAATGTTCTTTAGGCATTCATTGGCCAGAAAAAAAGGGAAAAACACTCTTTGTAGCTTACAAAGCGGCACCATTATATGCAAGATCTTTATTGACATGGTCACTTTCAGCCCCCCGTGTTCGTCTCCGTCTTTGTGTTGGACAATTTCTCTCATTTCGGAGCAGCGGCACATCTCAGAAGTTTCTTGCGCCATTGTGAGAAAGTCTTCTGAAAGCTGTTTGTGGAGTAACTTTCCCCCCGGTGTGAGAAGCAGAACTCCACAGGCAGTCTGCTGGAAGGTGATATTATGCCACATCGAATCCACCGTCCCCCTTCTCTCCACCAGGCTGCCCCTCAGTGACCTCGTTCTTCTGAGCGCCGACGATAAACGGTGCGGCACTGGCCCGTCTTTTCCTGTGGGGGGGTGATAGAGAGCGTGACTCAGCGGGATGTTTCTCTCATTAAGAACTCCTCATTCACCCAGAACCTTCTGCTCTAAAACTTAGTAACTAACTCGCTGAGCTCTTATTTACCCCTGAGGTGGAATGTGTTTGTTTATACTTCTCAGCTTGTCAGATGTTTTGATTAAAAGCTAATTATTCTAAACAAACAAACAGCGTGACAGTCAATTATGATAATCAAGTGAATACGGCGGGTAACAAGCTTCTATTGATATTAGGAGCCTTCCAAACAGTACAACATCTTTGAAACAGCTTGTCAGATCGATCATGCAAAGGACGCAGAGGTGATAGAATGAGCAATTATTCACTGTGGCGCTTTGAAATGGAAGTTTTAGCCGGTTCTTTATTGATCGCAGCTTTGTCTCTTTGTTATACGAGAGGGCTTGTTTCAGCTCTCTAATGCAAATCGTCTTTATGATGAGGAGACAAGATGTGAAGCCACAGGAGGAACAACAATGATCATAATAACGCTGAAGTGCTTTGATGTTCATACCAAACTTGGTCATGAGAACTATTTTTCAGCTTTATACTGATCTAGACCAAACTGCTCTCTTGATAGTGTCATGATCCTGTGTGTGTGTGTGTGCGTGTGTGTGTGGGTGTGTGTGTGTGTTAGTGTGTGTGTGTGTGTTTGTGACCCCTTTGCTCATGTTTATATACTCATGTTTACGTCTTCTTGTGCCTTTGGACTTATCTGATGTTTGAACTCTGCAGGTCTTGTATTTCAGAGGCCTTATTTTGGAGTTTAGTTTCCCCCAGTTTTTGTGTAGCTGGCATATGAGTCGCCTCCTTTGCATCCAGCTGCCTGATAGTCTTTCACAGGATAAACATACTTTTTTTTAACTATTATGTATTTCTATTTTAAGTGTATGTTTTCATGGATTTGGTGTTGTATTTATGGGAGGCTCCTTCTGAATGCAGTCAGGAGCAATATAAAGAGAGGGAACTTGTGACCTTCCTGTCCTGAAAGAGACGTATTTGAGTCGATGATCAAATGCGATCGTTATTATTCCAGACACTTTAACGAGCAAATACGTGCACACTCACACATACCAATCAAGTTTAAAGAAAATTAACCAAAACAATTCCAAAACAACCTCATTTCGTCTGTACAAATGTGCCATTCGTCACGAACACGAGAACTTCCACATGTCATCTCTCTCTCTCTCTCTCTCTCTCTCTCTCTCTCTCTCTCTTTCTCTCTCTCTCCACAGTTATTCATTACTGTATCCTTTCCCTTTTTGTTTTTCAATTTTCCATCACCCACACCAATGAGATCATTGCATTGATCTGATTCCAGCTGTTTCGGTTGGGAGCATCTGGGAGGAATTCCAGCGGCGAGCCAGGGATCACAGGCCCATGCAGAGTCTGCAGGCCAGCCGTGTAACGCACAGCAGCTGCACGACATCTCATGACACTTCAGTGAGGACAACAGCCTCATTCGATTAAATGTGAATCTGTGCCGAAAAAGTGCGCGTGTCTGCGTGATGCAATTGCTGAAAGCCCGCCGGCGCTTAATGGGTGAGGTTTCTGAACTATTACTTCAACTAATCTGACAGCTTTTCATATCTAATGGAAACTGATGCAGCGTCTTACACTGGACACTCTTAGTCCTCCAGCGACATCTAGTGGTCTGCACAAGTGGTGTTTACCTGAAATATCAATCAAAACGTTTATTTTGCACAGAAAATTACTTCATGTTTCTTTTATTCTACTTTTTCTATCATATCTCATTTGCATGGTGTGCTTTCTCTTATTTGCTTTACTTTGTCCTTCTCACACTTCCAGATGTCACATTGTGAAATCCATTTTCTGCCCTTCCCGGGTTTCACTTTGTCACGTTTCTTTTTCCTCACACATATTGACAACAGGTACGCTACACTGAGCTGAACTGAACACCATCACTGATGTCATCGTTCAGCGTTTTGTGTTAGTTTACAACAGGCCCTAGGTAAACACGACAAGCTAAGTAATGAGATATTAGTAGGACCACATGCTTTAAATATGTAAGAATGGCCAGAGGACCCATAAGGAATTTTATACGCAGTTATATTTCTATAGAGACCAACAGTTGTTAGTCTGTGGTACCTCATTTATTGCCTGCCATAAAAAACAATAACTTTGTGTGATGGGACAGAGCAGCAGGTGACTGTAACTTTATGAACAAAGAGCTCAGTATTAAACAGTGGTTACCGAGGTTGCAACTAAAGTATGTGTAAAAACCTGTTTAGGGAACCGGGTCATCATGTCATGAAAGTTCCGCACATCAAAGGAAAACGAAAGAGGATGAATGAGGAAACAATCACATTTTGCCTTACATCATCAGTGAAAAGTGAAACAAGGCAGGATTACATCACACATCCACACGTTTGAAAAACTATTGTTCCTAAAAAGGCTAGAAGCATATCAAAAACATCTCCTAAATTCACATATCTCTCTCCCTGGAGTGTATTCTGGGTAATTGAAGTCTAAAAAGGAGTGGATTGTCTGGGCGAGGCTTATAGTGGAAGTGGAAGTGAGAAAAAGATGCCATGGCTGAGTGTCTCTGTTTGTTTACACTGGAGCGGTGAGATAGCGAAAGGTTCCTGTCCGGAGTTTTCTCTGCGGGGAAATTTGTCCTAAATGTCATATAAGACTGGCTGCATGTCGGGGTCATTTCATTCTCACAGTGACGGATATTAAGGAAAAGGTAAGAACACAACAGCTCTCTGTTTACCAGCTTTCTGATAAAATGAAAAGATGCAGAATAAATCTGCCTTATACATTATAACGTTTCCTATTGTTCGTCAGCTTTTTATACTCTATTATGTTGCTTGCTGTAAGTAGTAATTTTCACAAATGTGCCTCATGGTAGATTGATTATGACCCTAAATACATGAAGATAATATCTATTAATTATCCATTTTTAATTTTCAATTTTAGTATTACATTCTCTTAGGGTGGATGTTTGTTTTTGTGGCATGATGGAAAAGTTTCAAACTGGTTTATCTAGCAGGAGTTTAGAGTGACCTGACTGTTAGTATATACACACAGAATATCAGAGAATGGATGTCTGTGATTGCAAGTTATTCATTTTTCGTCAGTTGTCTTTAAAAATGTACAAAATATTGGAAAAATAAAGCAAGTTGTTTTGTGAAATTTCTGATGCATTTATGATTTCTGATGCGTTTTTCCTCTTCAGATGATCGTTTTCTGCCTCATCTTTGCGTTCCTACCACATGTCGGTGCTCAAAACCCTTTGAGCCACTGGACTCTCATGCCTAATGGTACGTTTGACCATTACTCCCATGCAATGTTCCCCCTAAGCTGCGCGCGTGCGCAATTGCGCACTACTCGCACATTGTCAGCGCACAAGAAAATTTATGCTGCGCATAAAATAAAATTCAACATAAACTGTAAATGAATTAGACCAATAACCTACTTTTCTGTACCATTTTGCAATGTAATTCAGTGAGCGACAGGTGTCACATACGCTACGCAACGATCGCCCCCCCCCCCCCCCCTCAGATGTTGCTCACAGTGCTCCTCAATGTGCTCAAGGAGCTTGTGTGTATGCCCAGACACATGAAAAATTAGAGGGAACATTGCTCCCATGTCATTTTGAATAAATCAGTAAAGGTCTAAAAATACTTGTGTCTGTGTGTGTGTATATTTCGTCTTAGTCCTCGTCTTGGAGGTGAATGGGGCTCGGGGTCACCACCCGCTGACCTGCCTGGAGTCTCCAGGGGAGGTGCTGAGCAGAGAGGACAGGGGTCAAGGCATTGTGTGGAGACAGAACGGAGAAGAGATGACGCAGAGGGGGAACTCGTACCCAGTGGAGCTCCAGGAGAGCTCCGGAGGAGGCAACTACACCTGCCACAACAGGGACGGATCACTCCTCAATCACACTGTGGTCCTGATCCAACATCTCAACAAAAACAGGATTCTGCTCAAATCTGATAAAGGTCAGAAGACCTAGCCTTTCTTAATTATTCCTACAGCTGATGACTATCTCTGCAGAGTTTGGATCAATTTCCACTTCCTGTCCATCTGTGCATTTACTGTATGTGTGACTTCTGTTATCAGAGTATCTCAAATGCTTCGCTCACAATTACAATGGGGAGTTCCACTGTTCCTGGAAGTGGGATCCGATTCGTGAAGGAACTGTAGCTTTTGTCAGAGCTCAACGGTAAGATTGCTGACAGTGTGTGACATACCGTAGAGACTTAGACTGAAATGACAAATACTTCCCTTTTTATATTAGACAATGCACTTGCATGTCAATAGTGGAAAAGAGAAATAATGTGTCAGCAAGTCTCTCTGTCTGTCTGTCTGTTGTGCAGTGTTTCAGATAAAGATACCTGGTATTGTGTGGACGCTGGTGCTCAGCGCTGGATGTGCTCCTCAAGTCGCCGTAATATCAGTTGTTCGGTGGATGGTAGCGGTCACTGTCTGTCCTGTGTGGATGAGCAGCACTGCGCATACGCTGAGGAGACGCAGCCAATCCACGTCACCGTCTACGTGAAGACTGGGCTCTACCTGCTGGAGAGCTACTCAAAATACTTCTACCTGTCAGAGATCGGTAAGACTCGCTGACAGGAGGGATTACTGTTGATCTTGTATATCCAATTTTAGTGAGAATGTTCTTTGTTTCCTTTGTTTGATCCCTCTGCAGTGAAGCCGGACACAGTGAGGATCAGTAAAGTCAATAAAACCATGATAGAGTGGAGCTACCCGAGCTCCTGGAGCAGCCCACACTCCTACTTCCCCCTCACCTTCCAGATTGCACAAAACGACTGCAGAAGGTCTGAGAACCCGTGCACAGACTGCAAAGGTGCAAAGGTAAGAAGAACCTGGACCCAGGAGGTGTGACAGGAGAAACTTTATGTCCTTGTGGTTTACATTTTGACTGATACACTGTGTGTGTGTGTGTGTGTGTGTGTGTGTGTGTGTGTGTGTGTGTGTGTGTGTGTGTGTGTGTGTGTTTACCCTCATAGACCGAGCTGATCCACTCAACAGGCACTTGTCTCTTTGAAATCAAGCGCAAAGTGAAAATTGTGTGCATCAGAGCCAAAGACGCTTTCTGTGACTCTCAATGGGGCGAGTGGAGCCTATACAGGTGAGCGCCCACGAGTGGTGTAATGTGGTAATAACATTTGAAAGGGTGTCGGCACTTCTTGTGTTTGATACCCGCAAGTAGCAGTAGTGCACCATAAATTTGCTGATAAGAAAAGCACACCAAATTTATGCTGCCAGTTTTCATTGTGTTGTTCTGTTGGATCGCTACCATCCAAAACACTGAGTGGTCAAAATCTAATATTGTCATTTAGAAAACGTTTTCCTCCTTTGGGTACTGCATGTCTCTGGCATGAGGTGCTCATCACCAAGACAGACACGGCTTGGTTTCTGTTTGTGGTCTCCGCCCTCAGCCCCTGCTCTCTCTCTTTCACTATAGCTGAACACACAAGGCAGGCACCGTTTACCGGAAGCCACAGCCAACTGCAACTCCTGTGTTAGAAGAACATTGACAATATCATTTATTTGTGTTTGTAAGTCAGGTACATACAGATATCAGAGTTCAATCTGTGTTCACACATGCAGTGAGCAGTTTGATGCTAATGTTAGTCGTGACTGGCACGCTAACTATCTTGCTTGCTAATTACTTTTAGCAAGGGGCTGCACTTATCAAAAAACAAACAAGTCAGCTCCCAGTCTGTCCCTGGGTGGCCACTTTGTGTTGTGTTGTGGTAGCTTTCGTCATATCGTACTCATAAACGCATTCATCATCATCATCATCATCATCATCATCACTAGCCTCTCAAGAGAGACGTCCATGTTGCTGCTCCGCAGCATGACAAAGCACTTTTTTCCGAAAGGTAAATTCTTCCTTTTTCAAAGAGCGTTCCACTTTGCCAGCAAACAGCCAGCGACGGCAGCACATTATTGAAGGCCGCGTCCAGTGGGATTCATTTTTTAAAAGTGCTGCCGGTGGAGGAAGAGAAGTTGTCTGTAACAACCTAGAACGACTCTTTGACGCTCCATCCTTTTTCCGTATCTGTGGGAGTTCTGAGGCCTTGTGGTCCCATCTGTTGTCCAGACATTTCGGTAAAACTGCTTCTTGGAACACGCTGCGATCAGCTATAATGACATTCAAGCTAAATCGTGAGAGAGTTGGAGGTGATGGAAAGTTGGCTTCAGCCGTGCAGCTCTGGAACATGTTAGCAAAGTTTGGTTTTCTTTGTCCACACCGTTTTTAAACAGGTCCATCATGGGCCTGACAAATATGTACATACACAATATGTTCCATATCATGGCTATACCTCCTTGAGCCCATCAATCTTGATCTATCTGGAGAGCTCACATAATGTAGAGGATGGATGGATGGATTTCATTCAAATGGCTAATTGCTTTATCATTTGTACTCCATTACAGACCAAGAGGAAATGGGAAGAAGGAAAATAAACGTCAGCGTCAGCACGAAAGAATGCGACAGAATAAATGGCATCCACAGTGAAGACATCATCGCTATTTATATGATTAAACTGTCTGTATTTATCATCATCTGTTCATGACGTTTGTAATATTTATCTATTCTGAATGAGAAATGAATCAGTAAAACATGTTTAAATGCAGTTGTATGTGTTTTTTCCTGCCTAATGAAAGCCGTCAGTCCCTTACAGTCATTCAGTTCACCTTTTTACAGAATGAATGATGATATATGATTTATTACTGTACTGAAGTAAAAGGTGATCCGCGTTCCTTTGGGTGTATTCTACAAATTCAGATCAGTTCAGTGCAGTCAGTGGGAGACTGTAAGACATTACTACTAGGTCATTGAAGAAAACTGTAAATACTGTAGTGTGGAAGGGAAAAACACTTAAAAATGAGCTAAACTAAAACTATGGTTTAGTAGGTGTACAAAGGCTATCCGCTCTCCTTTAAAACAAGATGAAACTGATGATAGCAATGTTCCAATCTTGAAGTGAAAAGTAGAAGAATTGTGTATTTTTTCTTCTTATAATGCAAAATACCAAATGCATAAGAACCTGCACCCCATTTGCACTTCACCACAGTTGTTTCGATTTTCCAGTCATCTGATGCATAACCACAGGCCGTTTCAAGTACCACTGGTGGTGCACATGCCACAGTTTGAGAACCTCAATCTTACCATCCTGACCTTTTCTGTTCGTAGCGGGAAACTGTTTGCCACCTTTGTGAGACCAATAACAATTGGCCGAAACACGATCAGTTCCTTGTTTCTATGTTTTTTCCCCACTAACGAGAGTTTGGAAACTTTCCCCACACGATGACAAATCATGGAAAAGTTGGTTATCTTTATGACTAATGACTGAATATCTGATTGCCTTTATGGCTGATATGGAAACTAAATGAGTTTTACTTCCTCAGAAATCCAGTGAAACGATTCTGTGTAGTGTTAATGTTTACAAGCGCACCTTACGTTTCTGTCTTATATTTTTGTACCGTCCCTACTGTGCAGTCAATGGAGCAGTCCCCCACGCCAAATGATCACTTGTGTTTGTCATCTCTCTTTTTCCACCATTTGGATACCTTCTTACACCCCCACCCCTCCACCAAGCCCCCTTAGACTGTTTAAAGATGTAACATCCTGACATCTGCTGCACAATATAAAAAGCCATAAGGGCACCGAACAGATCAAATTTTATATTCACTTTGGATCAACTCACGAAGGACAAAATGGTGCAGCTTTTCTGTGAAATTATAACACATAAGCAACTGGGGGGCTCAGACAATCCAGAACTTACAAAGTCACATGGTAATTTCTCTGCCAGGCAGATGTATAGTTTGGTCTCACACTGTATCACGATGACTTAGCGCCTGAAACACACTGACCACTAAACCACTGAGGGTTGAGTTGAACTGTCCATGACTAATCACTTCCGTGCCAAAGCATTTCCACCAGAGGAAGTGACTGCTTTCCCCAGCAGTACAGTAACACAGATTTCTGCGGTTTGACCATGCTTTACTGCACTGACAGCATCGGCCGCGTGTTAAATTGGTATAAAAACAAATAGGATGACAACACTTTGGACGTGCAGAGAAATACTTGGCTACCTCTCTAAGGCCTTCACCATTTGGAAGCAAACTGGTGCTGCAAGGGTATTAGTTAGTAAATGATTAGTACCAGGTTGTGAGGTGATCAGACAGATTCAGAAATAAATATATTTAATGGTCTCATGAAATAAAAAGCTAAGGGGAAACATTTCTTCTAGAACTCACCACACAGTTTTCTTTTATGAGCCTCAATTTGCAATGTCTGTTAATAGTAAATGTGCATTTTCAGTAATCTCCATACATTTTTCAAACAAACAACAAAGTGATAATGGCTCAATTAGGCAGAGTTAGACTATATACATTTTCAAATATGATATATTAACAAGTATGTTGATTTTCCAGTATGTGAAAGCAGCTAAGATAACAAGGTCCCGTTTTTTTCCTGGGACGGTCCTGTATTTTATTTTATTTTTTAAATGTCCAGACTTATTCTAAAATAACGGCCATTAGTCTCGAATCTCTACAATTTCAATATTAGAACCGATGTGTTTTTCTTAAAATGCGCATGCGCCAAATCCACCAATCAGTCGCAGGCTGTAACACGAACGAACCAATCACCATGATGCCTGTGTCCGCACACTTGTTGTTAGCATACCTGCGTTAAGTCATTAGCCTATCCACACCTTTAGCTAGTTAGCCGCAACTCGACATTCCCGTAAATCAAACGAAAGTCAGTTCATGGAAAATCCCTCTCCCTCATGGGAGCAGCAACATTCCTCCGTGTACATTTTGGAATGGAACGCTCTGCTTTTTATGAGAGACTATTGAAGGACAAATACTCCTCAAGTGACAAATACACGTCACAGGAAAGCCCAAGAGCCCAAGACCAAGTCATTGTAAGTCACACAGTTCATTATTATTATTGTTGTTAATAGTAGAAGTAGTAATATTAGTATTAATTTGATTGTTATTGGTGTTGTTGTTGTTATCTTCTGTAGACCTACTCAGTAATGGCAGATATTAAACTGTAATTGTGAAATGCTGGTTCTGTGTGTGTGTGTGTGTGTGTGTGTGTGTGTGTGTGTGTGTGCGTGTGTGTGCGTGTGTGCGTGCAGGGAGTCGGTTTTGAGCTGCTACAGATCTGGTTCTGACTGTGGGCTTATCTGGGCTGTGGGTTCGGTGAGTGTGTTTGTTTGTGTGTGTGTGTAGTGATTCTGTCCTATGTTGAGTGAGCTGCTACAGATCTGCTCAGTCTACTTTTACCTCAACATTTGTTTGAGAACTTAACAAACTAGACACAGCATTGTGTAAAGTAAGCTGGACTTGAATGTGCTGCATGCGTGGGAGGTAATCACAATGCAATATGAAACCAGATCAGGTGGTTTAATGTCAAACAGCCTGAAATTCCACCACTGCAATAAGAGAACTAGGTACACAAACTTCATGTACTGCCGAAATTCCATGTCACGTACGAGGAAAGCCAAAGTCACCAACAACACCTATGATAGAGCAAAAGGCCCCAGTTTAGTGTTTTCTGTGTTTGTCTGCAGCTGAGTTGGTCAGGAGGTTGTGATGACACTTCACTTCCCTGTCAGAAAAAGCAGAAGAGGTTAAGTGATGCGAGCAAAAATGTTGAACAAATGCTGCATGTTGGGAAATGATTCTGCATGTGTGTTGCAGAATGTACAGGCTCCGTGATTTGATATTTCTGGAATAATACATTGCCCCATCGGGAGACGGTGTGTCCACACAAAGCAAAGGTTCTGTCTTAAAGCTGTGAGTCATTTTAGAATCTGGTACATAAATACACAAAGCAAACTGCATTCCACCCCAGTGACACGAGCAAGACAAAGCTCCATGTAAATAGGGAGAATTGTGATAAAGGAGACGGCAGGGAAGTTAATTAATAGTACATAAGCAGTACGAGTGTTACAGGCAGCCGTGACCTTGACTCCAGGCTCAGTATAATGATGTATACTGTATGGTGCATTTCCCTTGAGGCTCCACATTATATCTGTGGGACAAACACACACAGGACACCTCTGATTAATTTAGGTCACGGGGTGCAAACGAAATCCCGGATTCAGGATCAAATTGTTTGTATATCCCTCACAGTCGTCGGCACACAACATCTGCACTGGCAAAACATTTACACCGCCGGTAAACAGAGGTTTTTCCGATGCATTTATTACTCAGACTCACAGTGTTAAAGCAAGATGAAGCCCTTCTTCTTTTTAGATCATTCCAATTAAAATTTTGTGAATTGATTTTGGGCCACATTAAGTGAAATAAGAAGAATTGTTTAACAAGCTGTGACATATAATTGCCTCATAGAGTTGTTATGGCAATCATTTTTAAATAAGAGATTTGAATCAGCAAAATGAGCCAAAGGGGACTAAAACTTCCTTGTTATCTGATATCAAAAATATTGCTTAGGTTTTAATGCATACAAAGGGGTTGAAAGTTAAGATGTCAAAGCTGCTCACTGTTCATTGACATGGTGTGAAAGCATGATTAGCGGTGCAATGTGTCTTTGAACTCGCTAGATGGCAGTATTGCACCAAACAGGCTGCTTGAGCCTCTCTGGTGAGCCTGTTGGTGCTTGTGCAAGAATTAAAGTTGGAGAGGTCATATGCATGAATTTTCAAAAAGGTATTAGGCGGAAAAAGATATTAAAATTCTCTGACAATATATTTAAGTAATATTAAATAACAGCTCATCTTTCCCTCCGTCCTGATTTCTCATATCAACGACCTGCGTTTCTCCTTCAGTTTACCAGCGGGACATTTATTTTCTCAGTGTCTGCAGTCATGATTATGCAAGTGTGCATACTTATAATTGCAGTTTTATGTAATTATTCTGGGAATTCGGGACTCTAAAGCACAGATCGGAATTAACACCCTTACATTGATCTCATTTTTATGTCAAATACGGAACATATTGTTTGACATAAGGCCCATTCACACAAGCATATGTCTGATTTTTACAACTATTCTATTTTTTATGAGTCTTCAATTCAATCAGGCCATTATTATCATCAGCCCAAGCTTTGATTTACGACAACATCTGCTGGTTGATGGAGGCTGATGGTGGTGAGCTCTCCGATCACTTACTTACGTCTAATACCAATGTTTAATAACCTTCACACATGGGGAAACCACACGCATACAATACGTGTATATTCGCATCGTTGGCATCGTGTGTGTATGTATTTGTGTATGTGTGTATGCATTCCAGCTTGTGCATAATGGCCAGAGATATTTTGTAAACCGTATGAGTGGGTGCCATGGAGTTAGTCAAACACTGCATTAACATGGCTGGATCATCGAGTCCCAGCTGACAGGTCTGTTGTTGGATACTGAGACGGTGATATTTGGGCTAACAGCGTATGTTGGTGCTGAGGGGGGGATATAAATACATGCCCACCCCGGGGGCCTCGGCTGTCTGTCCGCGCTGCCCCGCATGCCGAGCAAGGCAGACAGATCATGGCGAGAGAGCGGCTACAATCAAACAAATGTGCTGAAGGATCGCTCTGAACGTGTGTGTGTGTGTGTGTGTGTGTGTGTGTGTGTGTGTGTGTGTGTGTGTGTGTGTGTGTGTGTGTGTGTGCGTGTGTGTGTGCGTGCGTGTGTGCGTGTGTGCGTGTGTGTGTGTGTGTGTGCATAAAAGCGAGGCAGTGTGAGGGACATTTTGTCTCGCCTTGCTTGTATTTATCACTATTTCTTGTCCGGTGTCTCACATGTCTCTTCCCGCTGTAGGGAGACATAAATAAACATCCAGACATCCAGAGACAATGATGAGATGATTGCGGGTGTTTGCTGTCTCACCTTGGCCGCTGATGGCATTTAGAAGACTCCGCTCAGACTCTTTACTTCCATTTTACCGGCTGCAGAATGATTTTGAGGGTGCAAGGTGAGGCACGCAGAAATGCCATAATCCTGCTCAAATGAAAATAAAATTGCATAATTCATAACGCGCCGTCTAAAGTGGACGGCAGCTTCACTAAATTGTAGATTCCGGGGAGATTCGTGCGCAAAATGAGCCATTAACAATTCTGGATCAGCTCTTTTTTTAATTTTTTTTTTTATTTCAAAGATGCGTCTCTGATATAAACGACTTTCTCATTCTTCCCATTTCATTATAATGAACCAAAGAATACTGATTGAACAGATGCCCCCCAGACAATTCCATTAAAATGACTGTAATCATAGGGGGACCTGTGATGAGGGAGATGTTCCCTCTACTTGGCTGCAGTCGTGTAATTGAGCCCCTGTGCGCAGCTTCATGCCTGTGTGAGCAGACACGCACATTCTATACATTTTAAGTGTTATTATGAAGTGTTGTCAGTTAGTTTTGGACAGAGGGAGACGCGTCTGAGCTCTAATCCTCATCCTGGAGTCCAACAATGAGAGCGACTCTGTGATGCATCTAATCAAAGCTCGTTTCGAATCATCGTGGCTGGACTTGTGTGTGAATGTGTGTGTGTGTGTAGGTGGTTGCCATGGTGTTTAGACGGCTGAAACTTTGTAAAGCTCACAATCTGCCACAATGAACACTTGCACCTTAATGCAGTTCGTGAAATGCAGTTTAGTGCTGTGATAGTGCCGCGATTTGGATTATTTGAACTTCCATTAAGAAAAATCACTCACTCACGCACACACACACACACACGCACACACTTAATGTGAAAAATTAAAATATCAGCGGTACATTCGTTGGCGTGAAACTCGTTTGATGGCTTATGACCTTTCTCTCTCTCTCTCTCTCTCTCTCTCTCTCTCTCTCTCTCTCTCTCTCTCTCTCTCTCTCTCTCGCTCGCTCGCTCGCTCTCGCTCTCTCTCGCCCACACGTTCATAAATGTTCCATTCACTGCGCGTCACATTACGACAATGACGCAAAAAGCTTTTGTTTTTTATTATCTCTGTGCACATTAGTATTAAGCTTTGACCCGCTGCTGTTTTGCGTGCAGATGTGGAGTCTTGTGTTTTATTTGCGCCACCGCAGCTCAAGTGACAACCGAGCAAAGCAGCAGATTCTCTACCTCCCGGCACCCCGGGGTGTCCTCGGGACCCCGATCCCACCAATCGTATTAATTTGTCTCATCTATGCGCAGTTATATTTTGAAGCAGCAGCAAAGTTGTGAATGCTTAACTGTACGTGCACAAACACGCACTCACACCGTGCACAGCTTCTGGCTAAGTGGCCGGGGCGGGACGCAGTGTGGGATGAGGCGGGGACAGCAGGCGGGCGGGCGGGCGGGCAGCGTGCTGGTCGGGGTTGGTGGACAGCTGATTGTCCGCGTTGTGTTCACCGTGTTCGGGGGCGTTCCTGCTCGCCGCGTTGGCCACGCCTCCCTCACCTACTAGTTCTCTCTTGTTTGGCATCCCGGAGATGGTCCAAAGTGATTCCTCAGGGAAGAAAAGAGCGCAAATCAGCCGAGCCGAGCAGGAGTTGATGAGCAGAAGGAGCCGCCGAGACCTGCACGACTCTGCCTCGTAATTGCGCGTCTTAATCGTCCATCTCGCCCATGTGCCACAGAGGAGGAGGCTGTAAATACAGACGCGGAGCCGCGGAGGACGCAGCGTGTTTCAGCCGCTCGTTTTTCTCGCTCACCCTGGACTGTTTCTGACACGAAAAAGTGAAATTTTTTGCCTGTTTTTTTGCCAGCTGCGCCTTGATCCAGCGGGCTGTCGCCAACTCGGTGCAGCCTCTCATCATCCTGCGCCTTTCTCACGTTCTTCATCTTCACATCTGCTCCTGCTTTCCCCCCTTTTTTTCCCTCCTCCGCTCCTGGGACCGTTGACATGAGGTGCACCTAACCTTGGATGCTGACAGCTCTGCCCCCCTTTGTGCCTCCCACATGTCGCATCTTTTGTTTACTTTGAGGAAACAGACGCGCAACTAAACGCGAAGTGAAATAGAGCCACGACACTTTGCTCCTCTGACAGCGCGATCAAACGCGAGAGGAGGGGAGGCAGGAAGGAGAAAGGAGGGAGCCAAGGAGAGGAGGAGAGAGAGGGAGAGAGAGAGAGAGAGTGAGAGCGAGATATCGGCTGTGTGAAGGTGCGTTTTGATGTTTGGCATCCACGAGAGCATCCAGAGGAGCGGGAGTAGTATGAAAGAGGAGCCCATGGTGGCCGGGATGAACGCGGTTCGGACATGGATGCAGGGCGCCGGAGTGCTGGACGCCAACACAGCCGCCCAGAGGTGAGCCCGAGGCGGCCTTGGCGCTGCGCTGACACCGGGGCGTGGAGGGCGGGGGGCCGGGGGGAGCAGAGAGCTCAGACCGCGGGGCTCCGGCTGAGCTGCTCCGGGGCAGCAGCGTGTGTTTCCCAGAGGATGTAGTTTGCTGGATAACGGAGGTTTTGTCGAAGCTTTAAGTTTTTTTTTTTAGCTTTAAAGTCCAACACGGTACACACACCGAGTCAACACGGTTTAACGTGTGTGTGTGGACAGAGAGCAAAGGCTTGACGCCAACTTTGTGTGTGTGAAAAGTGTGTTGTGCGTTTGTTTTGGAGGCTTTTCACGTCAACTCAGTGGGCTCCTTAGTTAATTAATATAAACGTCTAAATAGCTTAAATAAAATAATTGAAGTTGAATCGAGTTAAAATTGTAAATATGCACCCAGGCCTGATTTAAAATAGCGGCTGCTCTGTTTAAATGACGCTTAATACATTAATAAGTCTTTAATTAATTTAGGCCTCTGCTTTATATTTTAGTTTATGTGATTCGTGTTGATTTTTACTCTAAACAGCTGCGTGATGCAAAGTTTGTTTTCTGTTAATTAAATTAATTGTAGCGCTGATGTAGCAACGCGCTGCCCGGATCAAACTCACACATTTCTGCCTTAATGAAGCCTTTTTGTCCCGCTGTGATTGTGTGCTAACCGCCCCCCGTCCCTCTCCTCCCGGGGGCCGTGTGCTTGTGTGCTTGTGTCCGCAGCGGCGTGGGTCTCGCCCGGGCACACTTCGAGAAGCAGCCGCCCTCCAACCTCCGCAAGTCCAACTTCTTCCACTTCGTGCTCGCCCTGTACGACAGACAGGGGCAGCCGGTGGAGATCGAGAGGACCACCTTCATCGACTTTGTGGAGAAGGAGAAGGTGAGTGTCCCTCTCCATGTCTCCCTCCATGTCTCCCTCCCTGTCCCATCACACACTCGCCATCTGATTGTAACTTCATCCCCAAATCCCGGAGCTCCTCTTGATGCTGAATACATTAGTGCCGAATCGTGACTCGGTGACTGACTCGGTGTGTGTTATTGGCCTCTGAAGTCAAAGTGATAAATGACCAGACGCGTGTTAACAAAGTGACTCGCACTGACTCGATCAAAGCTCCCCTCAGGTCATTTTCTACATTTGGTTTTCCCCTCACACACACACTCCTCGCTTTCTGCTCACATTTTCGCCTTTAAATTCGCGTTTTAAACTGATTACAAATTTAAACTCGTTTCAAATTGAATTATCGCACCGACTCGTCGTTTACTTCTGCACACGATCTTGTTGGAGGTTTAGATATTTTATTTAATAAACTCTAATCAATATAAAGCGAAGTGCTAAATTACCGAGCTGCGTGTGTGTAAATGTGTTTGACTCTTTAACTCAATAACGGCGTGTTTAATATTATTATTATTATTATTATTATTCATAAGCACCTCCCGCTGCCACTCAGCGTTAATAAGTGATCGCAACATTACGCTTTGATTTGACAGGAAATGAAAATCAAATGTAAACGTGGCTCAATGTGTGTGTTTATTTATTTTTATTTAAATGTGGCCTGTAGCACCTCAGCGCGTTCTGAACATTTGGAGGAGCAGTGATGAAGTTAAAGGCCCGTTTGGCTGTGGAGAAAAGCTTCAGTCAGATTTTTAAACACTATTAAATCACAGAGAGGAAGCGGCGTGTCAGTGTAAGTTTCACATCGAGGCGTTTCCCCTCTCTTTTCTTCCTTTTCTCTGCCAGCGGAGTGATTTTATATTTGATCACAGTTTGAGATGTTTAAATGTCGATAATCCAGAAATATCAGGTTGGGGATTGGAGCCCTGCAGGTCCCGGAGGAGCTCTGGGTTTGCTGCTCTGACCGACTGTTTGGTTTAATTTTCATAGGAAACGACGGGAGAAAAGACCAACAATGGGATCCATTATAGACTCCAGCTGCTCTACAGTAACGGTGAGTTACAACAACAACACACAGGAGACACTTTAGAGTTCTTCAGGCATTTATTACATGTATAGATTTCATTATATCATTATTTTATTATAAAGATTTATGAAATATGCTTTATAACTGTGAACATAATTTATTATTATTGTTGTTATTATTATTATTATTATTACTATTATTATTCTTATAGTTGGAGTTATTCAGCTGGATTTTTGACAGACATATCTGAGCCTAGCCCACTTTGGCAGTCAAACAATCTCTAACAGCCAATAAAATGTTTCCCATATTCTCCAATTCAACCGTTTATTCAATTATAATCTGTGTTAATTAGAAAAATGTGTGTTTGTTTCTCTTGGATTCAATTCCACCACGAATTTCCTCTAAAAAAGTTGACAGAAAATAATCAGTGCAGGCAGAGGAAGTAAAATAAATAGTAGCCTAATTTTTTGACAGCATGTAAGAAAAGACAGCCGAGTCATTTAGAGCTCAAAAGAACTCTCAGGGGAAGTTTGACTGAATAAATCCTCTCAAATAGGGAAAACTTCACTCACATGTGAAACCTACTAGTTACATGACATTCTCTCTCTCTCTCTCTCTCTCTCTCTCTCCCCCCCCCCCCTCTCTCTCTCTCTCTCTCTGCAGGAATCAGGACAGAGCAGGACTTGTATGTGCGGCTCATTGACTCCATGACTAAACAGGTAAGGAGGCTCTGCATTCAACTTAGACTATAGGTTTGAGACTCGCTCCGCATCGTCTCGGTGCTCGCGCTGGTCTGAATCTTGCCCCCCCCCCCCCCCTTCACCCCCACCAACATACACACACACCCTCCCCCAACCCCCCCGTGGCCCCGCCGCATGCTTGTGTCTGAGACCCTCAACTTCAGCACAGCACAGCCGGCTTGATAAACGACCTGTCTTACCTGTGGAATACATTTACAGAGGCCCAGAAAAGTAGAGGACATGTGTCCTCATAGTCTACCTCCTCACAGCCGCCAGTAAGTGGGGATGGTATGTGTGTGTGTGTGTGTGTGCGTGCACGTGTGTGTGAGAGTCTGTGTATATGTGCTTCCACATGCGTCAGACAGTGTAGTGTGTGTATCTGCCACCGTGTGCATATTGTGTGTGAATATCTTTGTGAGGTGCACAAGAGCTGGTGTGTGTGTGTGTGTGTGTATGTGCTCGAGTGAGTAAGGGAGAGAGAGAGAGACAGTGATGCATGCCAGCTCACTCTTTGAGGACCTTGACCCTCATTTCCTCAATGTGAAACAGAACAAACTATTCCAGAGTGTGTTATGGCCAATTCAATCACACAAAGAAATACAGAGCAGCACATGTGGGCTGCTCGCACACTGAGGGAATTCTCCATTAGGATGAATTAGGTAACGATGGAGATAATCCTCTTGAATGCTGTTTTGATATCAGCTCTTTTGTTTTGCCAATTTCTGCCTGTAGTGCCATTAGGCCTGAAGAGAGTTTGTCTTAGAATGAAAGGAGTAGGAGGGGATTTAGTGTGTGTGTTTGCTTGATTGCGTGTGTGTGTTTGCAGGTTTATCTGTGAGCGTGCACGTGCGAGTGTGTGTGTGTGTGTTTGTGCGTGTGCGTGTGCGTGTGTGTGTGCGTGTGTGCGTGTGCGTGTGTGTGTGTGTGCAGGCGCAGGGCGATCACGGCCCTGGAGAGCATGTTGAGTGGGGTTGGAGGGGTAACCAGACTAGATTTTTGGACGCTGAGCGGTGTGGAGCAGATGGTGCACTATACTCCAGTCTGGCAGTCCAACTGCTCACTGTACACCACATATAAACATACGTGCACGCACAAACACATATGCACACGCACAGTTTCCCCCCTCGCACTATCTCTGTCAGAACAGAGCGTTCCTATTCACGGGGACTGGATTCCCACGATACACACATTTGCCAGATAGACGCCGCCAGTCCAAGATGAAAGACACACACTTCTCTGTTTGTGTTTACCCCTGAATTGTGGTCTACTTGTTTCCCCCACAACACGGCACTCACATGGATGTAAAGTAAACATATAAATTACTGTTATTTTGAATTCATGCTTTGTGTGTGTGTGTGTGTGTTCCTCCTCTAGGCGATCGTGTACGAGGGCCAGGATAAAAACCCGGAGATGTGTCGCGTGCTGTTGACCCATGAAATCATGTGCAGGTAAGACAAATTTGTGTGTATAATCCTCCACGAGCGCCTGATTGCCTCCACGATCAAAATGAATATTTAATATCCAGCGTTCATGCAGGAAGTGTGTGTGCCGGTGTGACGAGGGGCCAAAGACCCGAGGAGGAAGTCACGCTACTGCTAAATTACAATAGAAATCTTCCCAAAGTGGGTTGGGGAGATGAGCCCTGGCCTATTTCTGTTGGGTTGTGCGTCTGTATATGTGTATAGATGTGCCTAAGTGTGTGTGTGTGTGTGTACCTCTCATGTTCAGCTAATTAGGACAAGGAAAAGCTCATTACTCAAACCCATCCTCCTTAGTCTGTGTAATACATGCAGTTTGCTGTGTCTTGACAGTGAGCTATGTGCATACGAGGGACGGACTCGAATTACACATAAAATACAGACGCACGCTCCGAACCCGAGCACTCGCAGGCCAGCGCCGCCCGTTTCGCGAATCGATAAGCTCGTCGAACAGCGTGTGCGATTGTCCCGGGCGAAGAGGGGCCCCGGCGTGGAGATACACGGCGGAGTCACGTCCACAGAAACGCTCGTGGCAAATCGGAGCCACTTCCTGGTTATCACACGAGGCAATTTAGACCGCTTGTTTTCATATGCTGCAGGAAACGGTCGAGATCAGAAATCTGATCTGGCTCTCCAAGCCTCCTGTCCTGAGGGACCCGGGGAAACAGAGGGGGGGGGAGGGTCTCGGTCTCACTCTCTCTCTCACTCTCTCTCTCTCGCGCTCTCTCTCTCTCTCTCTCTCTCTCTCTCACTCTCTCTCTCTCTCTCTCTTTTGTGTCTTTCTCCCTCACGTACAGTAGATTCACACATGTAGGGGAAACAGGTATCTGCTCATACTTACAGAAAACGAGACAGACGAAGAAGAAACGTAAAGCTGACATGATGATACTTTCTTTTTTTTTGGGGGGGGGGGGGGGGGGGGGGGTTGCTGCTGGGGGGCGAACAACACACTCTTACATTGTGCGGCAGTCAAACGATTCAGAAAGGACTCGTCACATCAGTATGCAACCCCCTTCAGTACCCAGCATGCACTACTCCCCGGGTCCGGTGGGACCACTCTGTGACCCACTTCTGAGAGAGAGAGAGTGAGAGAGAGAGAG